>NC_141230.1:9912500-10512500 GCF_054856515.1 Filicampus tigris | reverse complement strand
CTTTGCTTCCCAAGCCAGCTGTGACCCTGAAAAGGAAAAGCAAATAGAAAATGGTCATGGTTTATTTCTCTTTCATGTTTAATGGAAATGTGAGTAAAATGCTAATTAATCTTCCGGACAGAATGCATTTTGGACAAAGGTATGCGATGGTGTTTGCCGTCACACGGTTTAGCTAGACTAGGCTTTGTTAGGTTGTCTTATTCCTTTATGGGTCCTTCTGTGAGTGCTCATTCCTCATTTCATTTATTGTATTCCACTTTGGAGTCATCCATTCAAGTTTTTCTGTGCAATGGACACATGTCACTGTTTTATTTGGGCCATGTTCAAATGTAGTGTTTGTAATTGTACTTGAGATCTCATCAAGGTCCAAAAATGGGATCTGTAGCTATAGTGGAAGTTCAAGCCTCAATCACTAATCCCAATACATTTCACGCAATCGACCGTATTCTTAATAAATCAATTTGTAAAAAAAAAAAAGAAGACTATTATGCCCATCCCCACTCCTCAATTCCATCCTTTCTTTGCATTTCAGCCTGGCAACAGCAGTCACATGCTCTTAATTTATTAATTGAACCAACATGTGATCATCATCCTGAACATACAGTTGTCAGTGCGCCATACTTTGCTTGAAGGCAAACATGGAACGCGTTACACAAAGCAGATTGTCGCAATTGGTGCCAGAAGACAAACAGGCCTGTACTTGCTGGGAATGAGTTCACTCAACGGCTTCAATCTTTCCTTTCTGTCGTCTCCTGCTCTGTATAAGTATCTGAATGTCTTTTTTTTAATACAAGGTTGCTGCATGTTTGTAATCAAGAAAAATAGCATGATATTGTGAAATGCAAATTTAAAAAAGATAATGGGAGAATGTAGCGAAATAAACTGGTGTAATTAAGCCGAAAGCCGCATACTCACATTGTACTATTTCTGTGTTGGTGTGTGACTTTAAGGGGCATGGCCTAGTGAGTGCTTAGTGAGTCAGTCGGGTTGACCGTTTCAAACGCAGTTAGTTCAGTGTGAAAGTCTGCTCTTCTCCATGCATGCATATATACAACACTGTACATATGCTTGGCCAAAGGCTATACAATTTATCTTGATATTATTGTTAAAGTAAATTATCCTTGTCAAGGTCATGGAGTATCTTCAAGATTTTATTAATAATGCTCAGGGTGTAGGCGCACCCGGAACACATACAGTGTATTGTTACAAATTCAGTGTTGTGTTCAAAGTCTCCGGGAAAACGCCCCACAGCCCCCATTCATTCATTCATGTGTGCTTTGCTTTTGTTTGTGTGTAAAATGTTATTGTTGCCTCGCAGCGATGTACCTGCTTGTTTGTCGGCCGCTTCAGCTGCTCAGAGACGAATATTACGGCTTTATTTTCGGAGGAGCCACTTTGAGTCTTCAATACTTAATGAAGAACAAGGCCATCATCGGTCAGTGCTTTAGTCACACAATGTGTGTGCACTTACTCGTGTGGTTAGACAGACTCAAAGAAAAGGTACATCTTAAACACAGGTGCCCTGTGCCTTAAGCCACCAACAAAAATACAGCTGTAACATTTTTACAGTCCACGCTACAGGTGTAAGTGCTGTCTTTTTGATGATTGCGCAAGCCTGCAATCATGTGGTGGTAGTTCTGATGTCGCTGATGTCATCTGTGTATTGAGGAGGATGATTACTTAGAACATAGCTGGAACAAGTAATGGAAAAGTTTCTTAAGAAGACGTTTTTCGTTTGTGGTTTGTCTCTGCTCTGAGAGCTGCCTGTCCATTCATGAGCACGCATGGAAAGTCCATCAGCAAAGACCACCCCCAGAGGGATCATGCCTTGCTTTGAGACATTGAGAACTATTATGGAATGACTTCTTTCCCCATTTGGACCCTGGATTTCCCTCTGGGAAGTCCGACATCCTCCCAACATGCATGTTAGGCTGCAGACTTGCCCCTGTGATTGACTGATGGTCTGTCCAGGGTGTACCCCACTCAGCATAGGATAAGTGGTATAGAAAATGGATGCATGGATGGATGGATGGATGGATGGATGGATGGAATGGCTCCCTTGAATGTAGAACCGCAAACAGATGGTGAACTGATCAATAGTCTCACTCGTAGCACAGTTTAGCTGAGTATGTAACACAACTAAAACATTCTTTGGGACTACTTGAATTGACTGCATTATATACAGAAGAAGTATCAGTTTATTTGCCTCATCGGAGGCAAGACTGACTTCTCGCTTCGCTTTGAGTTGAAAGCGATTTTGCAATCTGTATGCTTGAAGTAGCAACGGCATATTCTATCTGGAAGGCCCAGAAAAGGGGAGAGAAACAAACCAGAAGGGGCATTTATGCTTGATCTTATGTCTTTATGTCTTGAACATATACAAACAAATAAAGACGAGATAGGTTATGAAAAGAAATGATTTTAAAAAGGAAGCATAAGATTTTGTTCTTTGAACCAAATATTCTTTCAAGTGCTATTGAAAGTTGACTTTTCAAGGATTGAAGGAAATTTAATTGTCATACCAACACACATTTCCACATGGTATGGCATCAAATAAGAAATAGTCAGCAAAGAGGAAGGTGGGCAACATCCACGCTATGGCACAACTCTTCCGGGCAGCGTCATTCTGCCCAACGCCGGCATGGAAATAGGAGTTCAGAATGTTTATCAAAATATTTTCCCAAGGGTTACCGCTGTCAAGAGTGAGTTGGTCTGCCACCTCATCCCTTACGCTCAACATGTTCCTCTACTTAGTCTGTCATGAAGGTCGTATGTCAAGCAATTATCCCTATGTGGCCTGCGAACGTTTATCTCATCTCATCTCATCTTTTTTTTTTGATTTTAATGACACATTTTCCCTTTCCACCACTATTGAACCAAAGTGCTCTCACAGAACCTTTAGATGGAAAGTGTGAGAAAATGCTGATGTGACGCTTTGTTGCTCATTGTGATGCTATGTTCCCAGAATCATGATGACACATCCTGACGTACTCCATACAGACCTTGTAAAGAGAATTCTGAGATTTGTTTCCGAACATAATATACATGTTTGAAGATGATTGCTAAATATGTGTAAAAACTGAGAACTACGGTATGTTGTGCACAGTTGTGGAGATTGAACTGTTTTTCAACATTGCAGTTTCCCAGATTTTTTGAGGGGGGGGGGGTTAAATGCTATCCATCTATCCATCCATCCTTAACCCTAACCTTAACCTCAGCTCACACATGATTCCAATGAGGACAAGCCCTATTGAAAATGGATGCATAGAAGTAATCTGAAAAAGCCCCCGAATTATGTTAGCTAATAACAAAGCGGTGATTATAAAACAAATTCCTACTAAATTCTCATAAGTACAGGCTCATTGAGCACTCACTTTGAGATTTATAAATTCACTAAACATCTTTTTTGGACACCAAATTCCACTAAGACATCCAATAGCTTCGTCGTAAGCTTTAATAATAGAACATTTTGTCCTACGAGAAAATGTAACCCTCGACAAAATTAGAAGCCAAAATGCATCTCAAGAGAAAAACGGAAAGCGCAGCTCAGTGAGCATGAGTCTGACTTACATGAATTAAAAGCCAAATGCCATAAATAGGTTCATCTTGCTCTCAAGGAGGCTAACCCATCATTTTGGGGCTTTTGGGCGTCCTTTTTTTTTTTTTTTTGCATCTTGTTGCCGTGTGCTGCTGCTCTGGGGAGAGGCTCACAAAACGCCGTCCTCCGCTCCTGCCTCTCCATCTGTACGCTTGTGTTGTTTCGCGCTCGCCGATGCAACCCGAATGCTGCCAGGTGAGGGGAACTCCACACACATTCGAGATGTCATTTGATTTGTTGAAGGCATTTGGCCGGCTTTGCGCTTGTTGTGTTTGTAATCGTGAGTTTGTGTCAGACTTTCAGGGTGTTGGAAAGTCATATTTTTCCACTGGGAAACGTTTGACCTCCCTTAGACATGTCGGAACTGCTACACTCGCAGCATATGAATCACGGCTCCCACCTGATGTGGCCCCGAGGCTTTTACAAAGCATGTCACTTTAGATATGTGTGTCTTGAGTCTCTATGCAATCGCTACTCTTTGGCCCAGTTGCTCCTTGCTGTTTTTCTGGAGCTTGACCGAGGTCAGCGCTTGAGCTTTGGCCTCCTGTGTGGCCGAGGGCAGGAGGTGTGTGTGCGCGGATGTGGCGGGTTAGAGGGGGTTGCTTTATGTCAGCGGTGCCTGGGAGCCTTTCTGCTGCGCTCTGCAAGTTCTGGCAAGACCGACAGGAAGCTGTAATTACGACGAGAGGTTTCACTCTGACAAGAACCCCCCCCCCCCTCGCCCACTGAGAAAAGCCTATCTCACATTAAGAGACCATCTTTTTCTAATTAGCTTTGGCTAACTAGGTTGCGGTGCCGTAATGTGTATTTAAAGGTTCAGTCACTCACTTCCTTTACTGTGCACATAAGAACCTCTAATACAATCACCGTTTAAAACTATTTTTATAATTAGAACCAGTTAACATCGGATTAAATCATTCCATTGTCAAAATTGAGTGATCATAAAGCCTTTTTTAAACGACAAGGGATTTTTCAAAGTAATACAGTATGGCCTGGGATACAAGAAGGGCTGAATGATTTTGAAAAATATTGTACAGTAATTGCAATTTTTTTTCCCCCTCAATATTTTCAATTGTCATTTGACGTGTTTATTTTTTTGAGGGGCCTCACCCCATGTATTTATTTACAAACAGTAGTAATGAATACATTCTCAAAGTATATGCCTCCTCTATCACAGCGAAATGCCACTCCAACATGCACATTCATCTATAATTGATCAGCCGATCAACGTGCACCCGCTACATTTACGTTGCACTTGAATAGAGATTTGTGACACGAATAAAATCAGTCCTTATTTGTTACTTTTATTCTAACATACATGGCATTTTAACACTGATTAGGAGTCAAGCCCACGGCAGTCCTTGTACCAAAATATCATCACTCACAATACACCGACTTCATATCAATATTAACGCTACAGGCTATGCTGTAAGCAACATTGTAACGGTCAGAGCAGTCATTAGTGATGCTTCACTATTTTGACCACAAATAATGTATGATGTGAGTATATGTTCTGTAAATGTCATTAATGTGTTTACCGGTAAATACAAACTAAAGAACAGAAATGCCTTCACCTTTGCCCCAATTTGCTGAGGCCATTTTCCATGGAATTAGCCTTAGCACAAGATCACGTATCGTTCCCGTACGCTCCACATATATGCATTGCCGCCTACTCTCAACCCTCCTTGCGGCTTGGCACTCTTTGACGTTGGCATTGAATCAATCCACAAATGACAATCTGTGGCTATCAGCAGGAACCAAGGAAGTATTTTATGGATGCAGGAATTTGTCTTTTTTCCTACAAAGGATAGGGGAAAGTCGATTGAAATGCCCATTATCTTTGACTCATGCAAACGAGGGAATGGTCGGCTTTGTCAATGTCCATTAAAGATCAATGGATTGCCAATTTATTCTTATTTTTAGGCCAAAAACAACACTCAAAATTTGAGTGCTATGATTTTTTTCATGAACTGAAACTATCTTGTATTTATTAGTGTAATTCCTTGATTGAAAAAAGAAACAAAAGAACACATAGCATTTTCTTAGAGTATATTTGCTTTTCACTTGACAACAATGTTATGTCATGTGATTCTAATTTGCCAGCTTGATTGCCTGATGAAAAACTTTCCAAATGTGGTCACACAATATGGTGTATTGCCTGATTTAAAAACTCATAAAGCTGGGACATACTTGCCTTCGAGTAAGGATATGTTCTCGATGTGAACATACCAGACCAGATCTTCCTTCTTTATGATCTTTCTTTCTCCTCCAGGGCCTCCAGCTGACGTTTCAGCCGACCCCTGCCCTCCCCCGCCTCCTCTCCCCCACGCCCCCCTCCTGCTCCAGCTGCAGGGCTTTGTTGCTGGTGAGCCCCGCTTAGTAATGAAGTCCAGCATGAGGCAGTGGAGGAGGCTCGTGTTGGTGGGAATGCTGGCCTGGGTTCTCATCTTTCTCGCCCTTTTCTCGTACTTCCTGGACTACCGCGTTAACAAGTCGCCTACCTCCGCTGGCTCCCTGCTCTCCCAACACCCCGACACCCGCCGCCTGGCCTCCATCCAGGCTTCCCATCAGCAGAACGCCGTCACATTCTCCAGCTCGACCCCAACCTTGCCTGGAGATGCGCCGGAAGCCGAGCCTCGCGCCAGCGCTGCGGCCTCCAGCAACAGTGCGCCCTACGCCAACTATGGCAGCCAGGAGATCAGCCGGCAAGACTACATGGACCCCCAGACTCTGGCGGCCTGGTCTTCTTTTGGCACAGAGAATGTGGGCTCTCACTCCGACCCGGTGGTCCAAAGTCGGGAAATTACATCCCAAAATACGGAATATCAAAACCACGTGAGCAGAGCGCAGCCCCATGGAGGAGAGGAGGAGGAGGAGGAGGATGAAGATGAGAGAGAAAATGCAGATGAGGTGAAGACAAACAGAATAAGAACTGAAGGTGTCAGGACGGCCGCTGGCTCTTCTTCTAACCTGGAGAACTACTTCTCCAAGTCGGCATCGCTGTTGAAGCGCCTGTGGCAGGGCCGCTTGTCCACCGACATGCTGGACCCGAGGCTGCAGCGAGCCCGGAATGAGTACATGAAGGCCAACAAACACCACGTGGCCTACAAGGGGCCCCGCCGAGCCTCGCAAAGTGCCAAGGAGCTGCTGTGTCAGATGAAGACCCAGGCCCAGCTGAGCGCGGTGGACGGATCGGAGGAGCCCTTCTCCTCACTGGGATGGGCCCGTCTCGTGCCGTCCGTCCCACTGGGGCGGCTGCACGGGTCTCAGGGTGGGACTAGCTTCAGGACCTGTGCCGTGGTCTCCTCTGCCGGCGCCATCCTCCGATCGGGACTGGGCAAAGAGATTGGTGAGTGGCCTTCTAGTTCCTTTCATTTGCTGTCACTTGCATGGCTTGAATTTGAACTTGAACTAAAATCTGATAGGATTTGAATGCTCATAGTCTATCTACATCAGGAATGGGCAACTTCAATGCCGGGGGGTGGGGTATGGGTGGGGGGGGGACACAATTTGTCATCATTGCCACTGGCAAGCCACATAGGACTACACAATTCCTAACCAGATGCATGACAAAAAATGCTATTTTCAATATGGACCAAATATGTGCATGTGTGCAAATACGTGCTCCTCTAATATGTTTTATTTTTGACAGTATATTTTTCAGTGCATGTTTAGAGAGCCACTCCTCACCCAACAGCAACGAGTTTGATGCAAACAACAAAATAATAGGAATTGTAGGTCTCTGGTATCCACCTGAACATCTCACTTTTTTTTCCCCAAATCTTTACTATTGGTCAATCCCCACATATGTGTATTATTTTTGCAAAGTGTTGAAAATAGCATGCTCCCTTTGACAATGCAATATGAATGGCTCAACAAACGAGGATTTCACCCGGCACCAGCGATCAATTCCATCTGGTGGATTAAACATTCACTCTAATATTGCAAGTTGTTCCTTAAATTGTTGGTATTTGGGGTCACTTCGTGAATAATCACTTCAATTAAGCACTTTAAAATTGAAATTCTTGTCGGAATTTCAGAGAAAATGAAACAAAGCTGCAAGCGGAATTTTTGAATTTGTGCTGTGTTCAGGGTCATTTCGTCAGTCATTGCTTTAGAGACATATTTTAAGAAGAACTAAGAATTATATAATACCTGTAGAAATTGAATGTGAATGCTCAAAGTGGACCTGCTAGAAAGAAATTAGATGATTATTATTGGAATTCCGTCCTTGTATTGCCGGGGCATTCAGGGAAACATCCGCCCATCCATCCTTCCATCCGCACTGAAAAAAAATGATGGTTAAATTTACTCAATTATATTTTGTCAGTTGGTTGCACAAAAAGAATATAATCTGGATCCAGATAAATTCTTTTAAGTAGATGTAAAGTCTACTTAAAAATGTATCTGGATTCGGATGATTATATTTCATGCAACCACTTGATGAAATCAAATTAAGTACTGGTAAATGATGCACAGCATTTATGGCACTCAATTACCAAATAGTGCTTGTCCTCATTAGGGTGAGCTCGAGCCTATTCTGATTTACTTTGGGTGAGACGTGGGTTACACCCAGAGTGGTTGCCAGCCAATCACAGGGCACATACAGTATAGACAAACAAACAACAAGAAATCCTCCGATAAATCACTTGCAATTGGTGACAGTTAATCCGAGATAAATTACATTGAAAAAAATTGTTGTTGAATTTACTCAAATTTATTTTGTCAAGTTGTTGCATGAAATACAATTATCTTGATACAGGTGATTTTTTTTTTTTTTTCAAGTAGACGATACAACTACTTAAAAATTGGATCCGGATCCAAATGATTTTAATTTGTGCAACCATTTGCCGAAATAAAATTGAGTGAATTCAATACACCCCTTTTTCAGTGTATTGATACGTTTCAATGTACTATTTTGTTCAAATAGTATGAAATGAGAAAAGGTGAGCTGCATGCACACATTGAATCTTGACAGCAAAAAGCAAAATGAGGATGTATGGAGGTGGTGAGTTGTCACGTAGTTGTCCTGTCTGTCGCTGCGGTCGATTATTCACAGGAAGTGGTGGAGTTGATTTGCTGATGTGCGGGAAAGCAAGCACACGTGAGAGCTGTTTCAAATATATGGGGTACTGTAGTCAGGTACATGAGGTGGAAAGATGATCATAAACAGCTCTCTGTATGACGCAGTGCACTTCTGAACCACTGACATGTCTGTATGTGGTCTGTAACTGCACAAAGTACAATCAGCAAAACTTGAATGCAGATTTTCCAGCAAATATTGGAAAAGTGGTTCGCCTAAAAAAAATCTGCAAATAGTTGAATGTGCGAATGCAGAACCTCGATTATGCAGGGGTTCGCTGTATGTTGAATATGTATCATTGCATTTCCATTTGCACTAGCCAGGTTTTGCATCACCTCTTGTTACTGCGCTGATTGATATGTCAAGCAGGCCCACAGTTAGCAGTGCACATCTTTTGAATATGTACACACTCGAATTGGTAGATGAGGGAGCTTGGCAGCTTTGAGGAAAAGTGGAGGGTGTGAAATCCATGACAGATGGCTCACTAGGGGAAAAAAAATGTCCGGGAGGGGGTTATCCCACCCCCAACAACCCCCATTCTGGCAATCCATCAGGTGTCTTTACATCACACGGAGCCTCTTTGAATTTGATTCCTGAATGCATAAAAAATATTTCTGTTAACATCAACTGCATGCAGACTACTTGATATTGATGGTGGCAGCTGCTGTGCATCGAAAAGAGGCCTTGAAAGAGCCAGAAGGTCGATACTTGTGTGATGTGAAATACATCATGTATTAACGGTTGCTTATGAAATGATCTGTCTTATCGCTCTGAAAAGATAGAGGCTTCTGCAGTCCGGACTAACACACGCCACACCCCGATGAATTCCCCTGTGCATCGTCCACTTGAATAATTAAACATCGCACTTCAACTAGCCATCTATCTGAACGTCATATTTCTTCAAAGGGAGGCCTCCGCTCTAATTGTAGCCACACCTGATTTATTTGTTGTCCACTCGAATAAATGCTGCACCTGATCTCTCTACTGAATGATATATCTCTTTAAATAGAGGCCTCCGCTCAAATAGACGAAACCCTCTAATGAATTCCATGTGTGCATCACCCATTTGAATAATTAAATAGCACTCACTTCAACCATCTATTTATCTTTTTCGAGCTCTGTAAATACCATATACATCTTCAAATAGAGGCCTCTGCCTTAATAGACACCACATCCCAATTAATTGCCCCTCGTGCGCCATCCACTTGAATAATTTAACGTTGCGCCTCAACTAGCTTTCTATCTGATTCAATATTCCAATATTTCTGATTCAATATTTTCTCAAAGACATACTGTGCCTCCACACTAATTGATGCCACAAATTGGTTATTTTATGCTCCATCCGCTTCAATGAATAAATGCTGCACCTTAACTATCAATCTATCAATGTGTCTGTGTTTATCTGAATACCATGAATCTTCAAATGGAGGCCACTACTCTAATAAATACCATGCCAGCAATTAATTCCTGTGTGTGCCGTACACTTCAAAAAATAAAGGCTGCACCTGTTAACAAGCCGTTTATCACGCAGTGTAGCCTCAAATAGAACCCTCAAACTATGTTTTTTCAGAATGTGCAGATGAATTTCTGTCTAAATCATCCTCTTGAATAAATAAATGCTGCACCTCAAATAGACGCCATCTTTTTCTCATTCTTTACAACGACACGCACCATCTGCATCTCTAAAGCTGACGTATATGGTTTGAAGAGTGCGTTTTTGAGACAAATGTTGTAGATATCCTTCAGTAGGTGACACAACGTTTAGACTACATGGGTGCCTTGAGAAGTTTAATTCGTTCCATGATCACGCTCATTACTCAAAATACTTGTATCAAATAGTCTCCAATTCCCCAACATGTTTCTTGCAATGTGTTTTTAATAAAGAAAAATGTCACTCTAAAAGAATATATGCCTCTGAGTATTGTTTTATCGATGTAAATGTGTTGCTCCACCATTCAAATATCTGTTGCTTTATAAAAATGCAACCATGACGCTATTCGTTAGCCCATCTAGAGCGTTTTGCATTGTTAGCATTGAGCTAGCAAACTCTAGCGGAAAGTTATGTGGATGTTTGAGATCCACGTCTAATCTCTTTATGTTTAGCTTGACAGTAAACTTCAACTGGGAGTAGCACTAAACAGCTTGAAGCATTTTTTAAAGATTCGTTCACTATGCCAAAATGCTGCAGTCCGAGTTAAGTTGACTGCCACCAGACAACGCTCATATCTAAAATTTTTGCTCGTGAGCCAAAGAAAGAACATCATCCAAATGTTGGCTCGTCTCTCGAAAAACTTCAGATCACTCGTAGCTTCTCACAAGGTACCACTGCAATGTTACGTATCCATCCAACTAGCCATTTTCTATACCACTTATCCTCACTGGGTGTTAGGTTCATCAATTAGACATTTCAAAATAAGACAGCAAAAAGAGAGAAGACGCTCAATTTCTTTGTTACCAGCTTGCAAGGAGAGCGAAGAGAAAACACATTTTATTGCTGCGCACAGTCCGCGAAGCAATACCTTTCTCTAAGTTCTGCAAAAGCTTCGGCACCCTTTCTTTTTATTGAGTTTCGGAGTCCCTGATAACATGGATGTTTCCGACCTAAGAGCGGGGTTCGAGCCGTTGAAAACATGTGAACTCGTTTCTCTATGTGTGTGTATTACTGTGTACATGTGTCAGCATTTCAGAGGTTCTATTTTCACGTTAATAACGCTGTTGAGGAATGATATGAAAACGGTCGACGCCCTCCCTTTGCAGCAGAAGCAATTTCTTCATGGCAGAATTCACATTTCACACAAATATATATTTTGCAAACCATTAATAGCATTGCTCTAATCCAAAACTACATGTTACTAAATCATTCAACACTATATAATGTAATCAAATCTAAAACTATGTTACTAAACCACTCCACACTATATGAATATAACGTAATCAATCACTCAGGATTATATGTTCATTCAACCTCAGTATGATAGGCAAATGTGTGGCTGCTATTTGGTGATTAATAATAAGCAAATGTGGGATAACTATTTAGTAATTATTCCTTCACTGGGGTACACCCCGGGACTGTTCGCTAGCCAATCACAGGGCAATTATGTTATTTGATATTGCAAAAGCGCATCATGTCTGTCTCTCCTTCAATACATGGCCTAGCACAATATAAGCCTTGTACTCTCTGCAGTTGACTAAATAACCACTCCCACCCCCACATGAGGAAAGAGGATGATTAGCAATCAACACAAAGCAAATGTCAACACACTAAAAACGAACAAGTGTACAACATCAATCTCCAGCTGGGAGCTCCAGATTTCACAGTGACTCTGTGCACTTGTTTATTTGAATATCAACATTGTTCCTCCTCAGTGTCATAAAAAGCACACCTGCTCACAAGCACAGGAAGCCGGTGTCTCTCTCTTTCTCTAACCCACACATACACCTGCCAACTTCTGAAGTATATACTGTAAGCAGTCAAATGTTTTTAAAAAATGGTATTACATGTCTATTCTTCTAGCACTATTGCGTGCTTCCCAATCCCAAGCAGCCACAGCGTATTCATAATGCCAGTTGTATGTTCTAAAAGAGTTTTGACTCGATGGGTACTTCAGTGATTTTGACATTTCTTGAATTATTTAACTTTCAGCCTACTTTATTTTTTCAAGGGGTTCGAATTTTGGGCTGCGATACACTAGCTTCATCCTATTTTTTTCTTCTTCGCAAAGAGAACTTTTGATTGGCACTTTGATTTAACCCTGTGTTTATTGTTCTTGTTGTTGTTGTAGTTTGCAATGGTGTGGATTCATTCTGTAAACACGTGCAGTAATGAAATATGAACGCGCTTGCATAAGGACCTCCTATAGATGCTGAAATATTTTATCGAGTTACTTGTAGATGACAATTCCGTTCGATCGAGAGATTCATCATACATTGTGCAATGCATTACTGCCACCGTGTGGTCAACACAATGGACAAAAACTTCAGATACAAAATAAATTCATCTAACTACTGTAATAAAAACTCAAACTACAGTTTTGGAGGATGTTATTTTGTTTAGTTGGTTCAGCTCCAGTGCACTTTGTGAGGATAAGCGGTTCAGATCAGCGGATGGAGTTTTATATATGTCTAAGTTATTATTATTATTATTATTATTATTATTATTATTATTATTATTATTATTATTATTATTATTATTATCATTATTATGTATCTCAAGCTGCTTTCCATCGTGCTGACCACACAGTGGCAGTAATGCATTGCAGTGTATTGATTTTATTCAGGTCATTTTATTTTTATGTATTTTATTTTTGGCCTTCAATAATTACATTTACTCATGTATTTATCTTAAAAATGTATATTTAATGACATATTCATTGGTTTTGTATTCTTTTATGATTTGGCTTTGATAGTGTATTTATTTGCAATTGATAAAAGGTTAACCATTTTTAGGAGGCTTATGAAGAAAGTTTTGGACTTAATCATTTGATAATTTACGCATTTATCAGTCAAATAAATTTTATAGTTACTTACATATTTATGTAGTACAGTTATTGTTTGTTATTTTTATTCATTTGGGAAGGCCTTTATATGAGCTTTTGATATAGATTTCTATACACCGTTCACATATACACTGTTGAGCTATCATACACAACATACAAAATGATCTTTTTTCGTTATTATTTAGAAATAATAGTATTTGTATCGTATTTTCACGGAATAATAAGTACTGTAAATTAAAGCAAGATTGGTTGAAGCTTGTCAGACTTTTTTCCTCCCTCACTGCAGTGCCATCTTTTGGGCATTGCATGTATTTGGCCCGAATTCAAGTCAAGTCTAATAATAACTAGCTCAGTTACCAAGACTGACCGTTAGAGGGCAATTGTGCGGCGTGATTGTGACACTTGCCTCTGAAAAGTGTGTCTTCATGTGTTTCCACTCAATCATGCAAATGCAAATTTGATTTATTGCAGCACAACATGCTTTGAGTTTTTATTGCGCAAATAAAGATCTTCAGCTGGCGAACTCTTGACTTGGCGTCACCAACCTTTTTGCAACTGAGAGCTCCTTTTAGGATACTGATTAATGTGAAAGGGATACTATTTTGTTACACACTTATGAAAACAATAAAATAATAATAATATTTAAAAAGAATGGTGTTCATCTATGTGAAGACACTGATCGTGTTAATGAATTTTCACAGTATTTATCAATAATGCTATATAGGTGCTTATATTCATTGGCCCGTCTATAGCGTTTCCCATTATGTGTTAGCATGAAGCCACAGACTCTAAGGTCAAAGTGGTGTGGTTATTTAAAATGCAAAACCTTAATTGTATTTTACATGTTTAGTTTGAGAGTATTCTAAGTGGGAGTGGCTTTGCCCTTCCAGCATGCAGACTTGGGACAAAATAATGAACCCAACCTTGGGTAAAATAGCCCAATCTGCTCTAAAGCTACAGGTACCCAGTCAGGGGGTTAAAAAAAAAAAATAAAAATAAAATTAAAAAAAAAGAATTTTTTTGTGAGTGTGAATTATAGCAGTTTATCATAGCAGTTTATCATGTAATGCGATTGCCGATGTGTGTGATTTCAGATGCTCACGATGCTGTGTTGAGGTTTAACGCGGCGCCCACCGAGGGGTACGAGAAAGACGTGGGCAATAAGACCACCATACGCATCATCAACTCACTGGTGAGAACATGAATATTAATGATGAGGTTGACTGGTGCTGACGTACTAGATGTCGTGCGGCGGAACACATGAATTATTCATATAAATAGACACCATATGGTTAAAAATGTTGGGACATGAAAAAAATCATGGCCTTGCCTCCAGATACAGGAACGTTTACATCTGTTACCAAAGCTACGATGATGTAATCGGCCCATCCATCCATCCACTGTCTGTACCTTTTATCCTCATTAGGATTGTGGATGTGCTGGAGCCTATCCCAGCTAATTTTGGGTTTGAGACATAATGTTACCACTTCATTCTCTTAATATTACAACTACATTATGGTAAAATCACAACGTCTCTTGTTTCATTAAAACGTAATTCTTAAAAAAATAATGACTTTTATACTCTTGCAATTCCAACTTTATATTCTTGTAAAATTGCAAAGTCCTGAAATTTGATCTCGGTCTCAAAAAGACTGTGCAAACTATGCATCACAGTTATCAGTGTTGTTGACATGTACATAATTTTGTTGCTTAAAATTGTGTATTTTATATAGAGTGTTTAGATGTCTTACTGTAGCTGCTTGGTTACAGTGGTAAAACGCTTTAACGATGGATAGTTAATTAAAAGCATGTCCAATATCATCTATAGGTTATGGCAAGTCCAAAGCATCACTTCCAGACCAGCTCTCTTTACAAGAATGTAACCTTGGTGGCCTGGGACCCTGCGCCTTACACTCTCAACCTGCACAAGGTTGGTTGGCTCATACACATCACCCTGTATCTTTATCACTGTTATTCTTTTAGTTGTTTCAGGAGAGAGTCCATTTGTTTTAGTGGAAATTGTACTTGGTATTGGAATACAGGCAGTCTGACGTCATTTCAAGGGAAAAGATTTTTCAGGTTCTTATCGCATTCCACATGCGCACCAACCCTTCCTCGTCTTATATATTCACTGTCAGCTAGCATTTATCAACATACCGTATGTATGACTTTATTCTGCCCTTGAAAATGTCAGATTCATATGTACATTCTAATATTATTCATTGAGGCAACAGTTTAATAATAAACATTAAAATACATAATTCAATGAATTCTAACAACAATTGCATTTAAGTGGTTTTGATACAAAAAAAATCACTCAGTTAGTGGATAATACAAATAAAATTCTAGTATCGCTTGTCACAATACAAATATCAAGTACCGTGGTGCCTTGAGATAAGAGTGACCCACCTTACGATTTTTCTTGATGTGAGCTGTTGATCAGGTGATTTCTTTCTTGATTTTTGCTTTGACTTGGGAGCACAAACTTGAGATACAAGCACCATATGGTGGCAGGTGGCTCAACGGACGTAACAACAACCGCTGGTTTGTCAACTATACTTAGTAAATATTTTTAAAAAAGAGGCTTCCAAAATGTATTGCCACTCTCAGGTTAATTTTTCTGTCAAACAAAACGTAAAATAAAGAGAATTATACGTTTTGTAGTTAAAGCAACCACATAGCCTCCGCTACATGAATGCTAACAATTAGTATTTATGTGGCGGTGCTGTTATCCCTTAAGGAACAGATATCTGAACACAAACTGTGCTGCACCACACGTAGACCATGAACAATACCCACAGGCATATATTATTTGTCCTCTGTGGAAAAAAAAACGGATATTATTGCTGTACTGACAAGCCGAAAGAGGAGCCTCGCCTCGCTGGTACAATCTGTATGGCTGGAGTGCACACTACAACAAGCAGCACAATTGAAGGAGAAAGTGTGACAAAAATTGTGTGCCTCTTTTTGTTTTTAAATACCGTTATTGCTGTATGTTTTTACAACAAAATAATATTATACAGTGCTATTTTCTCATTTTAAAAAATTACAAAAATGTTTTATTGGTGGGGGGGGCTGTAACGGATTATTATTATTCATTTCAATGTGGAAAGTTGATTTGAGATACAAGTGCTTTGAGTTACTAGTATGGTCAAGGAATTAAACAAGGCACCACTGTAACAAGGAGAGGGGAAAAAATATTATAGATAACAGCAAATCCAGTCACTAGACATAATGGATCCATTTAGATAGAAAAAGCAGTTATGAGCTCGGCTGTGTTTTCTTTTTTTTTTTTTTTGGAAAGGCTTATTTATGATTTATGATTATTATTCTCCTGTTGTATCATCCTACAAAACCATGTTCCAGATACGTATATAACAACAACATGAAGTAACATCATTTAATTATTAATATTTAGCAACATCCTCCTAAGTATGATAAAGACTAAAATATAATAAAATACAATATAAAAATATTTTTAAAATGTTTTTTAAGTTTTTACTTTTTTATTTGTATTTTTTTTTTTTACAAAAACTGCCTTCTCACTCACCTTCACTCACCCAACCTTCTTCCCTGAAAGATTGTTGCTCTTCTCTCTCATTATGTCATTTAATGGGCCACAAAATGAGCGTCTAGCTGCTCCAAATTGATGTGCACATCATCTTTTATTTGTTGGGCGGTGAATACATTTGCTTTCATGACACTGAAAATTTTTGAATGACAGTCTGGTTTTATGATACCATAATTTGTGTTGAGTACCGCCAGTTACATAAATTAAAGTCTCACCCCACCGCTAGCTTCACTGTTTTAATGACCTTTTTTACAACTGCCATTTTGACATAAGCACAACAGCTACAGTACAGAATCTATAAAGTCAGAGTTGTGGTCAAAGAGGGAAATTAAATGGCTCCAGTATAATAATAATTATTATTATTATGATTATGATTATAATAATAATTACAATACTCTCTGATTTCAAATTAAAAATGACCTTTACTTCCTTCAATACATTTTATGAGAAGAATCCATTCGTCCAAGTAGTTATTTTCCTTCAGCGATGCCCAGCAGACATTTTTCATTTGCACATAATGGAGACATTCTGGAGGCTCATCAGTCATTGACAGCTTATATCTCTTATTAATTTTTATCAGAGTCGCCACAAAGAACATGTCCGACTGATTCCGAGAAACATTCAATTTCCTACTGGCTGCCTCAGCCATTGGACATGCCTATGTGAAGAACACTTGCACTCCTACACATATAACTCAAGTCATATACAAAATTGCCTTCCCACTATGAAAATTGTGCACGTGTGGACAAAATTGTCCATCCTCCTGTGTTAGAAACATCATGAATCTGACAAAAGTAATAGGGGCGTTCCGATACAACCTTTTCACTTCCGATACAATACCAATATTGCAGCCTATCGTATGGTCCGATACTAATATCGATACGGTACAATATCAGCAGGAATGTTACATGCTTTTAATTATCTTTTTTGTATGAAATGTTAGGAGACTTGATCAAGTGATACTACTCAATCAAACAACAATAGTCAGCAAGAGTAGGTGTGATTAAATATGACCCATTTATTCCAAATGTTTGGGTTACATAAATTCAACCTCAAACATGAGAATGTACTTCACTTGAATACAAAAAATAAATTAAAGGATCGTGAGAAATAACCCAAATGAAGTCAATAAAAGTGGGGCGGTCGTGACTCAGGAGGTAGAGCGGGTCATTCAATCACTGGAGGGTGCGCTGTTCAAATCCCGCCGTGACGCATGTGTTGTTGTGTCCTTGCAAGACACCTCACCCACCTCACCCACCTTACCCAGTGTCACTCACACTGGTGTACGGATGGGTGTGAATGCTTGGAAATGGTCGGAGGTAGGGCTGCTCAATTATGAATAAAAACATTAATCACAATTATTTTGGTAATAATTGAAATCACGATTATTCAAACGATCATTTATTTTTTGCTACTAAACAAGAACAGGTTTAAACGTAAAAAATATTAAGACAAAATTCTTTGAAACGCTATAATAATTTAAGTTCGTTTTGGACCCAACAACATTTATAAAATTCTTTAAAAAAAAAAATGGAAGTGCAATTGTATGAATTAAAGTATGGTTTCCTTGTATAAACAAACGAGTTAACTTGCTATGCACTTATAAATTGCCAAAGTAGTAAACTGCTTGGAGTCAAATGCCAATTTTGACAGAATAACAGACATGCTATTCATCTATACATTTAGACCTTTGTCTGGAGACAACTTGCACTTTATACGTCTTTACTCGCCGTCTTCCACTGCAAACCCAAAATGTAACCAAATAAGCAATTTCGACGAGCCTTGCTTGCTTTACAAGTCGTTCCTGTGGCGGGTCTTGTGCCATTTTTAGGTCTGTTACTCTGTTAAAACGTTGAGTAGGAGCGTGTGCAGTGTGACTTGCGAAGTACAGGGTGCGGGCTGGCTGGCTACCTAGCTAGCTAGCTAGCTTGGAGAGGGCGGCGCGGTGGAGTAACTCGTGTGTGCATGCCTCAAAACAACTCAAAATTAGTATTAATAATCGTTGTTTTACGATTATGCCAATTTTGTAACCGTGGAGTGTAATAATCGAAATCGTAATTGAATTTCGATTAATTGCACAGCCCTAGTCGGAGGGGCACACTGGCAGCCACAATTCCGTCAGCCTGCCCCAAGGCAGCTGTGGCTCCATATGTAGTTTACCACCACCAGAGGGTGAATATGTGAGCACATGAATAATGTATACACTGTGGGCGCTTTGAATGTCCGGTTGTCCAGAAAAGGGCTATATACTGTATTTTATGTTTTAGTATATCAACATCACTGCTGTGAAAAAGTTTATTATTCATACTGGTGGCCTAAGACTTTTGGGTAGCACTGTAATACGCACCTTTGGTCTGATGCAGTGTCCCCCCCCCCCCCCCCATCCTTGCCCCCTTTTGTCAGTGGTATGCCAGTCCAGACTACGACCTGTTCAGCCCGTATGTGGAACGTCGCAAGTTGCATCCTGACCAGCCCTTCTACATCCTCCATCCCAGGTACATCTGGGGCCTCTGGGATGTGATTCAGGGCAATACTCAGCCGAACATCCAGCCCAACCCTCCATCATCCGGCTTCACAGGTGAGCACATCTCATATTCACTCACTGGACACTAACAGGCACGTGTAGAGTCCTCAGCAAGCTCATCGTTACAGCCCGGACTGGGTCCATCAGATGAGGAGTATAAAATATTCATAAAGTGGTGTCAGAATAACAATTGCTTGCCATTATCCCACAATATATTGCAGTTCATCATTCGTACCCCTGCTATTTTGCAGATTTTTTGTGTGGAATTTATCCATCTGCCTGCTACTGAAATTAGTGCTTGCCCGCCAAATTGTCAAGCTCCGATCACAACGTACACACGTACAGACAATGTTTTTACATATCGCATGAGTCACTGTTTACCTACGCAGACTGTAGATGCAAATACTTCATATAGTTGTTTCATCTGTTATCTTTTCTTTCAATATCCACAAACATACACACAAATATACTCGCACATAAATACCCGTGTGGACATCCTGTGCTCAATTTGACATCTGAGCCGAGATGGACTGTTGACTAATCTCACAAGCTCTCCCGGACCTTAGCAATCAACATGCGTGTTCTGCTCGCGCCTCCTCGCCATATTGCAAACATATATTGCAAACAGCATTTTTTTCTTTATTATATGTATGCACCCTCAGTGTCAAATTGACACATTTGTTTGTCTCTTAAGTGACAATCTGCCGGTGGCTGTCATACTAAAGAGTGCAATTTTCACTCCTTGATACGGAAAGCACCCTGACAGAAGCTCATGCCATTTTACATTGCAGCAATTTGTCGCAATAATGTTTAATACAGAGTGCGCGGAAACATGCTAGACCTGGAGTCGGCAACCTTTAACAGCACTCAAAGAGCCATTTTGATCCGGTTTCCACAGAAAATAAAAAATTGGAGGTTTGACATCTGAAATGAAGATAATAGCTTATTCGTCGCTAACCGCGTCTATAAAGTGCATAATAAAATGGAACGGACTTAACACACGACACACGATTGAGGGCAGTCTTTTTGCATCGATACATATTAAACAAACAAGCCAACGTATTCCAGCGAACCTTAGTATTTTCACTTGCTATTGTCCCCCATAAAAAGGAAAGGAAAACAAAACACTACTCGGGGCGGCCATTACACCACACGGCCTCCGCATTCTACAGACGGAGGACATGTCATTATGTCGCACACACCTCCGGAACACACACACATAGGTTGCGGTCAAGCGCGGCAGTGAAATCGTGCTTTATTTGTATATTTGCTATTTTCACCGCTTTAAATTGACTAAAAGTGCATACAAATTACAGACGAAGTAGGGACAGACCATTAGAATCAGTTCGCGAAAAAAACAAAAACAAATCAAATTTACCATATTTGGACTTGCGAGGTTTTCGGCTGAAAGTGACAATGTAATTTTATTTTCATATTTCGAGATCACAATAATCAATTTACAACTACAACCAAACAAACACAAATAAAATAGTTTGTTCAGATATTGCTCAGTTTTGGTTTCCCTAGCAGCAGGCGTGTCAGCAGGCAGCCGCGCGTGCTGTCAAGTGCTGTCAAACGTCTGTGAAGAAGGCGAATGCTGATCACTGAAATTGCACGTTCTGAAGAAAGGAGTTTAAAAACGGACTTAATAAGAAGACATGATACACCTTTTTGAGACTGTGTTGTGGTGACTGTTGTGTTTTGCTAAATTGGTGTTGTTTCTGAGGTTCCTGCATCAGGATCGCTGGATGGGAGGGGTGTGCGAATGAGAGAGGAGTGAGCGGACAGCGAGAAGGACGAGAGATCCGTGTATACTTATGACGGTTGTTGCACTGTAGTTGTCGTTGGCCACGGCCCACAGTAGCCGTATTGGGATAATAAAAAGGGAGATAACTAAGCTAGGTCTGACATCATGTCTTTGGAAGCCGTTACAATACACTTCAATCGGACACTTGTAATTTATTTTCCCAAGCCACGCAGAGCCACAACATAAGGATGAAAGAGCCGCATGCGGCTCCGGAACCGCGGGTTGCCAACCCCTGTGCTAGCCTGACCAAACATTGCATTTTCGTTTTGTGTAATCGTGTAAATGTGTGAAGAGACCGATTTTTTACTTACGCTACAAATAAAAACAAATAGTTTTCATCTTTGTTTGTTATTGGAGCAACCTTTGAAAAAAAAAAAAAAAAAACAGCATGAAAATGTGTTTTTCCATATTGTGTGAACTAGCAATTACCCAACCTTGGTAGAAGACGTCAGACACGTCAATCATACCACCCGCACGGATACACACCTTTCTACGCAAACTGCATTGACGTAATCACATCGCAAGAATACTTCAATTTGCATTCGGGAGAGGCTGGACACCCTGCTGAGGAGCTAAGCAGTTAAGCTGTTATTCAATGTCCTCATCAATGAAGTGTAATAATGACAATTGCTGCCCCAGTGCGGCATCGCAGAGGGGAACGGACACTATTTGAGAACATACAGCAATCTCTTCATTCTTATCTGTCCTCAAACTAAAAGAACCAAACCATCGCTACATTCCCTTAAAATGTGTGATTTTAAATAACCGATGCTGACAATCAAGTGAGAAGGAGAGGGAAACGCTCCCTCTACCTACTCAAACATCAGGTACGCATGATTACTGTGATTCTCGGGGAATTAAGCCATTGTTGGTGACCACTCTGACGCATGTAGCCGCGAGTCCCTCTTTGTTGAAGTTCAATTAGGGACATTTGCGTTTGATTTAGTTTCCTATAAGCACAGAACAGGATGAATGGGCCGCAGTGTCTCACACAGCTTTGCTCCAATTGAGCGTTCATCAACATCCACCTCAATGTTCCCTCTAAATTACACTCATGAGCAATTGTCGTTGTACAATAATGCCGCATTGTATGGGGAATGTTTTTAATCCACAGAACAATAGTGGTAGTCAAGGAAGACGTGCAGGAATAGGATATTAGCGATAATCATGAAGAACGTGTGGATATTTTAAAAGGCCAGACTCTCTCCCACTCAATTGCATGGATTGAGAAAGCGTAGAATTCTCATACATTTTTACCGGCAGAAGCTTCGCCATTTTATCCACTACTACATGTGAAATAGAAATACGGTCATGTCATGTTGTAAAACACAATATATGAGCACCGTATATAATGTAGCTTTGGGCTCAAATGCAAATGGCTGTCTCGCAACTAGCTAGGCCTGTTCAATTTTGCCTAATAAGAAAATCCTGATTATTTTCTCTCAAACCCGATTTTACGATGACGATTTCTTTGTAAAATAAAAAATAATGAAAGATGAAGTATTTTGAATGTCTTTTATTTAAACTTAATTTTTCTTTCTTTGAACTCAAAATGCCAGTCAATTTAAGTTCAGTGAAGGGGATCGGCTGGCTAAAATGCGGCCTCCTACCAGCCCGACCAGAGCAGGGATGAGTCAGAATGGTTCAGTTCTATTCCAGGCAATTTCCAAGTTTCAATCCTGGGCTCCTAGCTCACCATCGACCTGGCCAATTCCGTCAATTGAGCATACACTCCACTTCACTTCCTCACTCATTCGGCAGTCGGCTCAGATAGTCGGCTCCTGCAGCAAACAATCCCCCACGTGTCACTTTTTCCTGCCAGTGGCATTTTTAATTTTTTTAATTACTTAATTCCCTTTTATTTGATGATGCCACACAAAAATATAAGTCCTGTTTATGTTCCTATACCAGCTCCTTTGTCTTTATGTCCATTTCTGTCATTGTGACATTGTTTGTGTTTACGTCTCAAAACAATAATGGACAGAAACGTGTCCGGTTTGTTGCTGTTACTGTTGTGTGTGACAATGAAATGGAAAGAGATGGTGATGGGAGGCACTTGATGAGGGGTTTGCCGCTTTTATCGATTCTCCCCGGGAATCAATAATAAATGCATCTCGAAGAACCCTGCAACCAAATGATTTCAGCATCACAACAGGCATGTATTCTGTATGATATACAGTAATACACACTCAACGGTTACACAACGACATGGAATCGAATAAAAGAAATTAAAAGGTGGCAAAATTCTTGACATATTTGCAGATACTGGGTAAAGTCTAGTTCACACAATAAGGAAATTTGTTTGAATGATTTTTATCTAGAAAAGTATTCTCAACAGAGCAGACTTCCACAAAGGTGGAAAAATCTCTTACTTATGTGACATACAGTAGATATGAAAAAAAGGCTAGTTGAAACGCCGGGTTTTTGTGATATGAAAAATGAGAACAAAATAAATTAATTGCCCTCTCCATATATGTCATGTCATGTCATCTTCCAAACCGCTTATCCTATACAGAGTCACGGGTGGTTGCTGGAGCCTATCCCAGCCGTCAATGGGCGAAGGCAGACTACACCCCGAACTGGTCGCCAGTCGCAGGGCACACATAGACACTGTCACTGAGCGGGAATCGATCCCACGCTACCCGCACACAACTCAGGCGTGTGTTTAAGTTGTAATTTGCCCTTGCATATCTGTATATAATCTTGCACATTACACATGATTTTCAAATGGCTTCTGTCATGTGAAGTGAAATCAGCAATGTACGGCGTATATGTCTGAAAAGGTGTTTCCACCTGTACAAATTACGCTGAAAGTGTACAACTTGACAGGTATGCAAATTGACGCTGAACTGCAGTCGGTGACCGGAAAATGGATGTCCTGTTTTGATTAGAATTTAAACAGTCCTCTTTATCGTGCTATTCACACTTTGACGTCATGAGGCCACAACGACAAGAAACAATTATTTCACCGTATGTGTCAGGGTTCTGGGTGTGAGGAGGGCCCAATTGCAGAGACATGAGACGAGTTGAGAAATACAGTGATGTGTTTATTGAAACAGGGATGAAGGTGTAGATCGGAGAGCGAGTCCAGAGGTTGTCTTGGGAACAGGCGGGGCTCGCGGCACAGCGTTGGCAGGCTGAGTGCAGGGTAACCTGAGAAGCGATATAAAAACAGGCTCAAATTTCTGAAAGTACTTGCAGGAGTGCAGGATGGTTGCTGGATGCACAAACTCGGAATCGAGAGTGTTGATCTGGCGACGAGGTGGTGGTTGGGCCCAGCTTAATAAGTAAGATGCTGATGGTGATGGCTTGCACCTGGTCCCAGCACCAATTGTCTCTCCGCACCTGCACCAAGACAACCATAGACACACACACATGGAAAGGAAGGGGCGGGGCTCAAGGAGCAGAATCTGTGAACCTAACAGTATCTATAAGAAGGAAGTGGCCAATGAGCTTCCTCTCACAAAGTCTTATCAGCAGGTTGCAAAAGAGATATGCAGAGACTGGAGGGGGTCACAGAAAGGCACCAGAGTGGGCGTAATTGGAAATTTCAAAAAGAAGAATTTGTTGTGAATTTTGCCCTTCCAGCCCTTTGTTAGAGAACAGCAAGTTGGGCAAAAAAGTATTGAACCATTGAACAATTGGAATGTGATTTCAGAATTTTGGAGAAGCTAAAATTCAATTCACCCTTAAAGAGTATTGTCCATTTTAGGTTCATCCTGAATTTTCATCTTAAATCCCAATATCCCTCATTTTTGTGACTAGTGTATGTTATACAATACAGTAAATACTGAGTTGATTAAAGTTAACATTTTGCTGTTCAACAAAAAACAATTACCGTAGAATCGGTTGACAATTATCACTGTTTATTTTTTTGTGGAGGTTTAATTTACAATAAGGATAGCAATCCATCCGTTTTCTACACAGCTCGTCTAACAACTGAGCCCATCCAGCTGACATC
The DNA here is from genome assembly GCF_054856515.1 of Filicampus tigris. Taxonomy (NCBI): domain Eukaryota; kingdom Metazoa; phylum Chordata; class Actinopteri; order Syngnathiformes; family Syngnathidae; genus Filicampus; species Filicampus tigris. The sequence continues at coordinate 10,487,460 of NC_141230.1, read as the reverse complement.
TGCTGAAAGGCAACTTCAACCCGGGCTGCTTACCAGTCATTCAAAGGGCAAGTTTTTATTCAATTAGCTGCCTTCTGCTCTGGAGGTATCTGGCGAGCTAGTTTGGTGAGGTTTGCACGACATTTCATATTTCTTAAAACGAGACAGTCAGAGTATGGCTTTATGCCACAGTCGCAGAAATGGACTTCTTTTCTGCTATGCTGGCAGCCACAGCACCCCTGGCCTGTTGTGATCCGAAAATCAGAATTTATGTTGTGGCCAGTGGTCGACTGGTTAGCACGTCCGCCTCACAGTCCAGAGGCTGTGGGTTCGATCCCGGTTCTTGCCCCCTTGTGTGGAGTTTGCATGTTCTCCCCGTGCCTGCGTGGGTTTTCTCCGGGTACTCCGGTTTCCTCCCACATTCCAAAAACATGCATGGTAAGTTGATTGGACACTCTAAATTGCCCCTAGTTGTGATTGTGAGTGTGTGTGATTGTTTGTCTCTGTGTGCCCTGCAATTGGCTGGCAACCAATTCAGGGTGTCCCCCGCCCACTGCCTGAAGACAGCTGGGATAGGCTCCAGCACGCCCCGCGACCCTTGTGAGGAGAAGCGGTATGGATAATGGATGGATGGATGTTGTGGCTTTTCAATTTGTAGCAAGACAACTGGCTGTGAATAAAGAACATAAGGGGATTCACGTGTATTGTGCTTTTTTCTTTCTTTCGCAAGCCATATGTTTTGCACATGACATCTAAACGGGTATTAACTAGTTGAAGATTTTCAGGCAAAGTAATTATTACAAATGATCGTGGAATACAATTCAATACAATACAGTATGACTTAAGGTCTCTCATTGGTCAAGCAGATTTGTCACTGCAACCTTTGAGGATGTAATGACAAAAAAAATATCATGCATGCTAATGTTAGCATCTGGACGTCACTGCACTTTCTCCAATTTGCCGCCGTGACCCTCATTCTTTTCTTGGATAAACTGTGAGTCCAAAACTGCTGAGAGGTAAAAACAGGAGATTGTTGTTGTTTGTTTGCGTGTCTCGTTCCAACTGATGCAATCAATGCAGCGAGGGTTTTGCACTTTCCCGGGGTACTATTTTGAAGTGTATCCCCAACAACCGCAGAGTCTTTTTGGGCATGACCCTTTACCATCCACACACGGTACATCAGATCATATGAGCAGGTGTTTTTTCTTCTTTTTTTTTGCATTTAGCACACTAAAAACAAATGAATAAAAGTCATGGGACACAAAGTGACTTTTCTCTGTACAAACACAAAACTCACATGTCAAACTACATCAACCCTCTAATTCCTGTTAATCCACGGTCCCGGCCGAAGCATTCCCACTTCTCATTGAGTCTGCTTGTGTTTGCTCGGGCCTGCCGGTTTCAGGTCACGACCTTGGGGGGCGTGGTCAGCTTGACGGCCGGCGCGCTGCTAGTTTTGTGCGCGTCGCTGGAGATGTGCGCAGCGCAGGCCACCGCGTTGCTGGAGAACCGTTGGTTGAGCTGGATGACGGTGGTCTTGGATGACATGGAGATGTTGCCTTTCTTCCCCGACCAGTGGTGGCAGTGGAACAGGATCAGGAAGTATCTGTAGAACTAACATGGCAGATGGGAACTGGGTTAATGTCAGTGCAAGTGTAGTCACCCTGTTCTCACAAACACAAGCGGGCAGTGGAGTTGATGGAGCATAAATCTTTGCTTAAAGCACTTTGATTGTGGTGAGAGCAGGGAAAATGGCCTTCTAATGATCTGTTGCATGGCATGAAGTGGCCTGAGACAGTCTGAGTGCTTTGCTCCAATGCCTGATTTGGAAACATCTGAGAGTTCTTGTGGAGCGTTTCCTGGATACCGTCGGGCAGCGTTTACTCCTGCACATCAAACAAATTATGGCGTGTTTCGTGTAAGAATGGTGTGGATACAATATTGTGCAAAAGCCACCGCTACCTGTATTACTTTTATGACCTTTTGTAGCCAGAGACTGCATAATAGCCATCTTTTGTATGATTTAATGTGAGGCAACTGGATTTGATCTGCCCATTGTGCGTAAAATTGTGTTTAAAACTTGTCACTACACACCTGACAAACTGATCTGGTGCTGAAATGACAGAGCAGGAAAATGCACGGTTGAAGAAGTTTTGTCATAGATGATATGGCATGATTCCTTCTTGTGACCGGCTTTGGTCATTCAGTAGCTCCAAAATTGCATTGTGGATTAGACAAATGTGTTACAATAATTTCTGTTTCTGGCATTTCAAACATGTTCACACAAGCGCAAAGTTCTCCCCGCTGCCTCTGGTTTTGCCTTTACTCCTCCTCATAGTTCCATACAGTGGTGCCATTTGCCTTTGCCTTTCAGATGTGCTATTTCTAGACACAAAATCAGCCATCACAATTCACCTCATTGATGAATCCAATGCGTGATACATTCATGTATTCCTCACACAATGAACAAAATTTACTTTACGGCAATTTTGCCTTTTGCCAGATTCAATCCTCGATCAGCCTCTGATCTGTTTTGCATGAGAAACCAAATTGTGACATGCCATCCCCTCCTCTGACTGATAGTGACCGGCTCGCTCCCTCCGGGGGGTAGGGTAGGGTAGAATTCATTGTTGTGACCCATACAACTGTGTAAACACGTCAAAAATACATCAAGTCCCCAAGGCGCGGAAAACAAGAGCAGGGAAAACAGCAGAAAGAGAGCTTATTGTGACTTGGTTTGTCACACCAGGGGTTGCCACAGCATGTCACCCGCATGATTTGTTTGGCAGTACTGATTCAGATGACCAACAATGTTCCCATTTAAAGTAGCTGACATGTTATAGTATAAATTAAATACAATGGTAAAAATGATGCAGTACAGTTCAATTTTTTCCGATCTCTTTGAACCCGCAGAACATGGTATTTCAGTATGACAAATGTATTATCGTAGATTTTTTTTTTTTTTTCAACGCCACCACTACGTGCTCATCAAGTTACTTCCTCTCTGACGGAGTCCATCAAAACGGAACATTATTGCCTCTGTTATATATTTATCGGAGGGGGGTGGGGCGGACACATATAACGCAATGGCATGGCCCTTCACCGTATGAGTCACTTTGCGAGGAAGGATTTAGCATCGGATTCATAATGACAACAGAGAGGACGGAGACTTGTGAGCAGAATAACAATCCACCGAGACCAACTGATAAACAGAAATGGGAGGCAAAGGCTGGTGGTGTTTGTGGTAGGCAGATAACGCGGCATAGCATGCGGAGCCTGCCTGGCCTTCATGTTTTATGTATTCTGTCTCTCAAAGAAGGCTTTTCTGACACATGTACACTTTTTTGCCCCCACCCCTGCTCCCCTCTACGGATTTACACAAACGACATTTGCCTCAGAAAAGCCCGCCATTTTAACTGCAGTCCACCATCCATCCTTTGTGAGTGAGGGCGTCTCTCCATGAGAGCAGCCCAGAAGTACACGAGGGGCGACGCATGGCTAAAAAAATCATTTTTCTTGTGGCAAGAACATGGAAAAAATTGGACTGGAAATCAATCAAACAGAGTGTAGCTGTTGCAGTTGCACCCGAATTGCCCATGTCAGCTCTGATTTCATGATCTGCTAGTCAGACTGAAATACCATGTACACACACTCTAATTTGTTGGTTCGCCCGGCAAACTATAATCAATTATTTCAAATATATGTGATTTATTGTCACCAAACCATCAATCATCACTAGAATCCCTTTGCTCTGTGTTCACAATTACCTACAAACTAAGGGTCCAAAATGTTTTGTTTATTAGCACGGATTTCATGGTATTAACTAAGAACACAAGAACTAATTGGTGTGCTGCTGGATAATCACAATAGATCCAATCCCAGCAATAATCTGTATGATTGATAATCCAAAGGGATTACACCAAAATCTCTTAATCACTTTCTATGGCATAACTTGGTGAGGTGGAGCTTTACTAAGGAGTGTAAGGGCCACACTCACTGAAAACAATAAAAAGGGGTAAAGTTATTGGGAGAAAAATAGTCTGATTAGTCACCTTTCAAAATGTTATAATATATAATAATGTTATAATAATAACGATGCATTATTAAGAGAAAGAAGTCATGGGGCCCTACTTTTGTAGACTGGCGCACGTGAACTCGGCATAAAAGCGAGTGCATCTTAATTTTTGTGCCAGGGCGGGTCTAGTTGATCATTTTTAGGAATTTGGCAGAACACTTTGCGCCTCGCTGGGCATTCCAGCAGACCGAGGACATTTTCTATTATAGGGCGTACCTGACAATTTGGTGACAGAAAGTAGACTAGAGTTTAGACCCGCTAAAAGGAGGTCTAAATTGTGACACAGATGGTGTAACGCAATTTCGGACAGATTCTGAGCTCCGTGGACGTGGTGGATGTCATCGTATTTCATTCATAAGTACGACATCAGCGTGTGTGAATCCCTCCTGATCATTTTAGACATCAATTCATTGTGTGTGTGCGTGTGTATGTATATACGAATACATAAACGGTTAACGTCTAATATAGTAGTAAACTTCCCCTGCGCTGTTTCTTGTAATGTAGACCCACACACTAATCACCAAGCGAGGAACTGACACCCCGGATTGCACATCCGTCTGCTGGTTGAGAGGGAGCCCGGTTAGCTCACGAGCTAGCTTTTGGTTATGGCCTCTTGTCATGGCTTGGAAAGTTTCGAGACAACCCATTGGGATCATTTCCAGCCACCTGAGACTTTAAAAAGGGATGTCAACGCAAACATTTTTTTTTCAAGAATATGTTCTATTCAAGCCCACCAGTTGAAACAGGGCATTCTGAATATGAAATATGCGTGGTATTTGATTGACAGTTGACATTGGAGTGTGGTTTCAGCACACTCAGCGAACACGATCACAGCGTTTGAGCAGAGAAATAGCTTGATTTTTCACATTTGTTTTCACGCCGTTTTTCTCTGCAGTGTGTCAATTAACAAAGCGTTTATTTTCATTTACAGGGACTCAAGCGGTTTCAGTGTTAACCCTGAATTCTTTTCCTGCAGGCATGCTCCTGATGATGGCGCTGTGCGAGCAGGTGCACGTGTACGAGTACATCCCCTCCATGAGGAAGACCGACCTGTGTCATTACTACGAGCGTTACTTCGACATGGCATGCACGGTGGGCGCCTACCACCCACTCTTGTATGAGAAGAGCCTCATCCAGCGGATCAACAGGGGCACAGAGGGCGATCTGCGCAGAAAGGGACGGGTCACACTCCCCGGATTCCGCACCTTTGACTGCGACATCTGAACACATGCGAGCTGACTCCTTGAGCCCACGTTATGTAACTCTGACCTTTTCTGGGCCCACTTAGGGTGCGGTGCAATAAAGCCACTGGAGACGACAAGGCTGCGATGGATGGGTGGGGGCGGGGGCAGGTTTACAAGTTTTGGATTAGATTGACGAAAAACACAAGCCATAGACCTTCAGGGTGGTGGGGGATCAACAGGGAGGCTTTGGGGAGAGCTTGTTTTCATCAAGATGTTCTTTGGGACTACAGGCTACTGGATGGGAAAAAAAAATACCCTCGTGACAGCTTTGAAAAGACATATCTTTCTGCTTTAGCTGAGCCATGTTAGCTGCGGAGCTGACTTAGCGTAGCTGCCGAGTTTTTAGGGAATTTTCAACCATTTTTTTTAATTGGTGTGAAGTGTCTTTTTTAATAGTCGTGTGGTTATCCACTTAAACTATTTGATGATAGTGCTCCAACCCATTATGCACTCATCTGAAGTCATCCGGGATGTTGTTGTTTGGCTTTGGGAAAGTGTGAACAACCAGTTAGGTCCCCCTCAATGCTCCACTTGCCTGGTCAAGCGATTTAATAAAATCCACGTTTAAGACCCTGCAGATTTTCCTCCTGGCTTACCTACACCGACAATACTGTACATCCAGAACCTGCAGGTTCCTCCCGAGTTTAGTTGATGTGGTAGATGGATGTCAAGGTAGTGAGGAAGGATTGTATGTTGGTGGGCAGGTGATGCTAATATATGCCATCATGCATTCACTTCTGTACATTCTTACATAAATGTATGTCTCACACTTGCAGACTTGTTCATATTAGACTATGACTGTTGAATATGTTTGTGGTTGGGAAGATAGCTCCTGTTTGATTAAATCAGAGGACGACGGGACCAGTTTTCTGGGATGCAAAAAGACAGCGGTAGTCAGACAGGGCACAGTCCATGTTTAGTGAAATTAATGGGCTGTAATTGACAGGTGTTTAAAAGAGAAGCTCAAAGTATACTTTTTACAACCACCGCGCTGCAGCTTTTACTTAATGGTTGTTGATCCTACTTGGCAAGAATATAAAATCAACTTCAAGCTTATCATCGATGTTATTTAAGTCATTTTAACGAGGGAAGGGAGGTAGATTTGGTTAAAGTATATTGGAGGTTAGAAAAGTAGGGAGGTAAAGTAGCGTAGGCTGTGAAAATGTGTGGTAGGAAATATGGGATATACACATATCAACAATCAGACCAAATTTGAGCTTTTTCCTTCTCATGAAAGTGAGCAATGGCTCAAATCTCAGATCTTAGTCCAACATGCTAGAGATACCTGGGAGAGTGTGATAAACCTGAGGGGGGATTACATCGAAGGAGAACATTTGAAACATTCCTTATTTTAGTTTGAGTTTTTCCTCCCACATTTGAATAAACGGTTAAGATGCTACATTGTTGTGTGTGTATGCTGCTTCAGTTGGATATGATAGATACAGTCCGGTTCAGGTAACTCTCACTAACTTGAATGTAACCTATAGCGGCTGCATGTTTTCACGGCGAGCCTCTCAACAAAGCATGTGGGCATTGGAGGGGTAGGCGGGTGTGGGGAGGAGGTTATATTCTTTTTTTACAGAGCTATAGCAAGCTCCTTTATTTCTGCTTGCGAATCCGCAAATATTGGTCGGGACTTGCCATCATCAGTGAGGAATGTGACCCGGTAAAACCATCAGCTTTGCTCCGTCTCTGCCTGAGGACATTTGATTTATTATGTTTTTCTACCAGTTAGCTCTCCGTTGGGCAGTATTTTTCTTGCCCATAAGAGAATTTATTTAAAGACAAAAAATGTGTGCTGTTGTGACAAAATGCTCTTGAGCCAATGTTGGTTGTTCAGTATCAGACGTGATGTCACATGAGTTTTGTATTAAATGGAAGTCGATGGCTCTGGAAATAAAAATATAAGTCCAGGGATTCTCACTGCTAGCTATATAAAATAGTGTATTTCCTCAAATAGTGGCCTAGCTAGTATAATTAACTCAGTTTTCATTTTGCTAACCAAAAGAGCGGCATCTACCAAGGCAGTTGCTCAGATTACAATTAGAATGACATGAATGAAAATGTTTCTTGACGGATGCCACTAGGTTGTTGTAAACGAGTTTGAGGGTGAGCTGGTGTTGCGATGCAACCGCAATTAGCATTGCACTCACTTCTGCGCTCGCTCCACAATCAATTCTCACAGTTCTTTCTCTAGAATTGTCCTTTCGTTTGCTAGTTATTGTAATATATAATATTTCAAGTATCATTTATTTATTTGTGAAATATAATTCAAAATACAGACAGAATATTCTATAATATTATATTTCCAGGCCAGGCCACTATATGAGAAAATAAAGTGTGAGCTCCTTAAAAATATTCTCATATTTGGTGGCCGTTCTTTTTACTACTTGAAGTTTGGACTGGGCTGTATGGATGAAATCTTGTGCTGTGCATTTCGATATAGAGTAAAAGCAAGACTGTACGATAACTTGTAGGGACAAGCTATATGGCTACTTGAAACAAGAAGGTACATTGACACGCACACAAACACAAAACATATTGAGGCAATTCTGTCGTAGGTGTGGTCGTAATAACTGATGACTGGATTAATTCATGTCAGCTATGTGGACATCCATGTAGACCTCCAGTTCTAGACAAGGTCTTGGAAATGGAAGTTCAGTTCATTCTAACAGAGACTTCTGGTTGTAATAAGAAATGAGCATCATTTGGGAGATGTAGCTACCTTGTTAAACAACAACTACTTTCTTGTATATAACGGCTAACTTTTCTGAGTGTAAAGTTCGGACTCTGAGCTCATTGCCATTCCACCTGGCAGTTTTACCTGACCGAAAGGTGCACCAAAGTAAATTTGATGCTGTACTTGAACCATTTGGAGTATCGGCATAGTTTTGGTCTCTTTTTGAAGATAACACTTTGAATTTTTCTCCTCAATGGAAGATTATTCTCCTCCTCAGAATATTTTTAAGTGCTACTGGCACTGAATTATGGAAGTTTGAATACATAGAAGGCCGTGGGTACATAGAAGGCCGTGGGTCGGCCTTCTTTTATGTATTCAAACTTCCATAATTCAGTGCCAATAGCACTTAAAAATATTCTGACAGTTGAGGAGAATAATTCAAAGTGGTATTTTCAAAAAGAGACCAAAACTATGCCGATGCTCCAAATGGTTCAAGTACAGCATCAAATTTACTTTGGTGCACCTTTCGTTCAGGTAAAACTGCCAGGTGGAATGGCAAAGGGTTAAGCAACCAATTAAAAACAAGAATGGAAATAAAAGTGCTAACTTTTTTTTTTTTTTTTTTTAATCAGAAGCCAAGTGTTTTTTAATGGCGGTTGGAAAATTAAATTGCTAAAGGTGAAACAGGAACTCCGCTGCTGAGGATTTGATTTCTTTGTGACTGAAAACACTGAAGCTTCGACAACCACTGAATATACTGTATATAAATTTCCATAGAAGCGCACACGGCATGCAAACCAGGATGAGGCTAGAAGAGTCTTCAAACTGTCTGTGCTGTACTGTGCTGCATATAGAACCCACTAATGTCGTACATGTCGTGAGAGGCTATGAGACTATTTATCTGGTTCTTCTGCTTCGGGGTGGCCGTTTGCATGCTTGTGGAGAGGCCAATCTAGTCTGGCTGCGGGGTAGTTTGGAGTAACTCCCTAGTAGCCCATCATCGAATGCAATTATTTCATCCTAACCTCATGAGCTTGTCAATTTTCCTTTTTTTTTTTTTTTTTTTTAAATCGCCTCTTGGCGAGGTAACTTTATATGACCTGTGGTGAAATTTGAGGGATTGTGCACCTCACTGCCCGTGACACCTTTTCTGAGGCAGAAGAAAAAAAATGAAGCAACACCATTTTCACTCCTAACAGCCTTAAAGGGTGTTCTTGTTGACTGGTTTGCACATTTTCTTCTTATTACACTTGAATTCAATTGGTATGATTTAAACTGTTCCTTTTCTAACAATGTAAATAAACATTCTCCATGTCTAAATTTCCTTTGTTGACTGACCTGCTTGTTCATGAGGATGTAGATGAGCGGGTTAATGACGGTGCTGCTCTTGGCCAGCAGGGAAGGCACCACGCTGGCCACAGGGCTGATGATGTCAGGTGGACCGAATGTCGCCATCATGGCCACCACGCCGTACGGCATCCAGCACAGCAGGTAGCATGCAGCCGTGGTCAGAACCATGAACAGGATGTGGTACTCTCGCCTTCGAGCTGCCGACTTGCGGATCTTACCCACCTGTGGATCAAAATATGGAGAAAAAAAAATCAATGCAACAATTATCAAGGATGAATTAATATTTAATACTTGTTATTTTTGCTACCCCCTATCATTCCATTTATTACACGGATGATTCTCATTAGTCGTGGCTATTGTTGTTGGTACTACTAATGACATGATTACCGCTACCGTATAATGTAAAAACCAAAGTAAACAGTTGCCACAAATTTTTGCTCCAGTTCAATGGACAATGTGCTGTTCTTTATCGTAAGTGTTCCTTGGCCACCTGGGTGCGGTATGATTCAGTATTACGGACGCCAGTGAGATACAGAAATATTAGTCATTTACAGAGGATAAAAAATATATGTCTGTGTAGCATGATGCTGGGACCTCCTGATGGGACCGAGGCCTGCAGAAGAGCTGATTTCCATGATGGTCAGCACAGGCCTGGTCCTTATCAGCAGAACTTTCAGGTGCTACAAACATATTTTTTCCTCTATTTGGCCCAACCAAAAGGTTCCCCCAACTAGCTTCAATGAATGGAGTCATCTTTTCTCAACTGCACCGTCCTTTCGAAGGCAAATCTTGGATTACAGGCTAATCAAGCCTTGGAAGAAGCCAACTTTCACGATCTGGAGACTCAAATAAGACTGTAAAAAAACAGACATAAACCATGTCCAACTCTCGGGAACGTTGCCCAGGGGAGCAAAATCTTTTTTGTGGTCTTTTAGCTGACACCAGACAAAACTGCATGTTTTCCTACTCTTATTTGTGGTCTCAAACTGTAATTGTTGCCCATTCACATACACACGAGCACACTTGAACATCCAAGCACCAACAGTCCTCTTTATCAAAGCCTGTCAGGATGACAGCATTAATTACAACCTAACTCTAAGGAAAGTTTAGTTGTGTTCAGATTGAGATTGGAAGGCACGGCGTTGAACATGCAATCGACGCCAACACTAAGAGACTAGTATATTTTTTTCCACAAATAAATCAGTTAATCAAAACTATCAATTGAAATAGAATATGAACTATATGATGGCCTCTGTGTTGAAACATTAAAGTGGGAGTCAAACCGAATTTCTTTTTGTCAAAAATATGTTCTGATGAATATTGCATTTGTGGAATAAGAGTTAAGCAGGAAAATCCGCCCGTTTTTAGCCATCTTGGGGGTGGGGTGGAATTTTGTCACTTTTGTCGATTGAAAATAACATCACAGTTGCTCGGGCCTAGGTAATGACCAATTACAGCTCACCTGTTTTTTTAAGCTGAACCATAATTGGTCGTTGTCTGAGCCCTGAGCAACTGTGATGCCATTTTCAGTTGACAGAAGTGACAAAATGGCCGCCCCCATGAGATGGCTAAAAACGGGTGGATTTTAACTCCTATTCCACAAACGCAAGATTAATCCGAATGCCTTGTTTCAACTAGTGGGCCTGCATAGAACATATTCTTGAAAAGAAAATGATTGGGTTGTCTTCCACTTTAAGCATTTTTATTCTGCTAAATATAGCTGTACCTCCTCTTTAAATTATATGATAAACTTTAGCTTTACAAGTACCCAGGCAATTAATCACAGCCCACAACCTGTTTTTGTTTTTTTTCCCTGATGGGCAAAGTTGGAATTGAAGTGGACGAACCCAAAAATGGCTTTTGATTTGATTTTTTGGGGGCGAAATGTCAGGAGATTAGGTAGATGTGTAGATGTAAATTAATGTAATGAGAGCACATAACTTAACACACTGCATGGCACCATCTCAGTCAAACCGACTTTGACCTTCTAGCCTTTGAAAAGAAAAATAGATACAGCATTTTGGCATCAAACATTCTGCCTTTACCAAAACTAATAATCTTCATTTTTAATTGGTTTGGTTTAATACAGTGGTTGCAGATTTCAGAAACATGAAAATACTGCAGCTTTCAGTATGAGCAGTAGCGTTCTTTGCCATTCTTTACCCAAACTACAACCAGAGCTGGGCATTTTATTAAAATTTCCAAGTCCGTTTATCACCTTCCGCCTGCAGCCAGGGTGCCCTTCCGCCGTTCGTTTACACACTTTTTTGTCGGGCCGGAACAAATTGTAATTGCCTATAGGCCGGACCGCCTATCATTTTAAATGGGCTTCCGTTTGTGTTTCCATCTACAAACTTCGACCAACTTTCCCTCGAAACCAGCCCACCTCCCACTGAGCGATATTTGAAACGAAAGACTCACCGTGGCATTGAATCCTCACCGCAGCCTGACTAAATACATCTCCTTTTTGGACCCAGAAGCCTCAGCCGTGGCCAATGGAAACCTCGCCCCGGCCATTGAAGCAAATAGACGATAGACGATGGCATAGACGGAAAAAATGGGCTTCCGAATATGCTTAATCTGTTAATTTTTTTAAGGGTGCCATCTATCGTTTATGTTATCGCCTACAAAATCCATAATAGGCGGCTAGACGGACGGGTCCGTCACATAGGCGGAATGCCGAGTTTTGACTACAACCATCAGAATAAAACTACTTTGAACAAGACAAACACCACACATGAATTTCAAAATGAGAAGCTAAACCAAGCAATAGAATACAGTACTACCGTCTTTCTCTGGAGGACACTTTATGCAGAGGCATCATTTTCACACAAGGACAAACATGTAAAGTAGCTTAGATTTAGCGCTTTCGTTATACAAATACATCTGAGAATGGTCTTCAGCAGCCAGATGGGCACTTATTTGAATAAATCCCCTGTAATACTCGCACAGTTTACAGGGGATTGGAATGTGAATTAGAGAATATCTTTGAAGCATGCTCTTGCATACAACATATCATCTTGTTATTGCATGATTTACTTTTAGACTTAACATTTTTTAAAGGCATCATTTAAGTTGTGCATCCCTGACATAGACCGTATTTATTGCACAGATTTGTTTTTTTGTTTTTTTACTTGATTTCAGTTTGAAGATTTTTTTTTTCAAAGGCCATTGAACTGGACATGAGAAATTTCAAACCAATCATATCCATGAAGGTCAGGAGTCATGATCAGTCTTGGTTGATTTTGGTTTTGGTTTAGAATTTGGTTTCACGTTTTCCTTGTGTTCCTTTGTCTACGTCTGTCTCATTGGGTTATTGGGTCCACCTGTGCTTGTTATTCCTGTCCCTTGTGTTAGCCAATCACATCCCTCCAACCCTTTATGTGTTGTCCAAGTGTTTCTGTTTGTCTCGTTTATTTGTATTTATTTCCTTGCTTTCTTTTAGTCCAGGGGTGCCCAAGTCCTGTACTCGAGATCCTCTATCCAGCAACACACCTGATTCAAATCATCAGGCTCATTATCAGGCTTTTGTAAACCTTGCTGATGAACTGATCATTTGAATCATGTGTGTTAGAATAGGGACACACCTAAAACAGGCTGGATAGGATAATCTCGAGGACCAGACTTGGGCACTCTTTGTCCATTCATTGTAATTTGTCCTTTGCCATGTCAAGTTGCTGTTGGTTTGTCTGCAGTCCCAGTCCTTTTTCCTAGTGTTGTTTAATTTCTTTGATCCGTGGATACGAAAGTGGAAAATTTCAAGGGGTCTGAATACTTTCTGTACCAACTGTAAAACCACAGAGTCAAAGAAGTAGACAATGACAAGCCAGTCAGGAGGCAAAAAACATACTCGCAAATAAATGTTTTTTTTACCTACAACTAAATGGCATTCACGAAATGGCGTGGAGTAATTCCGCTAATGTAACCCACTCAGTAATTGTAAGTGAAGGCTAATTCTTATTTCTTGAATTAAAAGCGGCTTATGCACAGTTGCGAGTCATTACAGTGATAGAATGAGATTGATTAAAGGAGGAGACTTCAAAAAACGACGCCCCTACGCCCAGTAGCCGACCGTGCGTTTGGTACACAGGCTTTGAGTCAGGATTTACACGACTTAATCCTCCTCTTAATACCACCACTATCATGCCACAATTCTAGAAATCACCAATGCTATCCAAAAATACAATCTATCAGCATGAAACTGCGTCATGGACTTCATCTGGAGCAGGTCAGATTCAGTATTTATTGTATAACATGACCCCCCAAAATTTTGAATGTAGATAAAACTATAATTCAAATTATAAGGCAATCCTATTTAACAAGTCTCAACCTGTCAACCTGAATTTGATTGGATCGGAATTTGCTAAAAATTAAAAGCTATCAGACTAGGTTCCACCCAGATCAGATCCAGATGGAAAAATCCCTTAAACCATGACAAAATTATGTTACTACATGGTGGATTTTATTCCCTGACTATGCAGAGGAAATATTCATTAAAATAGAAGTCAAATGTCTTCTTAAATTTCACTTGTGAATTTAAAAATGCAACATCTAACTGAACACATTCAGACAAATATTGTATTTGTATTCATAAACAGAATTCAAACTAATCAGGATTTCATCAGCCCCAAAAATGAACAAGAAATTGACCAGAAGTGGCCCAAAATGGACAGGATGTTGAACAGGAAGTGCACCAAAATAAACGGGAAGTGGACCACAAGTGCCCCAAAATGAACAGGAGGTGACTCAGACGTGCCCCAATTTTATCAGGAATTGGCCCTGACTGGGCAGGAAGTAACCTTGAAGTGCCCAAATTGAACACAAAGGGCCCCATACTGAACAGAAAGTGTTCCAAAACGAACAGGATGTGATATAGAGGTGCCCCAAATATTTGGAAAATTTCCAGTTAAATTGCCCAAATTAAGATTCTTACATCTGAATCAAATGGAATCTGAATATGACAAAATGTCACATGTTTTGTAGCAACAAAAGATGTCAAACCATGTTTCATCCATATTATATTCATCCTGTTCATAGTCTTATCGTTGTCAAATACCAATGAAATATTTAAAAATGAAATGAATAAACTTAAATTTTAATTGGAACCATTGTGCCCACTGAGTAATATCAAAGCAAGTTTCAACTGGATCTGGTGTGTATGATGCATCTGCCAGAAATTCTGTTTGAATTCAGTTTATGTTCACACACTCATATTTCTGTAAACCCTGACTTGATTTGAAAATAATCCCATCCATCATCCATCATCCATCAATCCATTTTATATTCCTTAAAACACAATAAATATCTTGCAATACCATCGGGTTAAAGTCACATTTGTACACGCTTCGATGCGTGTCGGACAAAGTTTCTACCTGTTTGACAGCCCAGAGCAGCCTGCCATAGCAGTAGATCATGACCAGCACGGGCAGCCCCAGGCAGAAGATGAAGAGGCAGATGATGTAGGCGTGTGACTGTGTCGTCTGGAGCGTCCAGGACACTGAGCAGCTGGTCCCGGCTCCCTCCACGCCATAGCTGCTCCAGCCCAAGAGCGGCGGCACCGTCCAGAACAGGGAATAGAGCCATGAGCCCCCGACTGCCAACAGGGGCTTACGGTAGTTGGGACCGCGCTTGTTGTACACGGTCAGAGTGGTGTAGCGGTCGTAAGAGAGGATCACCAGAGAAATCAGCGACACGATACCTGGGAATGCACATTAGAAGAAAGAATGCGCAGACGTTGAAGCGTTAACAAAAGCGTTTTGTGTTCATTTTTCTTTCTCTTCGTGAGCGGGCCATTCCAACATGAAACCAATTCCACGGACATCCAATTTTGTACCTGTCACCTGTGTGACTCTCACAATGTCTCTGTTGCAATCTGATGATGAAATTGTTAGACACTCTGAACTCAGAACATCCTGCTTCAAGCCTCGTAATGGTGAGGTACTATTGTGACAATGTTACAGTTGGACTTGTGATGTTATAATGTGAACAGCAAGATGAAATGGATTTATTAAATACCAAATCTAAGCCAACAATATGTATTGCTGGATTGATGGACCAAAACCCGGTTGTGAATGTACCCATTCAGCTCCTTGTTAGAGAACAACCAGTTGTGCAAAAGGTACAAATTGAATGTGCATTCAAATGTTTAGAGAAGTTACTCTGTTTGTTTTGAGCTCACTTGCCAATATGTCTTAAAAACACTTTACATTATCTTTTATGAAAAAGGTGAGTGTTCTTTTTGTCATGGCCTACATAAGACGGTATAGGAATGAATTGCATTTTCGCTTGTAGAGGCAGAACGCTGTCACCGAAATACACGTTCAATTTGTGTAGCAGATCCTTGTGGCACATGCAGCGTACACATCAGCAAATACAATTATCCCATTTCCCCTAAATATCTCAGTATACAGACATTCAATATTAGCTGAGCGCATTTGAATTCCCTGCACAATACTAAAGACTATTTTACATTAACTGAAGGAGAAATGATAATCATGTTTAATATTGTTCAGAATTTTTTTTTCCCTATTTTCAGTTGGGTTAATAAATGCCTCTGGCTACTGAGTGCAGAAATACGGATAAGTGGCATTTTAAAATAGCCACCATTGTTATACGATGTGTTATTTTTTGTTGTCTTGCCAGCTATCAAAGGAAGCCTTCAGATGTTCAAGAGTTGAAGATGGCAGAAAATATTTTCGGGGGTTGAGCAAATGCTTCTATTTCAAAACACTCTTCACTTTCAGCCCCTCCAGGCTCCTGCTATTGACATTCGTGTCGTGTCTCTGGTGAAAAAGTAACACTGCAGTCAGGATATGAATGGCAATGGATGATCGATCAAATTGCTCGATACAAACTACTGTTTGATAAGAGGCACTACAAATGCACTTGGACTGCGGGAAATAAGAAACTAAGCATTTACATTTTATTGATTCAGCAAGCCATGTGGACCTTTTCACACTGCAGAATAACTTGCATGATTCATTCCGTCCTTTCTTGTATCAAGGCCACAAGAAGCCGTCGACCATATGAAAGTCCACTCGTGCACAAATACTAACTTGCTATTGCAAGTTACCTTCAAAATGTAATAATACTGTATAGTCCTAGTTACTCTTTACTTTGAGTATTGCTGTCTCTGATGACTCTATTATGTTACCTTTGAGTTTCTTACTTTCACGACATTACAAATTTAATGGGAGCATATTACAGAAAAAGTACCTTTTAATTAGATAGTTGAGTCTGAAGTGCTCCCATCAAGTGAGAAATTACCCTACTAAGTAAATGTTTTTTTCATTTTGAAAATGTATTTGTGAGCTAGCCGTTGTGAATTTTGCCAGACTATGATGTGATACTCTTAATTTAAATGCTAATTTATTTAAGGAGCAAGTCAACCCAAACATATTTTTTTCCAGAATATGTTCTACGCAGCACACTAGTTGAAATATGGCATTATGATTAGTAATTAACATAAACATGAACAATGCCGGAAGCGTGTATATTCAATTGGTCATTAAACTTGTTTGGCTGCATGTTCCCTTAGTAACATCTCAAAAGGAATAATTTTACCAGTCATGCTCTTAAATCATTAAATTAATGGCATTTGATCAAGTCAGGAGGAGGAAACAGCTTGTCCTGCAACGTGTACAATATGCCCTTTATTTGACTGCTCTCCTGTTTGACCTTATGATCGGCGTCTGCGAATGGTTCTGTTTTATCATTACAAGACAGCACAGTTTGAGGGACTGTGTTGTGCTTGTGAAAATTTTGTCGGACTTGCCGATGGACGCCCATTTAAAGTTAGAGGCGGCCCTGCCTATAGGCGGGTACTATTCCAACAAACCTTTTTAACGGTCTTTGGTTTTGTATGTTTGATTTTTACTCCATGTACAGCACTTTGTATGTATGAGAATACTCGTAATGTAATCTTATGTAATGTAATAATGTCGTGATAATAAAGTCATATTGTTATGAGGGTCATTCAATAAATAAGGTGAATTCTTCGGTATAAGGACTTCTGATACAGATAGAAGCTTACTTCTTTTTTTTTCTCTCACTTTTCCCATCTGTGCAGAAGCTTCCGTATTCACTCAGCATAAAAATCTTTGGACTGATGTCTTTGCCAGTTGCTCACAACACTTTTGACTTCATTGTCACTTTCAAACCTTCTTTAAACAATTTAGCCCACTTGTAGACATTTTTTCGGCTGAAACAAGTGGCACCATACACAGTTGACATTCTCCTATGAATTTCAACTGGTTTGCACCCTTGAGCAACCAAAAACTTGATAACTGACCGCTGTTCAAACCTGGAACATGCTTCTTTGGCGGCCATCTTTCTTAATCGCCAAAACTCCCAAAGTTTTTTTTAATCTGCAAAAGAAATTAAAGCCATGTGAAAAAGAAGTAAAACAGAAAAAAAAAGTAAGCTTCTATCTGGAGTAGAAGTCCTTATCCCGAAAAATTCACCTTATTTATTGAATGACCTTTGTACAAGACTCAAGAAAAAATAGAACATAATATAATTATGAGGAAAAAAAGGCTATTTTCTTATTATTGTTTTATTTTTCAATAAAAAGTAAGACAGTGTACAGAGAAAAAAAGTTTATCGTACTTTTTCCAATAAAAGTCGGATTTTTATAGAAAAGGTTAGATGTGACGTGATGAAAATAATGTCACAATGTCACGTGAATGAAGTCAAATTATACTACGGCACTCATGATAAAAAACTTTCTTTTGTTTTAATAAGAAAAAGTAAGAATGTATAACAAAATAAAATTTTACAAAGAAAAAATGGGGATTTTACGCCAATATATCTATATCTGCATGCCCCTGCTGCTTCTTTTGTGAAACCAGGTAAGGCAGTTGAGAACAGTTTCTCATTCACAGTGCCGACCTACTGGAACTTTAGGTTTCACCCCTCATGAATTCCGCCAAGCAACAAGTTTGTACGTCTAACCTGAACAGGGAACAGAATCCAAACGTGTTGATCTATGCTGCTAGAAAATTGTTGTGCTACACATTTAATCCCCACTGCTCCACATTAAATTGGACTTAAATTGTAGCTTGTGGACCACTGGCAGCGGAAAAAGCAAACAAACGAAATCTAAAAGATACCCCCCTTTTGGTTTATTGGGATTTCTCCTCAAAGGAGGGATTGGCATAAATAACAAGAAGGTTCTCCGTCCAACTGCCCATCTCCTGTGGAGAGATCCCCGCTGAGATGAACTTCTAATTGATGAATCACATCCGATGCCGTGTTGCCCCTGCTGTTCGGCACTGATTACTGAATCTCTTAAAAAAAAGAAAAAGTGAGAGGCACAAGTGTAGACTTCGATGTTCAAGAAGCACTTTTAAAGGACGAGTTGCACCAAACCATAATGTGACTTATTTACCTGAAAACTGCTTTTAAAATGTGGTCGTTTTGTCCATGTTTTTACTCGACAAAATTTATTTCACAGCCTGGCAACGACTTTAAGTTTTGCCTTCTTCAGTTGGAAAGACACTTCATTGCTCTTCATTGGCTTTGGCATATCACGATGTCACGATAAAATGTATATTGTGAGTTAGGAAGCTATTTGGGGTGCTAAAAATGCCAATATTTAAAAAACGAGTGTATATTGGTGAAAATATCACTGTTAAATGTACCGATTAATTTTCCCTTCTTAAAATTACATAGATAGGTCTTACCAAAAGCCTCCTTTCTCCCAAGACACTTTTTTGATTATCGCACAATGGCTTTATTATCATAAAGTACTTCCATGACCGCTGGCAAAATATCATGATTATGCTGTACACCGTTACTTGACTGAAACTAGTAAAAATACTTCTGCTTTTAACAACAGAATTTTCGGAGCCTGGAACTGCAAATATTTCAAAGCTGATACTCAAAATAGAAGTTTTTGAAAATGACACACCTTCACATCGCTTGAGGTTTTCTGTTCATCATTTTGACCCGCTGCACAATGAGCAACACTGCCAAAAACAACTGAAACATTGCACAACCTACAAAAAAAAAAAAAAAAAACTCAAGAAACATACCCTGTGACAAAAATGTTTTTCAGTGTAGTCATGACAACAGGAACTCATGAAACCCATCCATGGATCAGTCTTAAGGTCAATCCAATTTCACAGCGACATGCCTTGAAGGACTTAGCAGGACCGGGTTTCAGGTCTGTAGAATTCATCTATCTTTTTTCTATACCGCATATCCTCATTAGGATAGGTGTGCTTGAGCCTATCCCCGGTGACTTCGGGCAAGAGGCGGAGTACACCCTAGTCTGATCATCAGCCAATTGCAGGCCTGTGAATTCCTTCCACTTCAAAAAAAACAAATTGCTGTCTTAACTCTTTTTGACCACATCACGTATGTGACTGTGGTCAGTGCATGTTGTAAGTTAGAAGGGAGGCTTGACGTCTTTTATGCACACATGGTTATTGACTATTACGGTAAAAACATGTCATAATAGTGTCCGTCCCTCTAATACGGGCCCTCCCTCAATTAGTCGCTCAATTAAGACAAATAAACACCTCTCTCAAATAAACGCCATAAGAAGTCAAAATGAGTAGCAAGTAATCACCACAGTTCAGAAATGCTAGTGCTCAACACAGACAAAAAAATAACTACTGACATTTGATCTATTTTGTTAGCCAAAACACCAGCATTAAAGCTCAAACAATCGCTGAGATGAATAAAAGGTGTGGAGTCTTACTTCTTGTTGTAAACACGTTCTCTGCAAAGTAATATTGTGCATATTGTGTTCTAGTAGACATGCAATCATTCCACAGTGTTGTGTGCTTCCATGTTTGTGTTCCAAGGAGCTGTGAGTCTTTCTGTATTAGTTCCACTTAATCAGTTTTATGTTTTAACATTTTGCTACATTCATCCATAACAATCATTTGTTTACTCCACTTGGCAGGAAATGCAATATACAGGTGGTAATGTTTCATTATTATTATTTTCGTTATTATAGTTGCACGAGTACAAATAAATGCCACCCCTCAACAGACGACGCTACCGTTCTGCAGTTTACTAATGAAGCCAAAACCTTCAAATGATTTTGATTATCTTATTTGAATGCAATCCTTAAGTTCCCCTCAATGTTACAAACCAACATTAAAAACACAACATGATCCTTATTTTCCAGAATGAATCCCAGACAACCAGTTTTTTACTTAGACGTCTAAAAAAATAATTCTGGTGTTCTCTTAAAAAAAGAAAACTAAGAAAAACATGTATTTTGGAGCCAATGTTTTGGTTGTTGTGATGCATTTAGTACAAGAAGAGGCAAATGAGGCTGCATGCACATTCTTACGCAATGTTGAGAATTAGCATCACTGGCAAGCAGAATTGACGATTAGTTTGTCTGCCTTGAACTGGTCAGGACTTAATCCAGTCAGCACATGTTGGCATGGGAGAATGTCCAGATTGAAATTTTGATTCAGTGCCGTAGTCACTTTGTTATTTTTATATATTTTTTTCTAAAGTACAGCAGTATAAAGCACAATAAAGCAATTCTTACTATATACTACATTGAGATGATGTGATGATTTCATACTATACTGTAACATGTTTGAATTCTTTTTGCACTCATGTAATCGATATCTAACATTATTCTCACATATCATTTCTAGTAGAGGAAAAAAAACATGACCATGTTATTGACATTAATAAAGTGACATTCTTTACGTGGCCTTCTAATCGTATCAGTCTGCATGCCTTTCTTCTTACCCTGGGTGAATTTGGTTTGCAATCGTATTTATTTATTTATTCATTTATGGACACACATTTTATACACGCAGCACACACACAACCAAGGCTTCAATAATCAGTCAAAAGCCTTCACAATTAGCACCATAGGAGGTGCAACAAGCAGATCATATTCGGGCTGTGTACCATATGCTAAAATGATGGGCTTATGCCATGGCAACAGTGTCAATGGGAAGTAATTCGTGACGCAAGTTTATGGTCGACAACCCCGAGGACGTTGATGTTCACCAGTCTATGCAGCTCAAACTGCCTTTTCAGTTGAAGAGGAGTCCACACACAGTCACTTCACAGGACTACAATTCATTTCATTAAATAATAAAGATGTAATTTCTTTAGAATCATACTAACTGATGATATATATATATATATATATATATATATATATATATATATATATATATATATATATATATATATATATATATATATATATATATATGCATATATGCATTTATATATATATATATATATATATATATATATATATATATATCATCATCTGAGAAACCTTTATGTGCCTCAGTAGATGCTAATATCTCTGTTAATTCAAATGTCCATGTGTGAACGGTATTGCCTAAAAAAGTGAAGTGAGTGAAAGTACATTTACTAGCTACTTGTTTTTTGTTTTGTTTGTTTGTTTGTTTGTTTTCTGATGGGGAAAAAAAATTATAATCTAAGGGCGAGAGAAGTTCTCTTGTCTTGCTAACAATACAGGCTGTCAGAATGTCTGCCGCTCACCAGGAATAATGGCAGCCCGTGAATGGATTTGTCTCAAACAACAAACATGTCTTATCCGATGTTGTGTTTTGTATAAAAGTGGGTTCTCTAGACGGGCAATGAGCATTTTTCCAAAGCAAGTCTCGCTCCTCACCTCACCTGTCCCACCTCAGACACATTCTGTAAACATCGGAGATGATCCCACATATACGCGACTTTCTTTGATCTCAAATCAGGCGTCGCTCGCCCGTGGGCGATATCTCGGAGTTGTCACCTCCCCCTGATGTGTGATCAAACCCTATAAGAAATCAGACCCCATTCGTTCTCATGAACGCGCACAATCGAGGGCAGAACAATTGGTGGCATGAAACTTGCTAGCCCGTAAAAATGCATAAATTAACTGCTTCGTGGTTTGTACCGCCGGGTTCAAAGCGTACTTGGAAAAAAGTAGCGGCTTATAGTCCCGAAAATACAGTATGCATTTTTCATGTCAACTGCTGGAACTAGCGGCGTTGCACCCTCATGCAAAAGAATGAAGTGATTCACCGCACATTTGAATTGATCTGCAGGAAGAGATGTACAGTAGCATTCCAAATAGCCTGCAGAGCAACGAGGATTACAAAAGAAAATCTGTGCTCTTTACGTCAGAGCCTCAAGGGTATCTCAGAATTCCACCCAACTTGACAGCAATGTGAATTTTTACCTTCCCCAGGGCAAATATACTTTGTGATTTCTTTCTTTGCCCAGTAACGACATTTACTGATGCAGCAGTGATCAGAAATGCTCTCTTCCAGGTGATATTTTTTTAATAAAATGGAGCTGGTGGCAAAAATCAATATTTAGTGGATTTCTAACAGAAAGGTTTGCTGTAAATTCTCTTTTCCCTGAGAGACACTTTCGTAGAAAAATGAAAAGCAGCATGTCACCTTTGGTTAGTAATTCACTTGACTGACTCGTGGTTTCTATTCGCACCTCAGTGATGTTGTGGATGTTAGCGTGAACAGTTGTCTGTCTCTTTATGTGTTCTGTTATTGAATGGTGAGTAGTCTGGGTTGTATTCTGTCTTTTGCCCAAAGGCACCCGGGAGAGGCTCCAGCGACTGTTATTTCCACAAGTGACGCAGCAATTAGTCATCTCTCACCAATCAGTTCCAGGTAATCATTGCTGCGTGTCTTTGGTACATCATCTTTATGCATACCTGGTGTAAAGGTACAAGAAATAGTCATTGGAAAGTCAATACGTGAACTCTGACAAAGTCAGACGGATAAAGTCTTTTTGTGTTAATGGATGAAGCCACATCCAGTTTTGCGCTGTCCTTCACTTCTGTTTGTACAATCCATTCTGGGTTTTCCACTTAATGTCATGTTTGGTTTGTTTTGGTGTTGAGCTAGTTTCATGTTTTGCTCAGTGTTCTGTGTGTGTCTCGTCATGATTATTGTGTCCACCTGTGTGCCTTCCACTCCCTAGTGTTGGCCAATCAGCTCCCTCCTACCTTGTGTCTCTTGTCCGGGTGTTTCTCGTTGTCTCGTCAGTGTGCTTGTATTTAAGTTGCTAGTTTTTGTTCAGTTGGGTCATTGTCATGTATTTGCTGGTGTCCTATTTGTCGTAGTCTATGGCGCTGTCTCGTCAAGCCTCGTCACCTCCACAAGCCAAGCCCTGTAACCACACCAAGCCTCAGTATCCGGTCTATTGTGTTTTAATTTGTTTTCATTAAAACATCTGAACCAGTTCTCATGCCTCGCCCTCTCGCATTTGGGTCCTCCACATCATGACACTTAATATGCAAACACATTTTCTTCTATTGAAATGCTTTATGAGGCACCCAATGTGTGAAATTAGTTCAATTCACATCATGACGCTTTTGTGTTGTAGTGTTGTTAGAGCTCCTCATTTCCCTCAATGAATGACGCTCCCACAAGGGCGACTTGAAACCGCATTAGTTTGGCAAATATGTGTGTCTGAGAACAGAGATGGGAATTTTACTCAAATTTGCCGGTCCGTCATTTGTGGCATCCATCAGTTGCCTGGGTACCCGCCCGTCAACCGTCAATCCGTCATTTTTTTCAAGCCTAACTGTAATCGTCTGCCGGTCAAGTCTGACAGCAGGCTTCTGTCAGTAAACATCAAAGGTCCGCCAGTCCGTCCATTGTCAGATGAAAAATCCATCCATCCATCATCTGAACCAATTTGATTAAAATGGTAATCGGAGTGCACTAGCTACATAGTTAACGTGTTGGCTTGCTGGTCAAACAGCTCTACACTTACATATATTTGACATTTCAGTTTGCCTACACTTATTTGCCAATCTATTGAACTTTTAAGTGGGAACCTGCTTCCGCTTTACATCTTAAAAGTTTTACTTTTAAATTTTGCTGACCTTAACCAGAATGCTGTGTCACATTGTTACCTTCTGAAATGGAGTGTAGGCCTGCAAAATACCATTTCACAACCTTCTAACCCTACATTTCCAAAAATAAAAGTAGAAATGTAAAACTTAACTCACAAGAGCTTCTTTGTAAAACTGTCTCTGTATTCAAAGCTACTGTATTACTTATTTGCTCATTAATTAGTCAGCTTGACTAACTCTTGTTTCCCTCTCCGGTGCATTCCACCACCCGCTCTACATATACAGTCAATGCAGTCTGGGTCGCGTTTACGTCTCTCATCAGCAAATGGGCATCCGTCAATGATGGACTGTGACGTCCATTCAAACTTGACCAGGTTAGTGATAATTACACAGACGGACGAAAATCCACTTGCGTCTGTGCTTAGTCCGTCTTTTTTAAAGTTTCCCGTCTATCGTCTAATGTCAGCAAAACGGGCATCTGTCAGCGACGGAAAGATGGACCAGTCCGCCGGACGGACGGAATGCCCACCACTGTCAACATTCAATTGTGTGAATGACCATGTGAAAGGCCTTTAGACATACAGATGACACACGGGGGAACTGAGAACATTATAGGACGTCACACTTCCACAATAGTGTGTGTTAATATACTGCAGTTGATTTACATTAATGCATACTTGACATAGTAATTGATAAAAATATTTTATTTCAAAGATATATAATTGAAACACTAAGCAACACATGCATTAAACAGAAAATAAATGTGGGTCATTTTTGACCCATGTTGTGCATTAGAGGTGTAGTGAATCAAAAATGTTTTTTATTCACAAAGAAAAGAAAAATTAAATCGAGAATGCGTGATGATAAAAGACAAGTTAATTGAGGAATACCTTGAATACTGAAACCTGTAATTAATTCATTGCAAATATATAGAAAATTACTTTTCTTACTCATGTTGTGCATCAAAGGGTTATGAATAATACGCAGAAAATTGAATATGTGTTGGGCATATATAGACAAACAAGCGTTCACACACACAATTACGGCAAGAGAAAAAGTAGAGTCTTCGATAACCCTAAGAGGCCTTTTTCTGGAACATGGGAGACATGCAAATATGCTTTGAGTTAAAATAATTGAGTTTAAATCATTTGGGGGGGGGGGGATTTAATAAATGGCAATTGTAACAAGCCGTGTGAAACATGTTAGTAGACATGTTTTTCGTTGATTTTGTTTGTTTGTTTGTTTTTAATTGATCATTTTCATGTTCATGTTGGACAATGCTGTGTAAACACATTATTTGCACAATTCTAAAGGAATGTACAAAGAAGATTCCAAACACACGTCACCACCACAATTCTGTCGCTCATCCACTAATGATTACGAGTTGGCCAGTTCCTGAAATCCCTCTAATACATGGTTGAGCACAGTACCAATGAGGTATAAAGAGCATTTAGCAGAGAAGTTGGATGAAAAGGTGGAACTTGTCATGAGTTTATGATCAACATGGAAACAAAATCAGCAGTGAATGACAATTTGTAATACTACGTAACCGTGTTTTATGAACTAAAACTCTTTTCAGGAGACCCCAAGGACAGCATGTTTGTTCAACCATGAATATTGCATCGTCAAAGAGACCAAGCCATTTTCGACACTTTAGATTGGTCAATAATTTATAAAAATAACTCCCACAGATGTGGACTGACTAATAGTATAGATTTGTGAACAAATATGAACTTGACCAAATTATGACATAGGAGGTTCCGGCAGGATGCTAGTGATATGTATTTGCATGCAGTGTAGTCTACCAAATTCACAGACTACACTATAGACAAGCCTCGAAACCAAAATGAGGTGCGCCCGTTTTTACGCCTGCCTATGAAAACAGGGCCCCGATACTGACTACTACTAATTGATTTTCAAGTTTCTTTTGTTGCGACAATGACAATGATCTACCCGAAGAGAAAACGCTCTTACCTTGCTGACAGTTTAGGCTGTCACTGCAGCCTTCCTCGGAGCCGTCGCCGCTTTCAGCTATGGCTCAGAGGAAGGCTGCGGTGACAGCCGAAACTGTCAGCAAGGTAAGAGAGTTTTCTCTTCGGGTAGATCATTGTCATTGTCGCAACAAAAGAAACTTGAAAATCATTTAACAAATAAGAAGACAAGATGAACACTATTGGATTACTGACTACTACTAATGTTGCAATGTATATCTAATTGAGCTGCGGTGAAATATATCTGCATCGAAAAAATGTTACTCTTTATTTGTGAACGTTTGTAAATATATAGTACTGTAAATCTCAGGTTTTCAGGATATTTTCGGCATTCCACTTTCTATAGTACTTATCCTGTTCAGAGTCATGGCGAGCTGGAGCACACATTCAGGCTGACTTTGGGCGAAAGTTCAGCTACACACTTGAACGGTTGCCAGGCAACCACATTTTATAGAGAGACAGACAACCGGTCGGATGCACATTTACACTGTTATTGAGTGGGAACTGAACCCATGCTGGCTGCACTGAAGTGGCAAATGTACCACTCCACTAGCCAAGGGCAAAGGGTTAAATTTAAAAAAAGGGCCAGATTTAATTTTTGAAATGAATGAATGGGCAAGGTCATTTGTAGATGATGTTGATTAAAAAAAAAAAGACTTAAAATAATGACGCTAACTTTATTAAAATAAGAATTATTTTTTACTTATGTTTACGTAATTAACCAAATACTCGATAAAACAAATAAGAACATGTCAATGTATGTGTAGAATTTTTTGTTTTATTCACAATAAATAAATCAGGCAGATCTTTAACGAGATAAGTGAATAAAACAATTTTTGCGGGAAAATTCATTAAATATTTTAATCAACCAATTTTAGAAGTAAATAAACTGTTAAATGAATGCAACAAATATTACAGGACACTTGAGAGACTTGATAATGTTTGGTTGGATGCGCATGAAAAAACGGAGCGGCATGTATGCGTATGTGGACCCGCATGGGCCATACTTTGCTCATTACCATCAGTGACTCTTTTGTTGTTTTTTGACAATGTATACATTTCAACATAGGTGGGCATTCTGTCAGACTGACAGATGCCCATTTTGCTGACGATTGACAAATGACGGAAAACTTCTTAAAAATGACGGACAGAGCACTGACGGAAGTGGACTTTCGTCCGTCAGTGGAATCGGCACTAACGGCGTCCGTCACTAATGGTCCGTCAGTCCGCCACTGACGGGCGTCCGTTTTGCCAACGTTTCTTTGGGGGCTTGGGGATGGGTAGTGGGTGGATGGACTGACGGACCGACGGACTACTGGCAAACTAACTGACGGATGACGAATGTCAGACTAGAAAAAATTAGTCAAATGCCCACCTCTGCATTTCAACGTGCTCTACTATTAATATTTTGATTAGAGGACTGAGAACCCCTGAAGGTCAGATTTAACCCTGTGCTAAGTAGGGACAATACATCAGAGGTGTCAAACCCACATTGTGGTAAGAGGGCTACTATGATGTAAAAAACATACAAATGTGTCCGTGCTTGTGTCATAACAGGAATTACACAAGTGCCCCTGTAATATATTATTATTATTATTATCATTATTATTGTATAGTATATATTATATAGTGTGACAGAAAAGTCCCAGGACTGGTGTCACAAAAATACTGCATAGTCCTAACTCATACAATACGTTTTCCGCTTCAAAGTTTTGCACGTCTATATCCAGTCTTTTCTTCCACACATTGAGGCACTCCAAGAAAGATTCTTCTGGGTTCTCAGCAGCTCTGTCTTCATTTCTTCTGTCTTTAAAACGGGTGCCCTTGATGGCCCCCTTGAGCTTACTCCAGCATGGCAATGTTCTTCTATCGCACAGGTGTCGAACTCTGGTCCTCGAGGGCCGCTGTCCTGCCTGTTTTCCATCTCTCCCTGCTGCAACACATCTGTTTCAAACGATCAGCTCATCAGCAAGTTCTGCAGGGGCCTGAGCCCGATCGTTTGAATCAGTTGTGTTGCAGGAGGAAACCTCCAAGGCATGCAGGAGGGCCACCCCCAAGTACTCCTCGCCTCCTCTGCAGGATCTCTCTGTAGACATAATAGTTGATTGGCTGGCCCACCGTGCAGGGGACATCTCGTAGTTTGGGTTTGAAATATATCCTTTGTGACACCAGACTTGGAGCTTTTCTAAAATACCTCATTTAATGTTAATGACTAATTGAGTTTGATATCACAAGTCATGTACAACAGCAACAACCAAATGTTGTATGACTGTAAATACTATTGCTATAGTTTGTTATTGTTATTGTTTGTTATATAAGAAATGTTTATATCCGTCAAAAGTAAAGAAAAATGCCATTTTCATTGAGTTTTTCTGAAAAAATGAAAAGAGCAAATCCAGAAACATGAAGTAGACCCAGAAGTAAATCATGGAAAGGTTGTATAAAATTGCAGGGGATCCTCCATCACACTACATTGTTTTAAGATTACGAGTGGCACAACATGTTCTAGTTTGCCCAGTGGCGTAAGAATACATGGTGGTCATGCAGCACAAGTAGGCATGCACATTTAGCTCTGTATTTACTGTTTTCTATTGAATTCTGGTCAATTTATCAAGTGTTTTTCATACAAATATTTACTGTAATTATGATGTTACTGCTGTGTTAGTGTAGATGACTAATAGTGAGTTCAGATTGCTTCTGTAGAAGCGGAACTGTTAGGTAAATTGAGGCACCATTTTCCATGTCCAGTGAAATATATGCATCCCAGGTCGGACTTGCCTTTAATTTGGAACATAACATTCTTTTGAAAGGTATGCATGAGAATATGTTTTTGTTTATTTGGTTTGGATGGATGGACTCCAGCACACCCAAGATAAGCAGTACACAGAATGTATGGGTGCATGGAAGGGTATACTATAGATACTGTATGTTTTCATAGGATATTCTTTAACAATACATTTACTTTATTGTTCTCAACTTCTATAAAAGTGGGTCGCGACTTTATGACGATAGGAAAATGCAGGTCCCAGGTGAAAACAGTTAAAAACCACTACTTTCAAGGGCCATGTGGTGGGCTGGATCTGGCCCACGGAGCTTGAGTTTGTAGTGTCTGCAACTCTTTTAAAGCACAACATGCAAACATCTCAAATCTTATTGCATTTAAATTCTTCCAGATAACAACATCTTTGGATGTATTTTACAATGATTTAAAGAAGAATGTGGTCGCATTTAAGAAACTTTTTTTAACCAAGTGCTTCTCATTATAATCACATTAATGAAGCTAAAGAATAGCAGACACATGCTTGCTTGACCGGTGACAGAAAATCCTGAGACCGAGAAGAAACAATTACAGTGTGCAGTCGAGTCCAAGACAAGACCAAGGCTTTCAAAATGTGGTTTTAAGTGTTACAAGTTGCACTATGCGTCCGACTCCTACATGCCTACTTTTATATATAATTTATTTAAATTATTTATTTTTCAGAGACTGGAGGGTGGTGGTGGTGGTGGGGGGAGACTAATTAGCACGATCTCCTCTGCACAAAGAAGCTTATTGCGTCGGATTGGATGTACGTAATGAAGTGACCAGAGCCCGTGCGCCTCGAAACTTACCGAAGCAGGAGTTGATGAAGCCGTACCAGCTGCACCCGCTGGGGCCGAGCAGCCAATGTCCGTGGATGCTCGAGGCGAAGCTGAGCGTGGTGCCGAACACGCAGACCAGCATGTCGCTCACGCTGATGTTGAGCAGCAGCATGTTGACGGGCGTGCGCAGCTTCTTGAACTTGCAGAAGAGTAGCAGCACCACCAGGTTGTTGAGGAAGCCGAAAGTCATGATGAAGCCCAGCACCACGGAGAGCACCACGAAGCCGGTGGACGACAGGCGCGCCACGACCTCGCCGGGCTCCGCCAGCTCCGGGTCGTCGCTCAGGTT
Organism: Filicampus tigris; assembly: GCF_054856515.1. Taxonomy (NCBI): domain Eukaryota; kingdom Metazoa; phylum Chordata; class Actinopteri; order Syngnathiformes; family Syngnathidae; genus Filicampus; species Filicampus tigris. Next base: position 10,457,386 of record NC_141230.1, on the reverse strand, counting down.
GAAGCCGCTCCAGTTGAGAGCCGCCTGGCCCGAGAACATCCTGGCGTCCATGCATGAGAGCTTGGGTGCACTTGTGTTGAGTTTACAAGATCTTTGCGCGCATTCCTTTTAAATTCCAATGCTTGTGATGATGAGGGTGATGCCTCACAGTCCCACCTGTTACTCCATCCAGCTTCTCCGTTTCTTTCTGAATAGACCACTTTTATTTAGCGCTTCACCCCACAATCCCGTTTTTCTCCCATTTTCCCCGCGCTGCAATGTAATCCACGCTCGCGGTTTTGCATGAAAGTGCGCCTCGCCGCGAGGTCCGGTATCTTTTTAAAGGCACCTTTGACGTCATCCCTACATCGTGAGCTGCAGGGATACGGTGGATATAGTGGGAGCGACCTTCTTTCTCCTCTCATTTACGTCCTTGTATTAATGTAGATTTTTTCCTTACTTCATCCTTCCTGACCGGGAGCTGTAAAAATCTATTTTCAGAAAAGTCTATTACTCATACTGTCAGCAATTGACGGAGACATTATCATGCCCCTATTTCTGTCCCTCAATGTAGTTACCAGACCACCCACAGTGGTAAAGTGACAATAAACATATAAACTTAGTTGCAACAATTAAGTTTTTGCACATTTTTTATATTACTGCCAAGTGTTTCTAATGTAACTTTTTAGAACAACAACCAATGTAGCTGGCGAGTCTCTAAACTTATCAACCAATCAGAATTTCCACTAGCCATTTTTTTTTTTCAAACTTTCTACCTCCCTATCTCTGTTCGTTTTTCGTGCTGGGTGCACCCTAGACTATAGTGTGAAATCAGGGATGTAATGGGACAAAAATTCGACCCGAAAATGTTCGTCGACAGTGGGAGTGGGGGGGTTATGACGGCCACCACATGCCGGAACAAATGTGTTGTGGGGGTGGCTGTCACGTGCCAAAACATGATCATCGACTGGGGGTGCAGACGGTCGATGGTAGCTGTCGTGCAACGAAACGTAATCGTCAATTGTTGGATAAGTCCGAAGGTTGTGTGCCGACATTGCTACATGAAATCGCGGCTATGTTGTGGCTAGCACGTCTAACATGCACGGGGCATCATCCGACTTTGAATGTTTCTTAGACGAGGAAGCAAGCAGTCTTTTTAGCCCAAAACGTCAAACTTAAATAGCAAGATTTATCATATTGTAGCGTTTTCCAGGAACACGCCGTCAGATGTAGTTTAATTATCACGTTTTTGTTAATCCAAGTACAACTGCCCGCGCTCTTCTTTCTCTGCTGCTCCACTCCCGATGCAGTCATGAACCTCGGAAACATCACAACTCAGCAACACACAAATCCGACCATAACACAGATAACTCAATTCGTTACAATATTCTGTTGAACATTCAAAGATTTCAATGCCTAAAAAGTGCTACAATTTCATAAAGACTTTTAAAAAAACTGATAAAAAGAGTTTTAATATAGTTAGCAATAATTGTAACTGTTATTGTATGTATTTTTTTTTTAATCACAAAAAGTGTATACATGTACTGTAATGACAACTGGACTTTAACTTGAATACTTAGGTGTGTCATAGGCTTTTGCTGCTGAGTGTTTAAAGATTTCAGTGTCTCAATAATTTACTAAATTAAGACATCTTTATTGTTAGTGTATTTTTTATTCTGGTGTCATTTCTTAGAATATCACCCGAATGGTTCGCTTTTATTTTATTTTTTCTAAAAAATGTACCATTTACTTGTCATCTTTTCAAAATAAACATATTTAAAAAAATAATAAATCATTTTTTTGTACCAAAAATATACTGAACCAAAGTTTCCAAAAAACCTAACCGAAATGTGATTTAGCGCACCGTTACACCCCTAATTATAGAATCGTATTCATTGGAAATGCAGGAGTCACTGCCAGGGTTACAAAGGACTGGGAACAAAACAGAGAGTATGGTTTGGCATCGTTTGAATTTGAACGATTCCGATCGATTCCGATTCCGGTTTCAATGATTCTCGATTTTGATTTGTTTCGGGGTGTCCTAACAACGACCCTTCATTTTAAGCACCTCGCGGTTACGACTAAAATAACATTTGACACAGCCCGTGTCACTTACCTGCATTATACTACGGTACTTATATACACTGAGCGGCAAGGCAGGAGAAAAACAATGTTTTAATTGTTCAATTGCTCAAATGCAAAAAAAAAAGGATTTAGAAGTTGTCAATGGAAAGCAACAACATACCACTCAAACTCACTAATGCCTCTATAAACCAATTCGATGGAAGCTGGTTGGGCATTGATGAATGGCGTATGCTTTGGGTAGTGCACACCGTTGACACGTCGGAGTCATTTTCAGGGCGTCAGGGGGCGTTTTTTGGCCAATTCAACATGATGAATGGAGAGTCACCACTGCTTTTCCGTCTAGAGTGCAGGGGTCTTCAATCCTGTTCCTCAAGGGCCGGCGTTCTGCCTGTTTTCCATCACTCCCTGCTGCAACACACACCTGATTCAAATGATCAGGATCGTGATCCAGTTTCGGACCTTTCTGATTATCTGACCATTTGAATCAGGCGTGTTCAGCACCGAGAGATGGAAAATAGGCAGGACACCAGCCATCGAGGAACAGGATTGAAGACCCCTGGTCCAGCACCTCACTAAGCAACAGTTATGCAACTGGCACAGCTCACCTCCGTATAAGATGTATTTACATGGTATGTCTCGTATTAGCACAGGTTCTGAATTCCCCATCATGTCTTCCCTGAAAGCAGCTAATATTGTGCTTCTGTGTCTCAATAGCTAGCTGAGCCCACTGGGATTTTTACTGTCCATCTGTCATAAGTCAGTTTCAAATAGGTTTTCACAGCAGCCGTTGTTCTTTGTTGTGGCACAGAAAACAATGAAAAGCATCCATGATGGATTTGTTCCAGCAATGTTTCACGGATCAGCAAAGCTCATGCGATTTGTTGCAGTACATTATGTGTGTTTTACAAATATCTGCTGCAAACTGAAATAATGATTATTTCATTCCTTGTTTTTTATTCTTCTTGTAGGTGATTTAGATTTTTACTTATTTATTTGTTCACTTGAATCAGCAGTCTCTTCTCACAGAGTTTCATAACAATGGACAACTGTTGGCACACATGCAGCGTGGGGTGGCTGTTAGTTAATTGTTTTCTTTAATCCCCTGTGTCAGTGTTTTCCATGGTTCATTTTGATAATGTGTCAGAATCACAAATTATGAGAGATAAGCTCCGTGTTAGCTTATTTTTTTCATGTCAATCCTCACTATAAACAGCTGTCATATGGTCCATTACAGAACATCTTCCCAGACAGATGGCTGCATAAATGATCTCGGAGGGATTTTTATCAGCCAATGATATAACCCAGTTTGGGACAGGCTGAAAATAGAAACGTCAAAAGATGACATGATCTTTGCTTATGAATGTCAAAGCTGTGAATTCATGACTGAATGTTTTGGATTTGATTTCTGAAAGCAAGACAAAATATTGCAGTGTAGCCACCAGTTACGTCCCACAATATATTACAAATGAAACACCAGATATCGATATCATCACTTTGTAATGTGCAAAAATTTTAAGTTGCACACTTTTCCACATCAGAATCTCTGAGTTTTCCTCAACACTGTGTATCTAAAAATACCACTACAAAACTAGATGTGGGACAAAAAAACAGAGCTGGGCAGTCCGTCCCTGGGCCGGACCGGTCGGACCCTCCAGCCCGGCCGGCTGCCCATTTTTGGGGCGGAGGGGTGGAGGGTGATAAATTTAAAAAAATGGCTGGACTAAGCACGGTCGGAAGTGGATTTTAGTCCGGCCCACTAATCGGCCCTCATGCGTGTGACGTGGTCGCGAGGCGGCCAAATTTAATCTCAGCCTACTCTGTGAAAGGCTTCTTTTTAGGCTTCTTTCAAAACAACTTGTGTTTGGGAGTATATTCAAGTTGCGCACAGCACTCAAGTATGGCACATCATGTACTGTCCTACTTCTGGAAATACGCCGTAGCAAACTGCTGTGTAGTGGTTTTCTGGCATGCTTTTATTTCGAAGGCTGGGAAGCGTGAAGGAGGGGACGTGTGGAAAATAAGTAACTTCTTGAATGCTAGCAGACGTGTCTTCTGTTGGACCCAAATAATTATACAATACGACAAAACCAACCCCAGGGCTCGCAATGGAACTTAGCACACGCAGCTGGGTAAGTACGTGAGTAAGTGGCGCGTTTGAAGTGTGTCCACAGCGGGTTTGAATAGTAAGTTAGCCAGCTAATTGTCCTTAAATAAACCTCTTCCGTTAGCATCTCTCCCGCGGGGGCATCATGCACTTTTTTTTTTTTTTTTGTGGCGTTGGAACGGGGCGGGGCAATGTTTATGAATATGGCCGGGGGGTCGCGGCCGGAAGGGTACCCAGGTCAATGGTGGAGGGTCGCGGCCGGACGGGCAAAAAAGGGTCAAGTGCCCAGCTCTGTGAAAAACACTTACTGTAAGTAACTACATGACTACAGTATATAAAGCACTTTGTGAGTGAAAAATGCTGTTTCTATAAGTTTTCTCAGCAGTTACAAGGATACCGTTATAAATTGTTGGTGATTTCAAAACCAGTTTATCGATTATGGCATGATCATTATTTTGCAACGTGATAGTAGTGGTATTAAGAGGGGGATTAGGAAGGCTCATGCCTAAAATGCACCTCTCGTCACCGATAGCTCAAGCCCACCTCAAGTAAAACGTTTTGCCTCACCTACAGTAATAAATTAAATTTGAATCCAAAGTTAAAGGTGTGTTGCAGCAGTGAGAAATGGAAAACAGACAGGGCAGCGGACCTCGAGGAACCGGATTTAAGACCGGAACCGGATTGAAGGGGAAATATGAAAAATGAGTTCCAATTTCCACTAGTATTTCACATATTCAACTTCAAATTATTTTCTTTAAATTGTATACTGATCTCCAACTGGTATCCTGTATCATATCTTGTATGAACATCGGGTATTTATGTATTTTTTGCCCCATGCAAACCTTTGCGTCTGCAATTAAAAAAAGCTGAAATGAATAAATGAATTCTACACAGCACCAGAGGAACTCATTATTGATTTCGTAAAAATATATTCATTTTACATTCCAACCTCTGGTTAACTTCCAACATCTCACTTAATATTCTCTTCATACGCTGTTCGAGAACATCCTGTATGGATACTGTAGCATAGAGTACTTTGTATGTGCTGCACTCTATGACATCTTCCTCTGTAATTGGCCATAATTACACACAGGAGTCATGCCTTCTACCTGTAATAATCATGCAGCAAGACTTAATATGAAATGTTTTTCAATTACCTTAGCTTTTCAGCTCCTTATCGTGAGACTGTTCTTTCGATTCCATCACATTCTACCTATAGATTCTCTCCATCTAGAGGAAATTTTAACTACTGTTTCATGAATCATTAAACCAAGGGATAGATTATGGTTATCTGGACTACATGACACAGCTATTACTCTCTTCTATTGAGGGTTCTGCTTTCTTCTGAAAGATAGCCAGATAAAAGTTAGTATTTTGTCACTGTTTCTATTCAACTCTCTCTATTTAGGAACGCTTGAACTGCTTTATCTGAAACTAAAAGTCATCTTTAATCGTTTCAAGGCCAGTAAATACAGAGAAAGAAGAGAGTTTTGTCATTATCTAGACTTCTGGTAGTCAACTAAAATTTAAAGAGGTCCAGTTTGAGATTCAATATTTCTTGAAGCACATGTGTGGAAGATCTATATTGTATGTTTTAACACTTGGACTCCGATTGTTTTTCAACCTACCTAAAACACCCAGGAGGGGGTTGTCGGGGGATAAGATGAGCTATTGTTATGTTAAAGTTGAAAGTTTATTAGCCCCAGAAGCCACCCCCCCCCCAGCTTTGCAGTGGATTTGACCCCCCCCACTATATATATATATATATATATATATATATATATATATATATATATATATATATATATATATATATATATATATATATATATATATATATATATATATATATATATATATATATATATATATATATATATATATATATATATATATATATATATATATATATATATAAAAAGTCCACTGATAGTGTAGTGGTACACACGCCTGAGTTGTGTGCGTGCAGCGTGGGATCCATTCCCGCTCAGTGACAGTGTCTATGTGTTCCCTGCGACTGGCTGGCGACCAGTTCAGGGTGTAGTCTGCCTTCGCCCATTGACGGCTGGGATAGGCTCCAGCAACTTCCCGCGACCCTATATAGGATAAGCGGTTTGGAAGATGACATGACATATATATATATATTTAATCAATCAAAAATATTGTTGCGATGATCCCTCCCTACCAATGATGGCGGTATTACACCAGTTCGCAATCAACCGACCGTGATTAGCCCCGATGAAGAAAAAGGCACCAGTTGTGTCCAGGAAGTTGACAGGCTGGAATCAATTCGAACAAGTTGTAACGTGTCATTTTATATTTTTTTTATGACGCTAACACACGTGTAACAACAGCGTCGATCTTTGTTTTTGTAGCGTTTGTAGTACTTTAGCTTGGCCGCTGCTTAGTGGTCCAAATTGGATAAGCGGGTGCTAACTGTTCAGTGTGTGTACATTTTGCTCTTCTCTGTCGCCAACTCTTCCAAATGCTGGCCAAAGATATGCACGCTTATGTTTGAATTCTCCGGGTAAGCAGGCGCTTACAGCAGTCGGACAGCATAGAGCGCAAATGTCGTAATAATGACACCGAACAGTGTTGTAGCCTGCCACTGGAGCACGTAATGTTTCTTATGTGTGCTACTCGGTTAGCCACGTAAACTGCTTCAACTGATTGTTGTTGACGTAGTAGCAGCTAACAGCTAGTTCGCCTGTCAACTGGAGTGTGACGCTGCTGAACTTGAAGCCACAAAGCAAATACTTTACGATCAGAGCAAGACAAAATGCTATAGCAGAGCGGACGTCACGGAGGATGAAGCGAGTCATCTGGCTGATATCAGGATTAAACAGAAGAATGGTGAAGCTACTTTTTACCCTCGCCTTGATTGCCTACATTGCCTGTGAGTAAAACATTTGCCTTTTTCCATTCCTTCTAAACATCATGGTGGTATAGGTATTTGATCTTTCTGACCCTATTTGGGTCCCATGTCAGCTTTTAATTGGACATCTAGTGTCGCAGTAAAATGTTGAAAGGTCTTTCATTTATCAAATACAAGACCCAGGTTTGGGACTATTTGATCTATCTAGAAGTTTACCAAATGAAGTGTCAGAATAATTAGGCCGTGGCAGAGGTGGGTTTCGAGTCGTGACCAAAAAGTTCCAAGTCACTGTGGAAAACAATAAAGCAAGTCGAGTAGCCACCGAATTTCAAGCAGGTCAAGTCATTACTTGGTTCAAGCAAGTCATAAGTCAAGTCATAAACTCTTGCTCAGTAAAACATATGTTGGGGTGATAAAATAAAGATTTTTTTCACTGGTCCTACTACAAAAAGTACAGTATCTCTAAAATATATTGAACATTTACATCTGTAAAAATGACATGAAAAACAATTAACTTATACAATTAATACCTACACTTAAATTATTTAGAAGAATGCATGTTATATTTTCATACTAACATTTATGAGTGGCACACTGTTAAATGTGGTGATAAATACAGAAATATGCAGAATGATGATGTAAATTTGTAGAATCATCAGATTTAAAAACTGCATACTTTGTTTCAGGTGCCAATTTGTTTCCCAAATCGAATTAGTGTGTGTTAATGTAATGGGTGGACAACACAACTCCATCCCAAACTCATGTCTTGCAATTGCTAATTTATTTTGCTAAAAAATGGCACATTACACTAATGTTGTCACGATACCAAAATTTTGACTTTGATACTATACTTGCATAAAATACCTCGATTCCAATACCGAAACGGTACCTCGACAAAAATCTAAAATCAGCAAAACCAGCAAAATTAAAACTTACAAAAGAACTTGAAATTTAAAAAATGTGTTGTTAATTCAAAATATTATGATCTGCTTGATTTTAAAAAAACAACAACATTTTAAACATTGTTAAACACTTGTGAACATTTGCACACATGTGGGGGAGTAAATATAGGGGGGAGATAAATATATTACACTGTTTCTTTCTACACTTGATGATTTACATTTAAGAAAACTAGTTCCCATTTTATTTATTTGTGTAAATGTCATTTGTAGAAAATGTGCACAGAGGTTTATAGAGCCATTATTAGTGTGACATGTATTTACTTTCTATGTTGTTTAAATATTTGTTCCTGTTTGAATTGCTTTCTTACAGCACATTTTGCGCTTGGCAAAAAAAGTGAGAGTTGTAATAGAGCTGAAGACGTACCTATTTAGTTCAGCTAACTGATCTATTATTTTAATATTTATATCGGTTCACTTATTGATTCATTTAACTAATTTTAAATGTATTCATTTATGGAACGTATAAAGGTCACAAAGCTACAAAATGATCCAAATACTTTTTATTTTTATTTATTTTATATTGCACAATGTTACGTTTATTTTTGGGGGGGGGGCAGGCATACGCTCACACAGACAGACTGAACAGACTGTACCGCTGCACTCAGCTCTCTTCCAGGCAAAGGCAGAGTGGCAGGTTTGTCTTAATTTTTTGGAGGGAGAGGCAAGCCAAAAGACACTCCTGACTAAGTCTGCCATACCTGATAGAAAGAAACCTCCTTGCTGAAGGCCAAGGGTTGAGAACACGACAGACAGGTTTGCAATTGAGACTGACAACATAACTTCAAATACAGGTTTAACAAGTGAAAATTATTTGATGACAAGCAAACTTGTTACCCACTGGTTGCATTAAACGAGGTAATAAAACAATAATGTTGTTTGTTGAGCTACGTAGCTGCGCGGAATCCTCATTTTAGCCTGCACAAGCATGTAAATAAAAATGTAAATGTGTTGGTTACCACTGAACAAATTAAATACACTTAGAGGATTCCCTCATTCTGTGTTAAAGCTTACATGGGTTATTCCACCATATAGGTGGCATTTGCATTACATGAAAATACATTTTTGTAAAGCGTCCTGCACATTGATGTATTGTGTTTATAAAGGTAACTTTCAGTTAGTGTAAATGTCGTGGCAATAGCTATATTCGCTCATTTTCATGCTAAAAACACACAAAGAGTTTCAGTAACAAAAAACAGTGACATGAAAAAAACAAATATGAGATGAACCATATAAGCCACATCTATGTTGAAAAATTAGATATTTACTGCATTTACAGAACAATTTTGAACTGTAAATGTACATCTATGTACCTGAACAGATTGTTTCCTAACAGTGCCTTTTAACACGGCAGCAACTTTGCTGATTAAAACAACAAAAATAAACAGTACTTATCTTCATCTCACTGCCTGCTGGCACTCCAAGTTGTCAGTTAACGTCCACCTTTTATTACTGTATTTCCGCATACCGCCTAATTCATAAACGAATGCATAGCGCCCTTGCCTGTTGAACTCCTCCACCTGCAGTCACACCTGTTAATAGCAATTGTGTTGCATTGTAAGTCCGAGTGGACCGCCTCTAGCGGTGGAAGAAAAATCTACAGAATAGCTTTACCCTTATATAAGCCGCGTGGTTCAAAACCTAGGAAAAAAATAGCACCTTATAGTCTGGAAAATACGGTAGACAAAAAGCAGTTGGCACTGATTTGGTGGAGTCTTCCATATAATATAAATATATACAACAACTAAGGGTGTAACGGTTTTTGTACATTATTCGTCCCGTACCGTTTCTGTACGGGCTTCACAGTTCGGTACACGCAGTCACACGACGAATACGTTTGAAGGCAGGTTGGGGGGAGTCAATGCCTGAGACCAAGCGACCGTCACATTTGTTGTTCGGAGAAGAAATAGATCAAAACAAATGTTGAAGAAAAATGCCGAGTGCAGGAGAAAGCATGGAGTTAGAGGAGCCGTCTGCAATATACATATCAGCCGTTTGTATAGTGTATTGCGTATATATAGTATCAGCCGGGAACATTTCAGCTTCCGTACGGCGGCGATGGAGTGCCAGGCTGCGAGCGGTGGAGTGAAAAACAACTCGGCGTTGTTCGACCTCCGTGGAGTATGTTGCAGGTAACACTTCAAACATGCTAACACATGTAAGACGGCATCACCCCGATACTGTTACCGGGGGTCGAAAAAAGAAAGCCGCTCAACATCAGCAACTTATCCCCGCTACTTTTAAGCAGCCTGGAGATGTGAAAGCAGACAGAGCCAAATATATTAGTAGCAATCGGCATATACATAGCAACATCTATGCGCCCATATGCTTTAGTCGAGGAGCCGGGCTTCAAACGCTTATTAAACATGCTGGACCCCCGTTACAATGTTCCACCCTGGGCGCATATTAGCATATACAAGAGCCGTGGAGGAGCATGAGCTGTCCTCAGCTGCGCCGTAACTCTTAATATGAAGTCAAAGGTTACTAGTTGAAGTGCTACCTGACTTTATTTGCAACCTCATTCCATCCAGACAAAAAAGGGTGTTTTCCTCTGTTTAATCTTTTTATGATTATTATTTATGAACAACCCTAATGCGCAAGTTTTATTCTATTTTGTGCTTTTATGATAGGGAAGGTTTTTTGCTTTATAGCAAATAGAATTGCAACTTGCTCTCTGTTAAAACGAATTTGAAAAAAACAAAACTAGTCTTATGCATTTGAGACTTATTGCTGTATCGAACCCGTACCGAACCGTGACCCCCATACAGAGGTACGTACCGAACCGTGACTTGTGAACCGTTACACCCCTAATACCAACATATGACATACTTAGTGATGGGAAAATGAAGCTTCATGAAGTACTTGTGAAGTTTTTTACTCCTCTAGATGGTGCTCCTGGTTTAAAGATAAAGACTAGTGCAATGGAAATGTATTACCTTTTCCACGGAGTCTTTAAACCAAGAGTGCCATCAAGAGGAGTCAAAAAACATTACAAGTGCTTCGTGAAGCTTCATTAGTCCCTCACTACTGTTATACATTGATGACATTTGTATACATGACTATATTAATTTGAGACAAATCGGAGGCACGTTTATTTATTTATTTATTTTTTCTTCATGTACTGCTGAGGTATCGGTGTAGGATTCTGTATCGGCACATACTTAAAACCAAAGACGCGGGCTAGGTGCCAAAAAAAAACCCACCATATCAGTTTATGTGGCCCGTGATAGCCTTCATGTTTATGTTCATGTAATGTTAAGACATTATAGATTTTTTTTGTTGCAAATATCCTCTTAAACATAAATCGAACAATTGGTGAAAATTGCTTGGTTGTTTGTCTATATGGTGCCTTGCAATTGGCTGGAGACCAGTTCAGGGTGTAACCCACCTCTCGCCCAAAGTCACTTGGAATAGGGTCCAGCACACCCACGACCAAAGTGATTATAAGCAGTACACTGTGTGGATGGATGAATAGGCTGATTGGTTCTAATATTTTGAATTCTATATCTCTTCTTTCAGCTGTCTGGGGAAAATACACAACCATGAGGTAAAGATTTCAATTTCTCTGTGTTGACATTCTGCTGCCCTATTCCCCTTCCCTGTGCTTGTGCTTATGACTGCCACTATCCTACTGCTCATAGTCGCTGGTCTCCTTGCCTTGTGCTTGATTTTCCCTCATGATAGATCAACACAAGAAAACGGAGAGATGAAGATTGAACAGAAGATTGATGAAGTGAGTTTCAATTTATCCCTGCTCCCACCCAACCATTTTCTGTTAACCTGTACGGTGATATAAAAAGTATAAAACCTGTCGTGGTGTACTTTACACAGTATAATTACTTCCCTCTGCTATAAGCCACCTCCTGCAGTGTGCCATTTAATATCAGCATGTTTGTTTATTTGCCAGACTACCAACACAAATTTTAATCACTTTCTGCATGGCTTATCACATGTCGCAGGTGCTCCCATGTTCCCTTTATCATGGTGACCTTATGGTTTAAAGCATCGTAGGTAATTGTAGTATCAAAATATAACTGGTTGTCTCATATTCAAATATCCCGTTGCTTTGAAATCACCCTGATCCTCGGTATTAGCTATGAATGACACTTTTTACATAATGATCATGAGAGGACCGCTCTTATGATCATTATGTAAAAAGTGGTTTGTTGTTGAACAGAACCATGCTGTGCTGTCCCAGTGGTATCTCAGAAGAGAAATATACGATCGAAATTGAACACACTGAAAAAATCAGATTTTTTTTTTTCTTCCATTAAAAAAAATAACCGCGGTAACTTTAAAGGAGAACTAAACTCAAGATGTCAAAACTTGCCATTAATGTGCCCATCTTAATCTGCTGCTGTTTAGCACAAGCTACGAAGTATTTATTCGTACAAATTTCAGTCTGAAACATTGTATCTACTCGCTTACTGAGGCAGCCATTTTCATGACTTTGTGCGATTGTGCGAAGGCACGAGAGTGTGACGTGTCAGCTATTTCTTGCTATAAAACCACAGAGCTTCCAACCGTTACGGATTGTCCGTATTTCGTTAGGGAAATCACTGAATGCTAACAATTTGGCTATTTTAGAAAAATCCTGGTTCACATAATTGCGCAAATAGGTTGAACATATTATAAATATTTAAATACTGTAATTAATAAAATACATATTTTAATAATCTGTGATTGATTTACTCTTTGAAGTATTATTAAATAGTGAAATTGCAATGCCACGTATGCATGAATGCAATTGTACTAATAATTTAGTTTAGTTACATGTATATATGTCTGTGTGTATAAAATACTGTGATAACCAGCCCATAGTACTGTTCTTGACAGAATTTTGAAAATACGGAAATTCAGATCAATTGTTCTGGAAGTGAATTCGTGAAGTTTGGCAGCTCTGAAATCATCGAGTCGGGTGGAATCTAGAATAACTCGCGACTGCTCTTTTTGCATCGTTCACGTAGGCATCCTACCTTATTGCTCGCTGAGTGACCATTCGTACAGCCGGTTGCTCGCAATACTTTTTGAAGGGGTTTAATAAGTGAAAACGATGAAAGCGCTTTGATGCTGTCAGCCTGACACAGTTGCAGCCCCTACCGTTCATATACTTAATTGAGGGCCGTGACAGCATGGAACCCTCCACTGGCACTTTGTCATCATTACAGGTCTGTGGCTGATGTTTTCGTCTTGTATGGCCCTGCTTGTGCAATGATGAATTATTCCATTTAAGTCCAAGACCTGCAACTAATAAAGAGCACAAATACATTCTATATAGAAATGTAATATATAATATAGTAGACCACATTGGGAAGTGTCTCTTGATGTATATATGTTGCTTTTTGTTTCTTTTCATTTCTGAACCCTCACTGTGATTACACAAATACATTAGTCAAATGTGCTCTGATTGCATGCACTTGTTGTTTCATTTAAGGCTGTGGCTCCACTCCGTGAGCAGATTCGTGATTTGGAGCAGAGGTTTGTGTTTTATTTTTTTTATTAATTGATTTGTTTTGTCAAAGCATGAACCTTTACGCCAAGCATGTCCAGTTCCGGTCCTCAAAGGCCGCTGTCCAGCCTATTTTCCATCTCCCGACTGCAACGCACCTTTTTCAAATAATCAGCTCAAGCATGTTAATGCTCCTGATCATTTTAATCAGGGGTGTTGCAGCAGGGAGGGACGGAAAACAGGAAGGACAGCCGCCCTTGAGGACAGAATTTGTATTGTACGCCCCATGTATCAAGATATGTAGCGAATCGTCTTTTGCCACATATATAGGAATAAAAAATGTATTCAAGTTGATGAAATTGTCTATTTTCAACAAGAAACTTATTGCATGCTCTTATCTCATTCACTGCCATTGACGAATTTAACTGTCTTTTCACAGTCCAGCCATTCAATCCGTTATTTATAATTTTTTTCAAACGTTAGGGTAAAAGAGGGTCAGAAAATGTCTGGCAGTGAATGAGTTAAACTGAGCTATACCATATCGAATTGAATTGTAATTCCACTGAATCGAATCGAATTGTTCAACTTTAAAACACCGCTGCCACTAATGATTATTTTAATCATTGATTGATCTTTTGTTCATTTTGTCAGTTGATTGATGAAATAGATGAAAAAATGTTTTAATTTCCATCTAATTAAAAAAAGGACATTAATAGTGCAGAAAACATTATGGTTCAGTTAATGATTTGGTCCATATGTTCAAAAATGTTGATCATTGTTTTCCCAAATAAAAGCAAATTTTTTATTTTGATTAAAAAAAAAAAAAAGATCAGTCTTCTATCATAGAGGACAATAGAAATCTGAAATATTTATATATGAAGATGAAATTCTGAGGATTTTAATTAAAAAATACATTTTGAATTAAAAAGGGTATCTAAACGATTAATCAATTATCAAAAATAATTTTCAATTAATTTGTTCATCGATTAGTTGTCCGTTAATCGATTAAGCATTGCGCCTAAACTTTAAAGTCTGCCGTTCTTGAATCATATCGCATCCCATTGGATGGTCCTTTTTGGGGAGATGCCCATCCCTACTGTACCTAAATATTTGGTTGTCATTAATAATAAAAAATAAAAAAAATTGTTAAAAAAATAGATAACGGCTCTACATAATAATACATTGTAATACGATGAGGTGATTAAACATTTATGATTTTCTCTGTCATAACGGCTGAGGGGAGACCATAATTGCGATGTGGTCTGAGATAAGCTTGACATCTTTGCTAAAGAGCCACACTCCATTTCCAATGTGTTTTAATTTCAATTTTGAGCATTTCTGAGAATGATATCTTCACTGTGGCAGAATAAAAAAGAAAAACACTATCAAAGTTTGAAGTTAAATAAAAATAAAGCCGCAGCTTCACATTGAAAACCCCCTTGCATTGCCCACATTCAATCAGGAAACATGAGCTTTTTGTGTGATAGATTGAGGAGGATGTTCGGTCCCTGCGTCCATGGTGGTTCATTTTGTCAGAGACGTGTGCTTCATGGGTATTGTTTGCACAAAATGTTTATCACAGGGGTTTTATTATATCCCCCTCCTTGCATGCTGTTCCCCCAGCAGATGTTCAGCATAACTTATTTATTTATTGTTATCTTGTCTTCTCCAGTTTTTCTCAGAAATACCCACCTGTGAAATTTCTGTCAGAGAAGGATCGAAAAAGGATTCTGGTATGTAAGACAAACAAAAAACGTGCAGTCGCACTTGTAGTTGGGATGGAGCATGCTGTTGCTTTTATGGTTTTATATTTGGGGGCGTCGTGCTGGTTTTGCTTTGGCTTATGTTTAGAAAAGTAACACAGCTGGAAAGACGAACATTCCTGTTTGTTGATCTAATGGATCAACTCTTACACATTTGTCACATTGACAATGCTATTGTGTTGGCTTGTCATTGTTTGTCACATTGTGATATATCCTACTTTATGATCTATATTAAAAAATATATATTTTTCTAGATTACTGGCGGTGCGGGTTTCGTGGGTTCTCACCTGACTGACAAGCTGATGATGGATGGCCATGAGGTGACTGTGGTGGACAATTTTTTCACCGGGAGGAAAAGGAATGTGGAGCACTGGCTTGGCCATGAAAACTTTGAGCTCATCAATCATGACGTGGTGGAGCCACTCTACATTGAGGGTGAGGGAACGACAAAAAGTAATTGGATTTTTTTTCGGCCCCGCACTTTGCACCTTGGGATCAGAATTGGACCATCCTGGCCAGAGCAACAGCAAAGATGTTTAGATTAGCTGTGAGCTGCTGGGAACAGGCAGAAAACGTGCCCAACCTTTCAGCATGAGCCGGTAAAAATTGCATCCGCTTGCACTAGCGCGAGTGCACGTTTTAATTAGATAAATATACAAGTCTGGATGTGCCATTTGCCACGATAACGGCCACCTAACTTAATTAGCTCTATTTGCTTTATAAAAGACGGCTTCCCATTCAGCTCGCTCTCATTCACTGAGGCGCTGACGACCCGATGCGCATCCCACCGAGACTTCGCGCTTTTCATCCAGTGTTCCATGTGGAATTATACATACTGTTAAGTATGCACTCAACTTTTGTGATTCAAACGGACAGTTTCATAACGGGAACATGACTTTAAACATTGAAACCTCTCACGTTCGGCAAGACACGAGGTGCATTCAGATACAGTCGGACATTTCAACATCAAAAAAGAAAAAAGGCCCTCGATGCGTAAACATTAATAGCAACAAATGTCTAAAAAATGTCGGCTTTTGACCAGTCTATAAAAGATGACACATAACATTATCAAAAGTATTCTAATTAGTGTCTTTGTAGTATTTTGTTGAACCACTGCTTTTTATTGATGTTTTAAGTTTTTGTCCTGGTATGGTTTACGTTTTTCAAAGTGATAATAAAATAACTGATTTGTTTTGTCAGCTGCTGCTTGTTCTAAACAAAGCTCTTATTATGGCAAAATATTTAGTAAATATATCGTGTCAATCTTCACATCATATGAAACTACAGTATGCCAAATGAGTTGACTCTACAGCCACAATGGCAAATATGGTCATGCTGTACCTCCCCCAAAAGGGTGCGACCAAATGCACCAGTGTTACCCTTGCAAACGTTCATATAGAGACCTGTGCCAAAAGTCATTTAGTCCACTGAAATCACTCAGTTTCAGACCCTGTAAATTTGTTTTGTTTCAGAAGAATTTGTTTCTAGAGCGTAGACTCACACTCAAAATGTGTTCGGTATTTACATAAACACAGATTGAGGTTAGATCGCTTTCTGACCACAACCCAACTCCAGTGCAAACAACTGATTTTTCCTTTTATTTTTTTTTTCCCGGAGCAATCGCCTTTGTCCACATCCGAGTTCATTGTTTACTCCAGGCCAGGCAAACTAAACCAAGGGGGGACCTAACTAGAGATGAGTTAAAATTGATGAAACAATACTTTACAGAAAACATTTTAACCAGTATTATACAATAAGTGATAGTCTTATACTCCTCAACAATACATTTGACAAAATGTCAGTCTTTGTACTTAAATGGACCAACAATTGGGAATGTGAGAATTTTTTTAAACTGCTGTAGTAGTACTTCAAACATTTTAATGACCCTGCAGTGGTTCTAAAACTTCAGTGTTTGTTGTGCAACAGTGGTGATGTATCTCGAGCAAGGTTGATGCTGAAGTTATTTCCCTTGACAACACCATATCCCCAGCATCATAAATGGAACAAAATCATTATCCAAGCCCCTCAGACTCACAGATTTTTAATTAGCAATTCAGTCCTGCTTTTTGTTCAGGTCTTGTTAATACAGCATACATGATAAAGTAAAAAAATACAAGTCTGGTTGAACATTTCGCCCTCTGTAGAACTAGAAATTTCCTATTAGGGATAGACCGATTATCGGCCAGGCCGACATTGTGCGTTTTGACGAATATCGGCATCGGCCTTTTTAAAAACTCTAATGGCCGATAATAAATCCATTTAAAACTGTGTTGAAATCAAAACAATGATATGTGAAAGTTGAATTTTCTGTCATTTTGAATTTTTGGAGAAGTTCATTTACTGTCGAAAACTATATGGGTGCTCCCTGAACTTTTTGTTTGAATTTGATAAAGATAGATTTGTTAAAAAATTATCAAAAAAAAAAAAATATATATATATATATTATGCAAATCTGAAAAATTTCAATTTCAAACATTTCAACGAAGTTAAGAATTTTATTTTCTTTTTAAAAATTTTTTTCTTCAGATTTTGATGCCAATATATATATATATATATATATATATATATATATATATATATATATATATATATATATATATATATATATATATATATATATATATATATATATACGAAAAATTAATATCGGCTCCAAATATCGGTTATCGGCCGCCTTAATAATCGGTATCGGCCCTGAAAAAAACATCGGTCTATCTCTATTTCCTACTATGCGAAAATCATGAGTGACCTTTTGTCAACTCACTGAGCTCAATAAACAGGTGAGACATTTTCAGATGGATGCTCAACTTTATTTGCAGATTGGTCTCATCAGCTACCTTGTGCAGTCATGTAACACAGTGAAAACCATGTACTGTACAAATGAAAACATTAACAGTTTCAAGATCAGGACAAACTGTTTCAAGATCAGGACAAAATACAATGAAGTATACGACCGCCTTTTCCTCATCTTCTGCAACCTCACTGCAGCCTTTGATACCATAAACCACTCTATGTTCTTGTCCCGCCTCAAAACCTCACTACACCTAACTGTTGATATCCTCTCCTGGTTCAAATCATCCCTTTCCGACCGTCATCAATTTATCTGTATCAACAACTGCAGCGTTCTGCCCGTCTGTCCAAAGGTGTCCTCCAGGACTCTGTGCTTGGTCCTCTTCCGTTCGTCATTTACATTAGGGGTCAGCAACTTAGGTTGGCTGCGGGCCAAAATGCCATTTTCACCTCCTTTTCTTACTAAAAATATCTCATCAGTAGGAATGTAACAATATCGATAGATCACGGTTTGGTTTTATTGCGGTATTGATGTGAAGGTAACATTTATTTCGATATCATGTGAAAGCTCACAGTATTGCAGTAAGGCACACTTTGTATTGTATTGTAGAAAGGTTAACTGTACATGGTCTGTGCAGTTTCCCTCAGCTTTTTGTCTCAAAGACCTCTTCAAATATATATTACTGTGCACTTCTTCCTTCATTCATCCAACGTTTACATTCGTAACTCCAAAACGATATTGATGCAGCAACAATCAAGCTATGCTCACAAAAGCAAAATTGGCCATTGAGAAACGTGATACTGCCCATAGGTATAAAAAAAAAGGTAAGTAACTGAATAAAATAATCAACTAACCTTGTTAGTTTCTTTTCCTGTGCTTACTGGTGCGCTTACACTTGGAGCGTTATTGTCATGTCAGATGGGTTAATGTCAGACGTGTCCTTCAACTCATATTAGTTCTCTCTATTTTTTAAAATGATAACATTAACATTACCTAAACCAGTTAACACGCATGCTGCCTTCTGTTTAGCTAGTGAAAGTAATGTCTCGGGAGCCAGTCAGCCAATCATCAATGTATTTCTTCTGACACGATCACGTCGTCTTTTGGGGTATCAGTCACCCGATTGGCCGCGCAACATCGAAGTGGAGCAGAACAGCTCATTTTGTAGCGAAACAACACCAGGCCGATATCATTTGGCGAGCCAGATGGACGTTGCCCACCCCTGCTTTACATAGTCTCTCTGGGAACCGCCATCCATCATCATGGCCTCCGTTTTCACTGCTACGCTGATGGTGTCCACATTTACATATCCACCAAATCAATCACCTTCTCTACCTATTACACTCCAACCAGTTGAAACCCAACTAGTGTACCACTTTCACAACGCAGCCAGTTCAAAGTCCTAATAGCACCAGACCAGGTATTGAACCTCCGGGATAGACTCTTTGTCATTTCTGCCTCCACCCACTCTGTCATTGAAAAGCTGCGTGACAGGGACTATGTGTTATTTATAACCTAATGGATCTGAAGAATCAGCTGATTAGTATGCCCATTTTTCATCGAAAACACATTTTCCTCTTTGTGGAGCAGTAACTTCTCCAAAGTTTGCATGTAGTAAAAAATCCAGTAACACTTGGCTTCTTCTCTTTTGGCAGTGGATCAGATCTACCACCTGGCCTCTCCAGCCTCTCCCCCCAATTACATGTACAACCCCATCAAAACCATCAAGACCAACACCATCGGCACTCTCAACATGCTTGGTTAGTAACATTTTAGTGCAGTGTTTCTTTGCAGACAATGTTGTTCAAAAATAACGTTTGTTTTAAAAGTATTAATACCGTTCCAATTGCAAGGTTGTGTTTATTATGTGCCTTGTAGACGAAGACTGTTTTTATTTTTAGGGTTGGCCAAACGAGTGGGCGCCAGGCTTCTCTTGGCATCTACCTCAGAGGTTTATGGAGGTAAGAATCCCTTTCAAGGATTGTTTCACATTATGAAGTACCCGTGAGCAAACAAATGTACTCTTTTAAGAGAGTCCCAATTTTTATTTTGATGAGGATGTGTGTTCCAAATGTGAGGTGCCGAATGGCTGAAAGCTCTCAAGCGTGGGGCTGGGGAGATAAGTTGATAGATGAGGAAGACCTGAGATATTTGGTGGGCGTGTTCATATAGAGGAGGTGGGTGAGAGGGAATGTGGGACACGGTTCTTTATGGCTTTGAATAAGTTCGGCAGCATGTTATATATGATGCAGTGCGAAATGGGCAGTCATTGAAGTTGCTCTGAAGCAGGTGTGATGTAACTTGTGTGAGGGGCTCCTGAACTAGTCTATGAATTAGAGTGGCGATATTGTTTCGTGAGAGGGATGGATGGCGGTGTTGTGCAGGTGAAAGTAGGCTGACGGACTGGTGGAATTAATGTGTGACTGAAATGAAGGGATGCTATAGAGCAGGGGTGCTCACACTTTTTCAGCATGCCAGCTACTTTTAAAATGATGATATAAAATGAAGTCAAAATGATCTACCTACCAGGTAGAGTATGTTTTGCGGTTTCCTCTCATTTGTTTGTGACATCTCTCATTTGGAGCCATGTTTCATGTCAGTCCACTTGGAGCAACAACTCTCCAAGGTGGATCACTCCTGGTAAAACTGCAAACTAACGAGCCAATCTAATCTGATGCGGGTGTTAGTTTTGGAAATAGAACTTTACGGGGCGAGTCCATGCTTTTTTTCTCCGTTGGTCTAAAAATGCAACCGTTACTGACTACCACATTTTTTTCTTGATTTTAAAGCCAGAAAGTTGCCATTTGAAATGACTTTAGTTTTCTGTCATTTCTGTGGTCTGCTTTTTTTTCTCCTGCAAATAGAGGTGTTCCAATTGATCTTCTTTTGCTTTGAGTATATAGAGTTCAGGGTTAAACTAAGGAGTGAATAAAAGACAGTCTTGAGTTTCTCGAGGAGCCTGGCTCTCCAGAAGATTGTGACGTTCATTGTAATAGCGTGCCGTGAGAGCGGTTCATTGGCTGTGCATGAATTGTTAATGCTTGGGAGACTTGCAATACCAGAAGTGATAACGGTTAAATCAGTGTCCTACACTATTACAGAATGAAAGTGCCACACACACATTGCTACGCTGGTGCTGCTTTAGGATTCTACTTAGGCTGTTTTATCATCATTAGCATCATTATCGTCGCCATCATCATGACATTTTTCCCCTCCAATGAAAAAGACAAATATGTGCATGTAATCCTGTCGATGCTCACTAAGCGGAAATCACAAACAAATTGCTGGGGGTCACAATTTATAAAGACAGTTTTGAGCCACTTAAGAAGATTCATTTCCCAAATTGCTAAACCTTTGGGGTGTTCAAATCTTGAGTTTCCACTGTATGTTTGACATGTATGTGACTGAAATGTTTTTTTTTTTGCTCCAGACCCTGAAGTACACCCCCAAAATGAAGAGTATTGGGGCCACGTAAACCCCATCGGTCCTCGGGCATGCTACGACGAAGGGAAACGTGTTGCCGAGACCATGTGTTACGCCTACATGAAGCAGGTATCATCATTACCAGAGACTCGAATCAGACTCGAGTGGCTGTTTTTAGGACTGAATCGTCCGCGAACGGGACGTGAACTCACTAACCCCTTCGCGAACGTCAATAGCGTGGAAGCATGTTCAGTAAAATCCCTCCGCCATTGATGACATGCGCGTGGCTGAGCTGGAATGAACTGCGAGAGAAAGGAATCACTTTAGTGATTCATTCACTCGCGTTCACTGAAGAGATTCGTTCTTATTGAACGAGTCCTTCGCGAACGACACAACACTGTGATTTAGAACTGAAGCGTGAACAAACAGTGACCCAAATATGCTTCTAAATTTGTTGCAATTCCACAAAGCTACCTACATGACTGATGTTCTTAAGTGAAACATGTACAGCAGCTGAATATGAGCCTTCCCGTATGTGTCACCATATCGAAGGAAAACCGAGCGGAATTAGCGGTTTAAACCAGCAAGGAGGGCACAAATTGATCCAGTGAAGAATTATTTTCCAGAAGAATTTTTCCCCGATTAGATTTGATTGATGCCAGCCTTTTAATCGGCTGATGTGATTGACTTCTGTTGCCTTTTGCTTCAGGCAAGTGGTATTTATTTATCGGCCTTCGCCTCAGCTCCTTACTAAGCTGCTCTTTTTTTTTTTTTTTTTTTTTTCCCCAACACTCATTGGGATAAGTCTTAGAACCCAGCCCGCTTTCAGTAATCAACTGTCAGTTCACGGCGCGCAGGGACGAGACTATCACGTCGTCCATCTATTGCCCAGCCATGTGATCAAAATCCATTAACATTTACACATGGTGACTGTAGTTACACAATGGACAGCACGAAAAACGAAACGTGTAGTCCGAAGGGCGTGTAAAGCTTTGGGTATTCTAAGGTGGATACCTTACGCTGGATAGCACCCAAAAGATAAGCGTTTCATGGGTGTGCTAATTGGATAAGAACAAACTTAATTGATGAACTTGATTTCTGTTCATGTAAAAACATTCAGTCAATATAATGTAATGTTTCCTTATTTTAATAGTATGCTTTTCTTGTGCTTTTTTGATGATTCTAGTGAGCCCGCTATAAACTCATAGGGCCATATTCTCCCATTCGCACCGTGTCACTTTTTTTTTTGCGCCCGGCATGGTACTTGGCACTTTCAAGGTTCGCAGATTCTCCCATCCAGACATCTGACATACATCCTGTGCACAAGACCATTTGTGTGCAACTTTACAGGTGTGATTGGTTGAAGTCTGAGTGTGGCCTTTATTCTCGGATTGTTGGGGTTTTATGAGATTCCAATCCATAGCGATCCATTTGGATAATATGCCGGACTAAATGGATCCAGAAGTTGTACTATTAGTCACTCGCCAGTGACATGTGCGCCATGTGGGATTCTAGTTAAGGTAATCCAACAAAAAAGAAAAACTTACGTTGTTACATGTGGGATTTTCGAATCAGACTGGAACTCGTTTGTTGCCGTGATTAGGGAACAGGCGTTTTGGGTGTGAGGCTAAGCTCTACTCAAATAAATTTCCCCCCAAAAAATGCAATTTATAGTCCAGTGCGACTTTAGCACCGATGTAACATCTGTCTTTCTAATGAATTCACTTTTCACATCACACGGTTTAGCAGAGTTGCCTCTTCATAGTCATCATTTATTGGACTTAACATATATGGGTTTTTCCCGTTTGCTTATGGAATGCACAAATTTCCCCTTTTTGAAATAGTACGTAAATATTATTTGAAACGCCATAACAATAAAGTCAGAAGAAAATCAAAATTTTTTTGTGTGTGCCTATTTTGTAGTGTATGAATGCATAAATATTTGGAACCCAACTTCTATGACCTTTTCAACACCTTGTCTCCATTGCGTCTGCTCTTCACTACGCTGAATCCATTTGGCTACCTGTCCACAAATTCCCCATTTAGCAGAGCGCGTTCTGCATAATTGTCATGTTTTTATTCATGTTGCTCAACCTCCAAAGTGTCCACGTTGCACCTCAGAGAGAACGTTGATGCATTATGTCCATCTGCGAAGGCCAAGGATTTCGAAAAAGTATGTGTGACGCATGCCGTCTCGCTTTGTCGTGTTTGTACATAATATTGTCCTGTTATGGAATTCATATTTAACGTTTTATTGGCGTTAAAGGGGAAGTCCACCCAAACATATTTTTTTCAAGAATGTTTTATTCAGGCCCACTAGCTGAGACAAGGCATTCTGATCAATATTGCGTTTGTGGAATATGATGAGTTAAGCAGCAAAATGCACCCATTTTTAGCCATCTCATTTTTGTCACTTCTGTTGACTGAAAATGACATCACCTGTGTCCCATTGCTCAGATAACGACCAATCATGGCTCAGGGTCAGAAAACAGGTGAGGTGTGATTGGTAACCAAAAAAATGTTTGGGTTGACTTCCTCTTTAAGATCACATTTCATTGAAAAGTGTTGAAAAACATTGATTGCAAAAACACTGAACAAAGTAGGACATAAAGATGAAAAAACATCATTTGGCAACAATATATCTGTATACATATCCTTTCAAGGGATTTGTTGTGTTTTCTGTGCTGTCAGGAAGGGGTGGAGGTAAGAGTGGCGAGAATCTTCAACACGTTCGGCTCTCGAATGCACATGAACGATGGGCGGGTTGTCAGTAACTTCATCCTGCAGGCTCTCCAGGGAGAACCACTCACAGTAAGAGCCACAATCGCCCCACCGCCACAAGAAACAGATCTTATTTTTTGTGTCCCACTTGTGAAATACAGTGCAGTGAAAAATTATTTGCCCGCTTCTTAAATGACCATTTAAACGGAATTTTCCCATAGCCTAGCTGGGGAATTTGGGCATATGTCCAACCCTCATTCATGTACAGTTTCTTGTGCAATTGGAGGCCATGCTTTAGTTAGATTGTTTCACGCTAATACATTTAATACTGTGCGTTGTTTGGTTTTTGTTTGCTTGTTTGGTTGGTTGGATTAGCTTGTGCATTTATTTATTTATTTTGTGGACTTTTGTTTTGCCTCAGTTGTCTTGTCACTGTTGAATATAACTGCAGGCAATGAATGCAGTGGGTACGGAAAGTATTCAGACTCCTTGAAATTTTTCACAAATTTTTCAGACTCCTTGAAATGTTTCACTTTGTGTCATTGCAGCCATTTGTCAAAATCAAAAAAGTTCATTTTATTTGTCATTAATATACACTCAGCACATCATTTTGACAGAAAAAAAGCTAATGTTTGCAAATTTATGAAAAAAGAAAAGCTGAAATATCATATGGTCATACGTATTCCGACCCTTTGCAGCGACCTTCATATTTAACTCACATGCTGGTGATTTCTTCTGATCCTCCCTGAGATGGTTCTGCTCCTTTATTAGAGTCTAGTTGTGTTTATTTAAACTGATTGGACTTGATTAGGAAAGGTCTATCTTACAGCTCACAGTGCATGTCAGCGAATATAAGAATCATGGGGTTGAAGGAACAGTCCAAGGAGATGAGAGACAAATATTGTGGCAAGGCACAGATCTGGCCAAGGTTACAAAAGAATTTCTGCAGCACTCAAGGTACGTAAGAGCACAGTGGCCTCCATAATCCTCAAACAGAAGACGTTTGGGATGACCACAAGTCTTCCTCGACTTGGCCGTCCAGCCAAACTGTCCCAGTCGGGAGATGGGAGGAAGTTGCACAAAGTCAACTATCACTGCAGCCCTCCACTCGTGGCTTCATGGCCCGACGGAAGCATCTCCTCAGTGCAAGACACATGAAAGCCCGCATTGTTTGCCAAAAAACACATGAAGGAATGGCTGTCCACCACTGTTCGCCATCCAACCTGACAAAACTGGAGAGGATCTCCGACGCAGAATGGCAGTGGATCCCCAAATCCACGTGTGAAAAACTTGTTGCATCATCCCAAGAAGACTCATGGCTGTACTAGCTCAAAAGGGTGCAGGTTTCTTTTATTAATAATATGCAAAAATTTCTACTTTTCAGGTTTTTTTTTTTTTGTCAAGATGGGGTGCTAACTTTATATTAATGAGAAATGAAATGAACTTTTGATTGTAGATGATTTTGGCAAATGGCTCCAATGACAGTAAGTGAAAAATTTCAAGGGGTCTGAATACTTTTAATTACCCAGTGTATATCATGATGGTAAACGTGCGTTCTGTTTGTTACTTTGAAGTTATGAACTGACTGAAAAGAACATTCTTGTGTGAAGCTGAGTTTTTACTTAATAATTTCTTATCACTTGACAAACATGACTAAGCAGAACTGTCTCGCAACAGCAGCAGTAAACAATGTTGTCTTACAATTGAAGTGAATACAAAATGCCTTTACACCTTGAAACTAGGAATTTAACAATTCATCGAAATTCGATTTAAACTGCTTAAAAATGCATCGATGTAAAAATAAAACAATCGATTCGTAACACCATGTTAACCATCGTCGATCGAAACGCTCAAAATCGTCAAGAATTAATTTTAATAGTCGACATGTCATTTATTTATGTATTTAATTATTTAGCGCTGTCTTTTTCTCTAGAAATTCCCTTGTCTCCCGCTGGCTGTATGCCTGTCTGCAACGCATATGCACAGTAGTGGTAATCTGGCTCATCCATGATGTAAAACAGAGGCCTTGTGAGTAATTTGAGTTTTATGGCTAACCCGCGTTAGCAACAGAATCTCAAAATCCGGGCGCATTTCACAAAATGACTTAATATGATGCAAATCTCCCTTTCACATAGCAGCACGGGGATGATAAATGAACATCATGAGCAAGGATTGGTGCCCAAGAAGAGTGAAATATGTTTAAATATGTTTACTTTTAGTATTTACTGTAGTTTCATAGTACAGTATTAGTGCAACTCAGCAGTGTGAATAGTATTTTGATCCATTTTAAATTTGGCTAGACCTTTACAGCAAAAAAAAAAAAAAATTGAGGCCAGAGTATCGCCTTCAATTTCAATTGCTCCATCATTTATAAACATGTCAGGAATGCTGGTACAAGCTTCAAAGTTTAAAACTAGTTGACTGTACTATCATCTTAATTGTTTTTATTATTTATTTGTACACGCCTTAAAGAATTCAAGCTGTAAAATACCGATGGTCATGGTGCGATTATGCCACGTGTGATTCGATTAGTTGACTAATTGTGACTACTGTTGTTGATTAGTCGATTAGCAAAATAATCGTTTGTGGCAGCCCTACATAACACGCTTGTGCCAAACATCATTGCGTATTGCGTTTGTGGATGGCCGCAGCAACGGTAGCGCCACACAAGCGCAGAGAGACCACAACGGCAGCGATTTAAAAAAATAAAATAAAATAGAAAAAATCGAATCTAATTGAAAATAGGTAACTGATAATCAAATCGAATCGGGGCTGTTGAGTGAATCATTACATCTCTACTGGAATCCTGATCAAGGCAAACATAATCAACTGAGGTGCAAGTAATTTAATGCATTTCGTGACACCCAAATTGTGCCATGCTAATTAAGATCCTGTTGTTGTGCTAGGTTTATGGTTCTGGTTCCCAAACAAGAGCCTTCCAGTATGTAAGGTAAGCAGAAACATTTTTCTTGAATTAAATCCTGGTTGGTATGTCCAATGCATGGGCTGAGCCTAAATGTTGGCCAATTCCACTTCAGTTCTTTTTCTCAAGCTACAGAATGCATCTGTTTAAAACACATCATCGTTCAAGGGTTGTTGCGTTCAGTATTCATACCCTTGAAGGCCATTTTAGTGTTGATACAATTTTGTGGCGTGTTGGCATTAACTGTCATTAATTTCAGTTGTGTCAAGTAAATGAAAGGTTCACATGCCTTTGACAGAGGAACACCGATTTCCCTTTGAACGAGTAATTAGATCATTTGCTCAATCTGGCGAGAAGTGATCAAAGAGGTGAGAGTGTTTGAAGCTTTGATTTCTCATGTGACTGTGGAACTGCACGAATTTATATATATAAATATATATTTTAACTAACCTTACTGTTTGTCGCCAACTAATAAAAGATTTCCCAAGTGAGGTAACCACCACAGGCTCTTTTTTTTCCACGATAGCGTCGTCATGCTTTCCATTTTGATGGCGCAAATGGCCATGCGTGAGTCTCCGTTGCTTGGCTTGCCAAAAAAGGTGGATACCCCCCTAAATATAAAGTCTCGTTTTACCATGTGTTTAGCTGGCTTTTCAACCGGAAGAGTAACGAAACCTGGAATTCTTGAGAAGAAAAAGGAATTGTTGTCCATTGACTGTGGAAAAGCCGTTCACAGGCGCCAGGTTGAGCGTGTTTGCAAACACCTTCATCAGGCAGAAATACTCTTAGTTTTCCTGACTTTGGGTAGAATTCTGAAATGTTCAACTGCAAGGATGTTTGACTTGAAAGGTTCCACTGTATAAAGCCTGTTTTATTTTTGGATTCCGCCCAAGATCGCCTTCAAAGTTGTCGGCCATGCCCTAATGAGCAACATGGTTAGAAGAAGTGGGTCAGCATAAAGGAGAGCGAGGACATGCTGACTCTGCCCTCTCTCGCCTGACCTTTGCACATTTTATTATGTCATCAATTTAAATGGGAAAAGCAGGAATGAAACATTCGTCTCCCTATATATGGAAGGATCTGTTATTATAATGAACCAAAACAGTTAGCAGCAAATGTCACTCCCATGAAGCGGGGCCCCGCTATCGCATTAACATGGATGAAGCCCATTGCAAATTCATTTGCACGTGTGATTGTAATTCCAGTGACCTGGTTAACGGCCTGGTGTTGCTGATGAACAGTAACATCACCAGTCCGGTCAATCTGGTGAGTTCCTCCTCTTGAACATTACACATTAAACCTTTTACACACTAAACCACTAACACTAACTTCCAATCCAGAGTCCTATCACTGACCCTAAACCCCGAACTCCCAACACTATTAGCAAATCACAACCTTTACCTTTTCATCACTAACCTCAACTTTCAACCACCAAACCAAACGCTATTCCCTAACCCTTACTTCTCATACCATAACTCTTACCCACAAACTCTTAACCAGCAATTCACAACTCCAAACCAAATGTGCTTTAATCTGCAGGGGAACCCAGAGGAGCATACCATACTGGAGTTCGCTCGGCTCATCAAAAGTCTCGTCGGTAAGGGTGCCCGATCGATCCAGATAGTTGTCATTGTATGTCTCTGTGCAATCTCTTGACCGATGCTATCGCCGCGCCGGCCCGGCCGACCTTCCTGCTTATCTTGTAACGCCATTCACTTTTTTTGGGGGGTGGGGGAAGGGTGCCAAGACGGAACCCCCCGTGTTCAAATAATACCCGACTCCGTCAGATGACGCCGATTGCGGTATGGCCAAGGCATCATTTCAAAATTGACATTTGAGGCGCCATATCAAACGACAGTAGGCCAAAACGGCAGCGTCAGATGCTCCGAGCGGAGCCAAAGAATGGCGCCTCAATCCTCAGCCCCTCCTCGGTCTCCCTGTGTGGACGAGTCCTTACACTGAAGCCCTTAATGGCTCGCGATGATGTGAACGCGCTTAAGAGCGTTGAAGTTGGCTGGCCTTTCTGGCAGCCGACGCCGTCGTCCTCGGGTGACGTATAGCATCTTGACGACAAGTGGAGAGGTTGAGCCTGCCTATCGCCACTGGATGAGCTGCTTGACATGTCCAAAAAGTGATTTGTCACACTCCCTCCCCACTTCAGAGGACTGACTGTCATGCCACTTGAATCCACAGATGTATTCAACTGGCGATGGGTTGTCAACTTGCAATCTGGGCTCTAGGCGTCCATTCAAATAGCTGTGAACTCTTACTTGGCTCACCTTGAGCACCATCAAAGCCGGCGTTTGGACGCGAATCCGCGGAACTAGTCCAGCGACCATGTTTTCTCATATTTTGTGAATGGCTGACATTAGTCACTCCGTCTGTTATGGACTTCTTCATTTTCCTCCACTGCTTTGTAGAAGATCACAAAGGGAGGAATGAATTGCACTGACATTCTCCGAAGCAAAATGGGGGGGAATCATGGTGTGTAGTATTTTTTAGCAGTGTGACAAGAAAGAAACAGTTGTTGCCAACAAGTAATTTGGGCCTGGGACACACACACACAGATAATTGGACTCTTGTGTCATGATTTCATGATGACTGAGGAACAAAAGGAAACGGGCGTTCATAAAAACAAATGTTCTACCAATCTTTCTAGGAAAATAACAGCAACCATTCTCTTACTTTGACATCTCATCGTGTAGCTCAGTCGGCTCCAGCCTTCTTTTTTTCATTTTAAGTTTGGGATTTTTCCATCAAGAAATGATTACAGGAACACAATCTTTCCCCCTCGTGGGTCCTCCACGTCGCATGTTGCGTTTCATGCTTGTTGCTGTTTGTTTTCATTTTTGTAAGATCACATTTGAGCACACAAGAACGCATCTTGAATCTTGATCTAGATCGGTATGGAACAGACTCGTGTGTATTTGTTTTTTGTGTGCACGTGTGTCTGCGCAGGCGTCTAACAGAAACAATTTCTTAAGAGTAAAACAAATTATAATACTTCCTTGTGTGTGTACCAGGCCTCGGAGGGCACACGTCCGTCAAAGGTACAACTGTTAACAAAAGTTAAAAAAATAACAATAAATCTTGAAGCTCAGTATTCTCGTATTTGGCACCACTTGCACTATGACAAGAACAACATTTTAAGGAAATGCGTGCATACTTTCTTACTTTCCTGGTCATTTCACTTTGTTCACTCCCGCAGTGAGCAAAAGTCAGATCCAGTTCCTTCCCGAGGCCCAGGATGACCCCCAGAGACGGAAGCCTGACATCCAAAAAGCCAAGATGATGCTGGGCTGGGAACCAGTGGTATGAACCCTTGTAAACATTATATAAAATAGCTCATCTTAAAAATCAACAACCTTAGATTGCTAGCTACGGTATCTGAACAGATCTGTTTTATCTCCCTGACAGTCTGTCAAAGGTTTTAAGTACAGTATTCATGTTCATTGACATTCTTTTGAATATCCTTGTGACAAAAAGAGTCTACCTTTTGCTCACAAACAAAATTGCCACACTTACCTTGGAAAAGGAATCCTCATACAGAGTACTCCTTCAGAAGGCAGCTTTCTTATTTTACTGAATACTTGATTTTTAAAGTTGCTTTATTAACATTCAGCAGCTCTGAAAGGCGCATAAATCAGCATACATCTTCTCAGACTACTCAACGATACCACACCATACCACTTTATTGAAATAGCATTATTTAAAAGACAGCAAAAGTTGACACCACCGTGCTGTACAGATCACAAAAAAAAACAATAAATAACAAAGACGTACACAATAACTCGGTACGAGCCTTACTTAGCATAAATTGTAGTGCCCAGCTTGGCATGCTAAAATGACACATAACAGCTTGACTTTGCTCTCTTAAAAATTTGAAGGATAACTATACTCGGTAATATTTCGGTACGTGAAATACTGCTAGCTCCATAACTTGAAATAACAGTGTCACTTTCAATATTGTAACTTATCAACCACACTCTTTACCACTCGCTCTCTCATGATGGATCCATGAAAATGTCACCCGCAACACTAGCCTGAAAAAACAACAACATAAATGAGTCTTTTGTACACAGTAAATGACGTGAACCATTATTGTTGACTTGTTTGTTTTGCCTCTTTGTATTGGAATGTGTAATTTACTTATGTTGAAGTTGTGTTTTTATTTATCTGTAACTGAAGGGTGTTGACGTGGTCTTGACTAGTCAACCAATCTTTGTAGCCCCACCTTACAATATGTAATATGTAGCGGGTTTCGATTGTGGTCATGTGATGTTTGCTAGCTAAGCCGTGATTTGTCATTACCTGAGCCCCAAGCAACTATGTCATTTCCAGTGGTGGCAAAATGGCCGACTCCCGAGATGGATAAACACGGGTTGATTTTGCTGCCTCATTCATATTCCACAAACGCAAATATTACTCAGAATACTGTGTTTAGACTAGTGGGGTTTCAGAGAACACATTGTAAAGAAAAAAATTGAGTTGACTTCACCTTTAATCAATTGAAATGTTTTATTAATATAAATAGATATTTTAAAAAATCAATAATTATCAATATTGACTTAATACAAATTAGTTTCAGTATAGTGTTGATACATTTTTCAGCCATATTAAGCACATTGTTTCACAAAGGCGTTTATTTAGTCATTAGCCCATTTATTTGGCTTTTTTATAGTTGCATTTATCTCCTATTTAAGGCTAAATATTGTGCCAATAAAATTGGCTAACTTCAGCCTTTTTACTCGGCCCGTACTTTGGATAGTAAAAAAGAAAAGAAATCAATCATTGATGTATCGACTGATACGACAAATGCTTATGCTGATACACTTTTCAGCCATCTCGCTCAGACCTGTTTTTTGGCAGGCAGGCAGGCAGGCAGTCAGTGTTACGCACGCAGTCCAGCGGGAGTGAGTCACGGTGTGTGTTTGTGTGTTGACAGGTGCCCCTGGAGGAGGGCCTGAAGAAAACCATTCAGTACTTCAGCAGAGAACTGGAGCACCAGGCCAACAACCAGTACATCCCCAAGCCCAAAGCGGCCCGCATGAAGAAAGGCCGACCAAGACACATTTGAGCAGGACCTATCTACCTTTTTGAAGCGTGTGCAGAGGTGCATTCTGGGATATTTATTGCGAGAAGACTTTGATTGTTGCCTTGATAAGAAATTGCACTGTGAGGTCTCCCTTGCCTGAGCTTTTTAGGTTGGACAAGCAAATATATTTAAAACACAGCCTACTTACAGCATCTTTGGGTTTCATTTGTCTATTGTTCTTTTTGGGTCATTTTGTGCTCTTTTTTTTTTTTAAATAGATTTATCAAAGACAAGTCATTCTCTTGTCTCGTGGCGAAGAAAAGATTGTTACTGTGACACCGTGCTTCACTTTGGGGAATATGGTGCGTTGGGATGTGCATTATTCATATCAGGTGAAGCTGGCTATTTTAATAAAATATTTACAATAACTCATTGTGGTACGAGAACATGTGGCACAACCTTGTTTTTTTAATGTCTTGACCTCTGAACTATTTGTACACAGTTATGTAAGACCTTTTCACAGGCTGCATATTCACATTGAAGCATAATGAAGTGTATAAATACAGCTTAATGCAAAATGCGCCAGAGCCTGCCTTCATCTTACTGTCTCCCCGTAATTTACGACTAATTGTTACATTCAGTGCCATGCAGAAGTGCTGACATTCTTAAACTCTGTTACGGGCTGTAACTCTTGTCACTGTCCTGTCAAAAACATTTATGTCCATTTTTTTTCATGTTTCTTATATTTTGTGTTATATATGTATATAAATATATTTATACATACACACACACAGTGGGTATGGAAAGTATTCAGACCCCTTGAAAGTTTTCACTTTTTGTAATTGCGGCCATTTGCCAAAATCAAAAAACTTCATTTTAATTCTCAATGTAAAACCAGCACCCCATCTTGACAAAAAAAAACAAATGTCATAAGTATTCAGACCCTTTGCAGCGACCTTCATATTTAACTCTCACACTGTCCATTTCTTCTGATCCTCCTTGACATGGTTTTGCTCCTTTATTGGAGTCCAGTTGTGTTTATTTAAACTGATTGGACTTGATTAGGAAAGGTCTATCTTACAGCTCACAGTGCATGTCAGAGAATATGAGAATCATGAGGTCGAAGGAACTGTCCAAGGAGATCAGAGACAGCATTGTGGCAAGGCACAGATCTGGCCAATGTTACAAAAGAATTTCCGCAGCACTCAAGGTACGTAAGAGCACAGTGGCCTCCATAAGCCTCAAAACGGAAGAAGTTTGGGATGAACACCATTCGTCCTAGATCTGTCCGTCCAACCAAACTGAGGAATTATTGGTGAAGAGCCTAAAGATCACTGGCTGAGCTCCAAAGATGCAGTAGGGTGATGAGAAAAAGTTCCACAAAGTCAACTCACTGCTGCCCGCCACCGGTCGGGGCTTTACGGCAGAGTGGACCGACAAAGTTTTGCTTACCTTAACCAGAGTCCCATGTCACATTGGTGCCAAATTTACAATCCTGGTGGGATTTAAATGTTTCCTCGTCCTTGTGAAAATTGAAATAAAGTACCCATTACAATAAAGTAATGTTTTTTTCCTTTGAACTCATCTTTGTCTTTTTCAATTTCTTCATCTTGTCTTTTAGCGGTTGACAACTTTTGGTGCATTACTGTCACCTGGAATCGAGTGTAGGGGGCTGCAAAATACATTTTCACAACATCCTAACCCCACTCTTTCCAAAAAATAAAATATAAAGGTAAAACTTAAGAACTTCTCTGTATTCAATGCTAGCTATTTTATTAATTCTTGGTCAGCCTGAGTAAGTCATGATTTTCTTTGATGCATACTGCCACCTGCTGTGCATACAGTAAATGAGTCGCGTTTCCATCTCTCTTCAGCAAAACGGGCATCCTTCAATGACGAATTTTGAGGTCCATTCGGAGCAGGTTAATGATGATTAGACAGACGGACGAAAATGCACTTCGCTCTAAACTTAAGCCATCTTTAAGTTTTCCCGTCTAGCATTTAATGTCAGCAAAACGGTCAGTGACGGACAGACGGATGTTTCCGTCGGTCAGACAGAATGCCTACCCTTGTACAGTATGTATGTATATGTATAAACGTGTTGGTTGTCCCAAGACCTATTAAACTAAAATGAATTATTTTTTAACGCAAAATTCCTTTATGTAACGTTAACAGCTTCTTTTGTTGTTAAATAAAATCCAGCACGGTCAAGAAGAACAAAAGTCAAGACTTCGCTCACTAATATGGATAATGAAATGAAATAACTTATTGATGCCCTTTAAGATATTTTCTCTTTGGGTACTAAAGCGTTTACCGGTGGAAGAAAATACTGGAATTATTTTGAAAGTAAAAGACACGACGGCATATATATTTTTATTTTTGAAACTGTTGCATCATAGGCATGTTCTGTTAAGGAAATAATGGCGAGAGTATTGTGGATGTTCCTTTTAATTCCTTACGGTGTGGTCAGTTTTAAAGAGAAAATGATGGGGTGAAGATCTTGGATGTTTTTTTTTTTTTTCAAAATAAGTTTCCAGACATTATAAAAGAAAAGTACGAATAACGTCCTCCCCTTTTTAATTCATTGTTTCTCATTTAAGTTCAGTGGTTTAGAATAAATGTGATGGGGATTTTAAGAGCTTGACATTTTACAAAAGTAAAAATCTGTTCTCACCTCCCTTTTTTGCAAAAGAATGTAGGATTTTTTTCCCCCCTTTCCATTTAATTTAATCAATGTGGCTGGGGTCGGATGAGCTTGCCAGTTTTTAATACATACAGTATATACAAAGTAAAAGACCACATCGCCTCCACTGAATAATGAACGCGTCCCTATAATATCTTTCTTGAAAGTTCTTCTGTTTAAATGAATGACGGATTGTAAATAAATACATTCTCTTTTCTGTTTTCTTCACTGTGGATCATTTCATGCACCAAGAAAAGCAGTTCTGAGATGATAATTTCATATTTCAAAATAAATAACCCAACAGCAGTGGCAATACTAATGATGGAAGCAGAACAACTTGTAGACTTTAAATGGAGAAGTAACATTTATGTTTTTTCATCATCGCATGACATAACAATTTGTAAAACGCTGGCATCGGGCGGAATCCTTGTACCTCAAAACATTTTCACGTTTCAAGACACCTCAAGAACGCCATGTTTGTCCAACCAACAAAATTGCATCGTGAAAGAGAACAGGCCATTTTCAACACTTTAGATTGATCAATCATTTGGGAAAATAACACCCACAGGGGCTGACCAATGATATACATTTCTGGAAAAAAAAAACTTACCAAATTGTGACAGAAGGAGGCCCAATTTTCACAGAGAGCTAACCAGTATTTGTGTTTTATTTCTGAGCAGACCACAGAGGAAGGCAGGACAAAGCTGCTTTGCATGTTAATAAACAAAACAAAAAAAAAAACAGTATGTGTATACTTTTTTTCCCACGGCAGGTGCGTGCTAGCCGCTAATAATAGTCGTAGTTGACATTGGCGCCGTGCCGGTACGTGTTTGGGTCACGCGGGCCGATGGGCGCGTTCTCATCGTAGTGATGCTGACGTCCGTGGTCGTTGGAGCGTGCGTAGTCCATCCAGTAGGACAGGTCCGTCTCCAGCCTCTGGCCAGAGAGAGACGGGGTGGGGGGGGGGATAAAAATGACGTTAGGATAAAGTGACCCGCAGAGACTCCGCAAACAGGCAAACATGGCTGGTGTGAAAAGGCCAACGCTTTGACAGCGCTCACCTTTCAGGGACGTGGTGGCAAAGGTCATTCATGACGGCGGTCATGCGGGAGATACTTGTTTATGTCTCAAGTGTTAGTATTCTTAAGTCTGTCATTTTAATACCATCTGACGTGCTATTTAGACTATGCTAGGCCTTCATTAGACCCACAGCGGGGAGATTGCGTTTTTACACCAGCTTAATGTACACTCCCAGAAAATGAGATTCTCCAAAATGGTTTCAGCAGGCAATGAGCAGCAGCAGCGAATGTGACAACAGTACATGAATAAATTAATACTTGCAGATGTGAATACGAACAGCAAGATTTATGTATGAATATTCACTACACAAAAAGTTCAGTTAACAAAAAATTGTCATTCCTCAATGAGCCTAAAATGCAAGCTAACCTTTATAAGTGACTTGTTCTTTGGAATGCAAATGTTCAACTGTTTAATATTTCAGTACTTTTGTGCCCCACAAATTGATGTTCTTTCACAAGGAGCCGAAGGGCAAAATTCACAACAGGTCTTTGATCCTTGAATTGAACAAGGACGTCTACTTTTATAGCTTTCTGTGACTCTTACAGCCTCTCTCTTGCAACCTGCCGATGTTACTCTTACAGTCCTTGATCGAGTGTTCGGTGTCTTTGTCCCATGTTGTGAACAGCATAATGAATATCCATCTATCCATAAACACGAAGAGATTAAATACCATTTTTAACTCAACCAGAATTCTATTGGTCCAGTTTTGTTCCGAATTTTTCACTTGAGCGGGTTGTGTAAAAAGTACTGTTCCCAAGGTCAAAAAGTGCCATGCGAAAGTATTAGCCCCCCCCTTGAACTTTGCGACCTTTGGCCACATTTCAGGCTTCAAACAAGAGAGTATTTTTCGTTGTTGTGAAGAATCAACACAAAATGGGACACAATCGTGAAGGTGAACGAAACGTAAACAAGATTTTTAACGTAGGGCGTGCTAAATTAATCACCCCGTTTTCTCTCAGCGCAGCCAACTGACTCTGCAAGTTCCAAAGTTGACCCACAAGACTGACGATGATAAATTGAGTC
Source organism: Filicampus tigris (assembly GCF_054856515.1). Lineage (NCBI taxonomy): Eukaryota > Metazoa > Chordata > Actinopteri > Syngnathiformes > Syngnathidae > Filicampus > Filicampus tigris. The sequence goes on along the minus strand of NC_141230.1, from coordinate 10,420,493 downwards.
AACCCGTGCGCAATCTCCTCTTAGTATGAATACACCTGCTCTGCACATGTTAACTCATTCACTGCCAGACATTTTCAAACCCTCTCTGACGCTAACGTTTGAAAAAATTTGAAAGAAAATATAAATAAATTCCTGCAATTGAATGGCTGGACTGTGAAAAGACAAGTAAATTTGTCAATGGCACCGAATAAGTTAAAAGAATACTGGGAGCAAACAGCATCATAAAAACCAAAGAACACACCGGGCAGTTCCGGGATAAACTTGTCCCATCACTGCCCATTACAGTCCAGTTGTATTTAATTTAAGGTTAAATACGTTTACATGTGATCTTTGAGGACTGTTTTATTTCTAACAAATGTGTGTGCCTACATGGCAATCAAACAAGCATACGTCATTTGACTCTGCGTTTAAGTGATATAGATTGTGATAGACTCAACACGAGTAAAACCAGTTAGTCAACCATTATGACGTTTTAGCCAGCCAGCGAGGGCATGTGCGGCAAAATGTGAGTGGCGCCAAGTGTCACCACATTAGCATTTTAAGTGCCACCACCAAGAGAGCCAAAATGTCACCGAATGCACACGTGTGTGGGAAATCAGCGATATTAATCATGTTCTCCAGCCAGCGTGTTATGCCTGCCATGCGGCGGCTGTGCTTGGTGGTTTGCTTTGGTGTGGAAGAACAATTTGGGGCTGAACTAGAACAGAGGCCTCAAAAGCACTGAAAAATCTCCCCAAAGGATGGAAGCTGTTATGATAAAATGTTTCACACTACATGCATATTGTACATCATTGCAATCATTTCCCTTATATGAAATATTGTGAAGAGTCCTTGGGTCCGTCGACAGGCGTTTTACAAATCACACTCATATTTAATGGAACTAACCTGGATGCCAGCAAACCACCCACCTGCTCGTCGTAGCCCATGTACATAAATTGCATAATCCATTGCTGCACGTCCGGTCTGCTGCGGTCCCAAATGTTCCTCTTGCTTCGGCTCAGTTTAGCCAGAAACTCCTGCGCTTTGGAGGGCGACACGGACACGGAGGCCTTGGAGGAGGCAGCGGGACGAGCGACACCCGCCGCTGCAGTGGCGCACAACATTGACGTAATAGATCAATGCATTGTTTTTGTTCTAGTGATGCTGTTGGGAGGAAGCGGTGCTGTTCTGACACTCCGACATGTTGGTAAATGAATGCCCATTATTAACATGAAATGCATCATTTGTGTGTCGTGGGGTTTTGTGTGGACACCTACCATCTCTCTTTCTCAGGATCTTGTGCAGCGTCTCGCCATCACCCGACCTCACTTCTGTTTGGACGAAAAGGCAAGTCGAGTCAGAGCTCAACCCACGATTGCCGGTGCGCAGTGGAACATCATCCATTCTGTGATGCCGCTAAAGCGCTAATGTGAAGCGAATTGCAACTCAAACTTGCCATCATCAAACTTATTTATGCCACAGGCAGTAAGAATTTAAGTAACAGTTTAACTTCAAAACTGCCATACATGATGAAGTTCAATGTCAAAGTAAACAGAAAACAAAAAAAATGACACATTGTATTTCAATCCAACCACATATGTTTGCCTTAGGATATTCCGCTTAGCTTAATGCTAACAAACAATGCTAAACACCATAGAGGAGCTAAGGAATAGCATTGTTGTGCCACTCTTTCAAACCGTCCAGCAACGGATATTTGAACCCAAATGGTGCATCAACATCAGGGGCGGAGCCAGAACGTGGCTAATGGGTGGGCCTGGAAAAAGCAGGGTGGGCCTGAATAAATTCTCTCACTGAGCATAATCCTCCTGTCCCAGCACATTGTATATTCAAACAAAATGACAAACTGAATAATATGAAGCTCAGATCTTCCTTAGACAACCACAATCATGCCATTCTTAATATTCAATAATATAATAATAATATTTATATATATATATATATATATATAGATTTTTTTTTTTTTTTTTTCATGAATTTCACTGGATGGGCAGCCTGTCAATCTGGGTGGGCCTGTGCACATCCAGGCCCACCCATGGCTCCGCCCCTGGTCAACATATGTGAAAAGATAATACCCACAAGCATATATTATTTATCCTCTGATAAACGACTAATATTACTGCAGTCTACCAAGTCACAACAGAAACTCTTCATTTGTGTCTGGAAGAATTCTACTACTCCGAATGTTTTAAGTCACAACCACCAGAAGCAGTGAATTAATCATGATGGCATTTCCATTCATTTCCATAAGGAGAGATGATTTAAGATAGAGCGCGGTCATGTAACTCTTATCTCAAAGCACCACTTTTTTTTTTTTTATGTATCGCTATAGTCAGCATTATTGTACTCTTCTTCTGATGCACATACCACCTCATTTGAGCCCCCCCCCCCCACTTTGTCCACACTCCACCCCACCCCCACTGAGTGACTTTGAGCAATGGCTGCCTTTCATGGCATAAACTGAGCCATATTCCACTCTAGCTTGACGAGAGGCAACATTTCAGGGAAAGTCTAACTTTTTTCTTCTGTATGGAATAATATGTATCGAACGTTCTGTTTAAAAAAGTTTTGTAAAGACTCTTTCCACAGCATGAGTAGTGATTCACTTGTTCCACTCTTCCCTTTGTCCCTTCAAGGTTTTCTTTTTTGACATCTGGAATAAACCATCTTAACCACAGTGATGCATTCCACGTAAAGCTTTTAAGTTTAAATTATTAAGGCCTGTTTAAAAATGAAAGACAGGAAAGAAAATGTGGCGCAGTATCCAATGTAATTTGATTCTGCTTCTGTTCTTTTTGTTGTGGTTGTTTTTTATGAAATATTTTCAAATGAATGAAGATATAAATCTTGCTCATCCAGCATGAACTTCTAATGTTAGCATTTTTTTCTTTTTAGATGAAATTATTTTGGTTTTTAGCTAAAAAAAAAAAAACTCCACTGTGCAAAATGCAATGTTACAATTATTTTCTCTTTTATATATATATATTTTTGGTGGTTTCCCCGTTGATGCAACTATAACATTATGAGCTGCTTTTATATCCTTTATTTTCCTAATTCACATATTAACAGTGGAAACACTTACGGATCCTTTCTCTGTCCACTAAAAAAAAAAAAAAAATTTAAAAACAATTTCAATTTTAAATAAAAATGACCTTCATATTATTAATGATCTTGCGGGGCTATGGCACCATTACACATTATTGCAGTGTTTTGCAACAAAAATCTAAATACTTTTCACTACATTTTAGATAGAACCCTTACGCCAAGATCCCTCAACATGTTGAGACGTGCAACACAATGAAAGGACTACAATGCCGAAAGATAATGCGACTGTCTGGGTTTCCACACTTGGGCGCCCGGCGCTCAAAATGGATCGTGAGTGAATTTTTATTGGGTATGTCAACATGAGGAAGTTTCAGTCCTAGACTTGATACAAATGTCTTCTATGGGTCTTGAGGTATAAACCCTGATAAAGTGAAGCAGAAAGTCATGCTGGGTCTTACCTGTAAAAGCCAAGAATATCAGCAGTGCAGCGAACCCCAAGACCCTCAAACTCAACAGCTGGGATGCCATCTTTTTCCCCCTCACGCAAGAGAGAAAAAGTCCTGCGCGAATCTGAGCTAGCAGGCAACAACTGCGCTTTGACAACCAGAGGCGAGAGTGGGAGCCCCTCCGCACTCACTCACTGACTTTTCCAAGTGGGAAAAGCGGCCCGTGGTGGTGGAATGTCGCCTGTGGAAACAAGACTGCAGCTGGAAGTCTCGATTGGTGCCTCGGGGATTCTTTCCAGCAGCAGTGAAAAAGAGGGGAAGAGTTCTCCTACTTGGTTTGTTTTGATTCATGTTGGATAAATTCTGTCACTAAGACTCTAGTGGGTGATTAAAGCAGTAAAAATGTGATGAAATACAAGAGCTGGATGAAATTAATCCTTGACAAAGATAAGAATACAGTACAGCGGAACCTCCAAAAGGGCCCACGCATAGCCCAGGGTGGTGTTTTCAAAAAAAGATATAATAAAGTTAGCACAATGTTTTTATATTTCTTCTTCAGCGGTTGTCAAGTACGTTTCTCCCGTGAGATTGCACCTAAATGAAAAAAAAATTAAAAGGCTTCCATTCAAGCAGTTTTACCCTGTTATATGATTGCGATTGTGATTGTAAAGGACTACTCATTGATCCGAGCAGCAATGTTCTCCCACGCCTCTTCCTCATTCGGATGGTGACTCATCGAATTGGGGCTCTAAGTGATGTTGTCTTTTCATAGTTGCGGTACGTGCGCTTAACTTTAGGTGAAGATAAGAATGCCTTTATTGATCCCACAGTGGGGAAATTTTCATTGCGATGAGTAAACTAATTCAAATCAACTGGTCTGAAACTCAAGAGTTACCTATCTCAGAATACACTGAAAAAATGTTGTGCATCATCTACCGAATTGTATTCCATCAAGTGGTAGCGTGAAATAAAAACATCTGAATCCAGATTGATTTTTTTTTAAAGCAGACTATACATCTACTTTAAAAATGTACCTAGATACAGATGATTTTATTTTGTGCAACCACTTGACGAAATAAAATTAAATTCAACTTTTTTTTTTTTTTTTTTAAGATCAAGTCAGACTTCAGGATTAGACTCAGAGTTTGTTGGACCTGTGTGAAACGGTCCTCTGAAGTGTCAGCAGTGTAGACACACACTTTTTTATGTCAGACTACAACACCGCCCTGTTTGGTTGTAAGTTCAACTCAGTCAGCGCCACACCAGCAATGGACCTCACTGCACATCACGGCGTCAGTCTTTGAGGAATTTCAATTTGAATCGTTCATTAGATTAGATAGTGAACGTGAGTTCTTGATTTTTAAGATCGTGACATGTGAATGAGCCGGCCGGCCCATAGTGCATTTTTTTCACGTGTCTCCAGTGAAATATGATAACAGGAAATGTGTGTGTGTGTGTGTTGAATAGAGTCTTTATGTGTGTGCAGGTAGGAGTGGAATGAAGGAAATAGCCAGATGTTGGCAGACATTTGCAGCAAATTCCTCCAATGGACGGTAGCTCGAGTCAGCGAACGGTTTATACAAATGATTTATACAAATTTTTCCAGAGTTCACGGTTTTGTCACAGACTTCTCGTGTTATATAAAGTGTTATGCTTCTCCTTTTGTACAAAGCTGTGACATTTATCGTACATTAGTTCCGCATCCCAGAACCTCTGATCCTGGAATCACCCCCTGGATGCACTGATACAAGTATCGGTTCTGTGCGTCAGTCCTCCTATTCTTTCTTGTAAAAATGTTTGAAAGTTTTGGCACTGATGGTGAACACGCTTGTGTGCGTTTTGATTTGACTCAGCTCTAGTAGTCTGAGCTGAACACGGGGAGCTCAAGCTCCCTTCCGTTCTTCAGCACAAGCTGCTTTTTACAGATGGAAAAACAACCAAAAACACAGCACAAACACCCCGAAGGGAAAACAGATGCACATAGAGGAAACTCCCCCCCCAGTTCAGCCTGTAAAAACAGGGTCATCAAAGTCGGAGTGCGCCGCTTCCCCGAGGGTGGGCGGCAGCGGCCGGTGAAGCCATGCACGAAGCTGCCCGTAGGGGCGGCGGGAAAATGAAAAGGAGGCAAGAAAGTCACGGACTGATCGCTCCTTCAGCCGACCTCTGGCTTGATGTTACCCGTTCAGACACACTTGTGCACATGCTCACGTTGCAGGACAAAAAGCTCTTTATATACACTCAAAGAGCCATTTCGACCTGGTTTCCGCGGAAAAGAAAGCCCGCAAACACTTATTGACATATTGACCTCCAAAAAATGTCAGCTTGTTGGAGTTCCCAGGCACTGCTTCGTTCAAGTTGTAAAATACGTATGTAATACTACTATAATACGTATTGCACACTCACCTCCACATATTACTACCTACAAAATACATTCAATCAGTAATTTGACACTTGAATTGATTAAAAAAAAAGAATAAAAACCAAGCCTGCGACATCAGAGTACTTCAAAGTGCCGTGAGCCTTTGAAACGTCACACCTGCAAACACACTTGCCCAACGCCATGAGTGATGCAGCAAATAAAACATTGATCCAACTAATCACGTCTAAAGTGCATATTAAATCTCATCAATCTACATTAAACTGGCCAACGTAATCCAGCGAACCTTAAAAAAAAGGCTGCATTCAGCAGACGGAGAACACGTCATTGTGTTGCACACACATCCGGCCGTGAAATAGTGCTTTATTTCAGTATTTATATTTGCTATTTTCATCGCTTTAAATTGTCTGGAATTGCCTAAAAATTACAGACGAAGTAAGGACGGACCATTAGACTCGATTTATGATAAAAACAATGAATTTGAACCATATTTGAACTTCCGAGATTTTCGGCCGACAGTGACTATATTATTTTATTTTAATATTTCGGGGTCCCAATAATGTTACAATTTACAACTACAATTAAACCAAATAAAAAAAACAATTAAAATAGTACTTTGTTCAGATATTTCGCAGTTTTAGTGTCGCTGCGCTTTCTGATCACGCCGGCTGTCTGCTGACACACGTCGTGAAGGGCTGTCAAACGTCACTGAAGAAGGCGAATGCTGATCAAGAAAAAAGTTAAAAACTTTGATTTACTAAGACGTGATGCACGTTTGTGAGACAAATAACATACAGTAGCGAATTGGGTTATCTCTATTGTGGTGACGTTTGTGTTTTGCTAAGTCATGTTATTTCCGAGGTTTCTGAATCCATCACGCGCCTCGCTGGATGGGAGGGGTAAGAGAAGAATGAGCGGACGGCGAGAAGGACGAAAGAGCTCTGTGTGTACTTACGACAGAACTGTTGTTGCACCGTAGTTGGAATGATAAAAAGGCAGCCGCGTTGGAGTAATAAAAAGTAAGATAACTAAGCTAGGTCTGACGTCGTGTCTTTGGAAGACGTTACAATATACTTCAATAGGACACTTTAAAAGAGCCGCAAGTTGCCGACTCCTGCTCCATGCACTTTAAAAACTGCCAGGTTAAAAGTACAATAACCCCAATCGGGTGCTGGATCCAAATGGGACTGAGCCAATGCTAGGTTATTTATACCCACATGCATTGGGTTGAGGTTTTGATTTAGGTTCAACAAGGGGTAAAACCTATGCCCACACTGATGAGTCAAAGCTAGAAACGAGTTACCCAGTTATTAGTAGACTGTAGACGTGGTTAAAACTAATACACATTTTGTTACATACATTTGCTGAGGGGAAGAAGAGGCAACTTTCCCCTGTCAGGGGTCGCCGTAGCGAGCCACTCGTTTAGTGCTCGATATTCTTCCGAACGCAACCCACCCATTTTTATTCAGCCTTGAGACTGGCAGTGAAAAGTAGACTCCAGCCTATCATCCGCTGTGAAATTTGTCACTTGATTGGCATACAGCCACTTATACGACTATTGCATGCCGCACCTTGTATACAGCATGGGTTCATGCGCTTATGTAAGGTACACCAATATATGTGCATATAAAGATTTTAAGTATATTTTAAATAAGTAGGTTGGTAGTTCATTTGGACTCGGCCATTTTCTAAGTAGCTTGCATGCTGAAAAGGTGTGGCCGCCTCTGTATGCAATATATGGCAATATAATGAAAGAACAATGGGTTTTCTTTTTGGGACTCAACTGTTTAGAAGTGCAGTGTAGAAGCAAACTTTATTTTCTTGTCTATTTTTTTCAAAGTGTTTTTAAGTTAAAACTCAGGTCTCTGTTGTAAAAGCAAACAACATGCCTGATAAATTATAAATAAATTAAAATTATGGCAACGAGTAAATAAAACACTGCAGGATACAATTGAGTGATTAACTTGATGAAGTCAGTAAGGGTTATGAAGAAATCGTTTCTGGTATAATTGTTTTTACACAGATTGCTTGAAGTAAAAATGTAATTTTTTTACTTGAGCTCAGTTTTTAATTAAAGCCCATTTTGGAAAATGTCTCGAAATTGTTGTTGTTTGCAAATGTTTCAATCAAAAGTGTACTAATGCCACTTGATGCAGAAAATCCTTTGCCAGCCTACTACTGCCACCAAGTGGAAAGGTCTGAATACTGCACCTTTCTAGGCGCTCGTTTTTACACTTATTTATATGCATTTATTTTTATTTTCTTAACATACTGAAAAACAATATGTTGACAATGTTATGTACATTTAATAATTATATTTTATATGTATATATATAATGTATACATAGTACATGTAAAAAACAGTATGTGTGTGTATACGTGCACGTCCGCCTCACAGTTCAGAGGTTGTGGGTTCGATCGCGGCCCCGGCCTCCCTGTGTGGAGTTTGCATGTTCTCCCCGTGCCTGCGCGGGTTTTCTCCGGGTACTCCGGTTTCCTCCCACATTCCAAAAACATGCATGGTGAGTTGATTGGACTCTCTAAATTGCCCCCAGGTGTGATTGTGAGTGCGGATGTTTGTCTCTGTGTGCCCTGCGATTGGCTGGCAACCAATTCAGGGTGTCCCCCGCCTACTGCCCGAAGACAGCTGGGATAGTCTCCAGCACACCCCGCGACCTCTGTGAGGATAAGCAGTATCGATAATGGACGCACCCGCACACACAAACTAAGAAATCACACCTTACGTTGGTTTGAATACTCTTCCAAAAAAACATTTATTGAACAATTGTCTTCACGTCGGTGATACAGTACCATAGTTAGATGCCCGAGCGCCTGGTGTCTTATTTGGGAATATATACATACAGTGGAGACAAGAATTAAATAACAATGCTCAATAACATTCACATAGATCCTATATAATAATAATAATTAAAAAAAAAAAAAAAAAAAGTAAACCAATCTTCATCACTTCATCGGTAAACACAGGCAAACCTAAGAGTGTGTTTGGGAGGACAAGACAGGTTGCCTTTATTAATGAAGTGGATATTTTGGTTTGCGTGGAATCAAATGAGTTTGTGTTGCTGGGACGCGCCGGAGACAAACATTTGGCACATGTAATGGCCCTGGAAAGACCAATTTTCAGAGTCAGCTGCATCTCATGACTGCATTTCTTAGTAGAAGTGGATCCAAATGATTTCACAAACCGAGGCCGGCTTCCACAATAAGTTCAAAGTTCACCTTGACACTGATGAATGGATGAGAGCAGTGACACACTGCAACTGGGCGCCACATTTGGTGACATTGATTAACTGGACAGAAAATCATTGTTAGAACCCCACACATTAAATGAACACATGAATTTCTATTTGTTAAATGGAAATTTTGGCCAAAGACCGTAAGAAGTTGCGTTAGAGAGATATTAATAGAGAACTAGTCAAAACCTTTTTTTTTTTTTTTTATGTTTTTTAACAAGATTTGGAGTAACCTTTTTTGTACTCAGGGACACATCCTGAACTTCATCTAAAGCAAGTCATCCAAGGGCCATATTAAATGCTTTTGGGGGAATTGGATATATTAACAGCATTTTATAACAGCTCCTCTTAAAAATGTTTGGTGAAAAAGATCACAGCGTACATGAATTTGTTTTCCGGGAAACAATAACTCTTATCATCCGTTTACAATATTTGCTTGTCGTGCGGTGATAGAAAATTTAAGACCAAAAAAATGTTATTTAAACTCTTGCTAAACCAAAGTTTCTTATTAATATCTCTTAACAAATGATCTTTTGACATTTTCAACAGCATGTTCTTGTTATGAATAATTTGGACTTAATGTTAACTCAAAATGTGTTCAGACCTAACTTTTCCTAAAAATGTGTACAATTTCTGAATAATATGCGATTAATAAACTAGAAAAATGTTCATGTTGTTAATCATTTGTAATTGTCAAATGAGCATTGTGTTCAAATTATCAATGTGTTCAGGTTATGAATAATTTGGATTTTAACTCAGAATATGTAAAGGTTCTGAATAATTTGGGCTAAACTGGAATCCAACACTTTCCGAGGTTATGAACAATTAGTGTCATTTGTGTAATTGTTAAGCTGAGTGAGCAAGTATGAGGTGAAAACTAAAAAAAAAATTCAAATTAAAAAAAATAATGGTTGTGACAAAAAAAAGGCAAAAGAGTGATTCTGGTCACTGAAGTTGTCTCAATGAATGACACCTCTGAAGAGGAATTGAAATCAAACGAAATAAAGTGAAGACACAGAGAAATGTAATGAAACAATTGCAAGTTGTCATCTTCTTCAACTGTGTTTAAGAGCAATGGTGCTAGGTCGTACTTTAACAGGACACGTATGACATCACATCAAGACTTTTAAGACCCCCTGGGGGGGGGGAAAGGCCTCATTGCTCACCTGCTGGGTGGCAAATACCAGGGAGCTTCACCTGATGGCCACTAGGGGACGACAGAAGATGTGGATGGAGTGTGCATGCCACCAGAGGAGGTCCAGATAAGGCTTGATTCATAAGACAAGTCAGGGGAGTGTTGTATATATGTTTATGTGTGTGTGTGTGTGTGTGTGTGTATATGAGAGAGATCCAGTGTGTGTGTGTGTGTGTTTCACAGCAGTGCTTTGACCAGGTACAGCCTGTCTCCGTGCTCGCTGGTGAAGATGGGGGCTTTCTTGTAGTGCTCCACCAGCTCCTCCATGGAGGTGAACCTGCGCTGGCCGATGCAGTAGACGCCGTCGCACAGCTGCACTTTAAAGTGTTTGTTCTTGCCCGCCGCCTTCAGAGACACCGAGAAGTCACTGGGCTGAAACACAACACAGATTGTTCCCAGTGATATTAACGCCAAATTATTGGTGACGACAATGTCGGTCCTCCCTATGTTTTGTTCATTTACGTCTTGTTAATGTTGTGTTTTGCGGAGCTAAAAGGTTGCGAGGTACTTCTTGAGAAAACACAAAAAAACGTGTCCAAAAATTGCTCAGCACATTTGGCCATGGAACAGCTGAGTAGGTGTTGTGTCCCATTATTTTTGGTTCTTTTCAAAGTGGGAGGTGCATACATATACTGGTTACATTTACATGGGCACATTTTCTTTAATCCGATCAGAGTTCGGATTAAAATTCAGACAAACTATGTATTGACTATTGAAGACATTTCCTTTAATGCGATCAGAGTTCGGATTAAATTTCAGCTCGAATGCATTGTTTTCATGGACACTAAAAATACTGATCCTTTTAGGATTTGCATGTCCATGCGTGTTCAGTAGTAACAAATACACATCATTTGTGTTTTTATAGCATAATAACTCTGCCTGCTCAAACTGTTACACTTGCCTGGTTCCTTCTTGTAAAGTGTAAAGAGGGTGCACCCTCTTGTATTTACTGATATAATCGAACTCGGGATAAAACATCCATTGTTCCTTTCGATACTTTATAGCAATCTGTATCGTGATGGACAATATGAGGATTATCTAAGCGTAACAGCAGTCTGATTCTAGCACGTCAGTGATAGACAGTGCATAAGGATATAGAAAAACCAAAAATGTGCGCAGGTCACCTTTAAGTAGAAGAGCATTGCAACCAAATGCAACCATTTTGTTTAAATGTTATAAATAAATGAAGGTTGTGAGGCAAAGACTAACCTGGTGTGGTGACGAACGAGTTCATCTGACCATAGCCAAGTATTTATCCACGCATGATGACTCAAAGCACGCAAGTGCAATTTGCTGGACCACATGGATGATTCAGTATTTGACTGCGCTGCTGCGATGTGCTAACCACGCTGCCCTCGTGATATTTCATTTGCAATGTCGTTTTTGTGTGTGCGCTTATCCGTGTATCTGTTTGTAGCCATGTTTACCAATAAATTGCTTCTCTTGAAGTCACTTTGGTAAAAATCACTGGAATTGAAAGCAACAGTAGGCAATAATCAAGTTTTTGAAAAAAAAAAAAATGGCAGCAGAAGGTGATGAATTCCAGTAATACTAACTAAAAATACATTTTAAAATGAAATATCTATAAAAATATATAATAATTCAGTAATGGGCAAATGGCAGCCGGTGGGGCGCATGCACGTGCTGTAAGTGGCCCCTTATTAATTCAAAAATAAAATAAAAAAATTCAAAAACATTTGGTTTACAAAACCTCCCCAAATTTTTGAAAAAAATAATATTATAATATAAAAAAAATAAAACAATATTCTCCTTTATACAAGCTAGCGAACAATCAATTGAGTTTGAATTATTTAATCATAAATTAAATTAAGACTAGCTGCTGCTTTTACGCACTAACAGCCTATCATACATTCATTGTAAATAGCATACTTACTTACTTACCATACACGGTAAATGATTCTTTTATATAAATGTAACTGTAAATGTTGATGACATTCATTGAATAGCATTTAAAGTTTCACTTGAAGTCTTATTGCTGGTGATTAAGACTTAACCATTTAAGAAAGTTATTTTGCATGTACGTATTCGTCCAACCAAACAGAAATACTGAATATATTCAGGCTTATTATTTCTAAAATTACCCATTTTACAGTAGCTTCTCATTGAAATTGACCATAAAGGTTGCGGAAATTTTCCACCCCTTCGCAACCCTAAAAGCGCCAAATTGCTGTTTTTTCACTCACCGACGACTCGCTGTCCCGTATGAGGAAGTCGCCGTCATCCCCTCTCTCATTAAGTATGCGTTCGGCCTGGTGTCGCGTGACGTTGCCGTAGTACCAGTCCCTCCCTGCGAACCTGCCTGAGCGCGATGGCGCCACGTGGCGGTTCTTCGGCGAGATGGTCGTGGAGGACGGCGGGCCGGGTCGCTCGTCCAGCACCGTCACATAGTTTTTAGGAACCAAGCCCACCATGCCGAGCGAGTTCTTACACCGCCACCACTCGGGATCGTTCTCCGGCTTCTCCACCACCTCCATGACCTCGCCCTTCTCAAAGTTGAGCTCCTCTTCCGTGACGGAGCTGAAGGGGTACAGGGTCTGCACTAGGTTCAGCACGCCGACGCTCCCGTTGGCCAGCATGGTCCCTTGAGTGTGGTATATCCGCGAGGAATCCCCCTCCCCTCTGTCATCCGCGCCTACCATCTCCTCCTGCACGTAATTGGAGGGGAACCAGCCCACACGTCCTGCCTGGCTGCCTCGCCACCACCCGTCGCTGCACTTCTCCATCACCACCACCCGGGAGCCCTTCATCAAGGTCAGCTCGTCTTCCCTCTCCGCTGTGTAGGCGAACTTGACCACGGCGGGGATGTTGAGGTCGTTGATTCTCTCTGCCGCTCCTCCGCCGCCTCCTCCTCCTCCTCCTCCTCCCATCCCCCCGCCAAGGCTGCTACCGTTGGAGGGATATTCCGTGTCAGAGCTCGGCGTCGGCGAAGCATCGCGGGCACTTGTTTTCCTCTTTGTTTTTCCCAAACCTGCAGCAAGAATGAAACAAGCGTCACAAACAACATTTTTAGTGACGTTTCTAAAGCTGCTTTTGCAGTGAAGCCCCCTTTCATTGTGGAGAATACATTCCGGACATTTGCTCAATATGACCCTTTAATTAAAGCGGTAGTCAAACCAAACATTTTTTTCAAGAATATGTGCCCAGCAGGCCCACTAGTTGAAACACGGCATTCTGATTCATTTTGCGTTTGTGGAGTATAAGTTAAACAGCAAAATGCACTCGTTTTTAGCCATCTCTGGGGGCGGCCATTTTGTCTTCTGTCAACTGAAAATGACATCACAACCGCTCACAATGACCAATCAAGGCTGACCTTCTGATATTCTGAATCTGAGCCGTGATTGGTCGTTGTGAGCAGTTGTGATGTCATTTTCAGTCGACAGAAGTGACAAAATGGCCAACCCCAGAGATGGCTAAAAATGAGTGGGTTAACACTTATTCCACAAACGCAATATTTATCAGAATGTCCCGTTTCAACAAGTGGGCTCGCATGGAACATATTCTTGAAAAAAAAGCAATCGTTGGCATTCGACAGCAACGGTGCTGGTGATTGACGTAAAAATCAAGCGACGCTGTGGGTAACTGACATAACAATTGCGTGACACAATGAATTGATCATTTCTATAGTCTTTAACGATGCGTTACTGCAGCACTATATGATACTATAAATACAGTAAGGAAGCCCCGGAAATCGGGTTCGATCACATGATTTTCAGTTTCTCCGGTATCGGTATAGATCGTTTTTAAAAATTATTTTCTGAACATTTAAAGCTCACAAAGCTACAAATCCAGATGTGTTGCACTGTAGCTTAGTTGTACATTACACAATGTTACTTTTTTTTTTCCCCCTTCGCGATGAAGTTCGTGTGACGCAAACACCCACAGACATGAAACTCTCCCTCCGTTCTCCCGCAGGCAGAGACAGAGCGGGCAGTTTGTCTTCATAGCCAAATGTTTGGAGGGAGAGGCAAGCCAAAAACATCCTCCTTAAATAAGTCTGCCTTGCCTGACATAAAGAAGCCTGCTCCCAAAACGGCATCGTCAACGATTTGAGAGCGCCGAGAGCGCGATGAGCAGGTTAGCAACTGTGACACGACCAAATGTCGTAACTTCAACTAGAGGTTTAACGAGTGTAAATTATTTGGTGACAAGCAAGCTTGTTCCCCACTGGTTGCATTTAACGAGGTCATAAATCAATGGTGTCGTTTGTGGATGAGAGAAGTCACGCAGAGGTACTCTACATGCGGAGCAGTGTGGGCTGTTCATATAAGCTTGCACAACTTAAATAACGATGTAAATGTATGGTTTACCATTAAAACCTTTTTACCATTTACCTATGGTAATATTTTTATAGGCCATTCAACCAAATGAGTGCCGTTTGCATCGCCAGGCAATTACATGAAAACAGATGTTTATAAAGCGTCCTGGACGTTGGGATGTATTGTGTTTAAAGTTAACATTCAATTGGTGTAAATGTCATGGCTAAAACCCACTGAGAGTTTCAGTACAAAAACAAAACTGACATGATAAAACAACTGCTGAGATGAACCAATGCACATTGAGTTGTTCAATATGTTTATCATACAATTTTGTGCTTTAAAAAAGGAAAAATATGGATAGATATAGATAATATAGAACCTTGAGTTTATTTTGAGTATTACAAAAAGAAATTGGCGTGGTCCATATAATATAAATATATATATAGCAACAACATATAATGCATTGCCGAGGTATTGGATTGGGACTCGGGATCGGCAGATACTTAAAATCAAAGACTCAGACTCAGGTGCAAAAAAAGCGTGACATAAAATATAGCATAATGTATGGGAAAATATAGCGAAGTATATTAAAAAAAAAACACATCTGGTGTGGTGGCACCTGGCTGGATCTCACTTGGTAGCTGCAAATGTCATTTGTGTTGTTAAAAAAAAAATCATGTGATGCAACCCGGCATTCTGATTGGCCATAAACATCTGTGCGGTTGCGATGCCAGTCACCTGCGAGTCGACAATCGGAATCAAAGCCGAACTAGTTGCAGACGGTCGGAAACGAATGACTACTAGTTGCAGAACCGCGCACGCTGCATGACGCAACTGAACAAAAAAAACACCACTACGCTTTGAACTCTCTGTAGCTACTTCAGAACCGATGTACCGTGCCATAGCGGGTTTCAACCCTCTCCATCAGAGCGCGCTTAGGTCGTCATGGCAACAAGAAAAAGGCAGGTCAGCATTCCTCAGGGAGAAGAGGAGGAGTCCCAAGAAAAGAGCACTTGACATCCTGAGAAAAGCCAAGCAGCGGAGGACTGAGGACGAGGATCGATTCTCTACAACACCCCGCTGGGTGCACTTTCTCCCCTCTGCCACATAGCATCACATTTCTCCGGGGTGTTCTGTGGAGTCGTGACATGAGCATGTGCATCCAATGCTAATCAAAAGGCTGAAAATAGACAGCGTAGTCAGGGAGGGTAAAGTGGAGCAGGCACCAAGGGCCCGGGACAGACAGCTACATCCAGGATCAAAGCTATGACTTCCCCACTTGACTAACTTCAAACATCTCTTGAAGGAGACCGAGTGTATTTTAATGGTACGTTTACCGAACAACGGTCTAGTAAAAATGTGACGCTTTTCTTCTTTCTGCTTTTAAAGCATTTCATGTACTAACTGCAACTATGTCAAAAGCATCCATGTTAAAAGGGATCTTTGAAAACTACTCAAGTTCTGTAACATGTAGGGATGTTCAACATCATTTTTTTTTTCGACCGAAACCAGCACGAGTAATCACTCTTGAGTACTCTGCATTACCGATACCGAATACCGATACCTGTTGTAAGTTGGATGCATAACATTTCAAATAACACAACGACAGATAATTGTGAACAAAAACCTGTCTTTTCTTCTTTTCGTCTCACCAGCAATTAGGTTACCCAGTTAGTTAAACACAGAATTCAATTTCAAAATATAGGTACATACAAGCATGAAAAAAAGGAGGCAACAGGCTAGTAGAGCACTCTGTAGAATAAACATGGATAAGCAAACTAGCTATGGACAAGAAAAATATACCTTAACCACTTTGATGCTGAGGGCTCTGTTGAAGAAACTTACGGGCACAACTTCATGTAAGACACCGAAAGTAGGAGCGAGCCATTTGTTACTGCGGCTTTCATGTCCCGAAGAGGTTTATTCAAACATTTTCTTTGTTTCTTTTTCTAAATGATCATAAGCCCTTGGAGTATCTCAAAAATGCCTTGAAACGCTTGGGAACTTGGTGGTGGTTGAACTAACAACCAGAAGAGGTTGAGTTGGTGAATACAAGAGCAATGATTTGAACACGCACCCCGGACGAGGAGAGAATATTGATGTGCGAATCGGTACAGTTTCCAGGAACACAGAAGGATTAGTCTGAAAATGGTCATTTGAAAAGACCAAATCCTAAAAAAAGGTGAGCAGTAACGTAAGCTGAGCCTTTAGGAACTGTGATGTCATTTTCAGTCGACAGCAAGTGGCAGTCGAAGGCAAAATGCCAGCCCGCCCTGAGATGGATAAAAACGGTTGGATTTGGCTGCTTAATTCATATTCCACAAATGCAATAGCAATCAAAATACTGTGTTTAGACTAGCATAGGGCATTTTATGGCGAAGGAACATTTTTGAATTGAAATATCGGTGGCTGGTTCCGGCAGCCTTCACGACTACCCAAAACATTTAAATAAGCAGAGCTGGGCAGTCCGTCCCTGGGCCGGACCGGTCGGACCCTCCGGCCCGGCCGGATGCCCATTTTTGGGGCGGAGGGGTGGTGGGTGACATATTTTAAAAAAAGGCTGGACTAAGCATGGCCGGAAGTGGATTTTAGCCCGGCCCACTAATCAGCCCTCATGCGTGTGACGTGCTCGCGAGGCGGCCAAATTTAATCTCAGCCTATTTGGTGAAAGGCTTCTTTTTAGGCTGCTTTCAAAACAAATTGTGTCCGGGAGGAAAATCAAGCTGCGCGCAGCACTCAAGTATGACACTGGCACATCATGCACTTCCCTACTTCCGGAAATCGCCGTGGCAAACCTGCTGTGTAGTGGTTTTCTGGCATGCTTTTATTTTGAAGGCCGGGAAGTGTGAAGGAGGG
Source organism: Filicampus tigris (assembly GCF_054856515.1). Classification (NCBI taxonomy): domain Eukaryota; kingdom Metazoa; phylum Chordata; class Actinopteri; order Syngnathiformes; family Syngnathidae; genus Filicampus; species Filicampus tigris. The sequence goes on along the minus strand of NC_141230.1, from coordinate 10,403,049 downwards.
GAAGTGTCAAAAATAAATAAGTAACTTGTTGAATGCTTGCAGACTTGTCGTCTGTTGGACCCAAATAATTATACAATACGACAAAACCAACCCCAGGGCTCGCAATGGAAGTTAGCACACGCAGCTGGGTTGTTGTGTCTTTCACAACTTAATAATTTGGAGAAGTCGCGGAGCTCAGCTTGTTTTTATTGCGTAAACTGCATTCATTTACAGACGAGTTGAATCACTGATAACACTTGAAATTATATCAGTCCGCGCATGTCGCGGTGCACTGAGGAAATCACAGGGCGAATAACTACGCCTGGAAAAGTAGGTCCATACACTACATGGGTAAGTACGTGAGTAAGTGGCGCGTTTGAAGCGTGTCCACAGCGGGTTTGAATAGTAAGTTAGCCAGCTAATTGTCTTTAAACAAACCTCTTCCGTTAGCATCCCTCCCGCATCATGCACGTTTTTTTTTTTTTTTTTTTGGAGGGGCGGGGGTCGGAACGGGGCGGGGGCCGACAATGTTTACGAATATGGCCGGGGGGTCGAGGCCGCAAGGGTACCCAGGTCAAGGGTGGAGCGTCGCGGCCGGACGGGCAAAAAAGGTCAAGTGCCCAGCTCTGGAAATAAGGGCGATGGTGGCGCGATACGGATACCTGATATCAGTGCACACCCAGTCTATGTAATAGGCCTGAACAATTTATTGCATTTGCTATATAATCGCAATTTGAGAGTGTGATTTTGTAATGGCGAAGTCTGCGAATTAAATGGCGAATTAAATTGCTTCAGAAAATGGTGAGTCATGATTGGTCCTTACCTGAGCTGTGAGCAACTGTGATGTCATTTTCAGTCGACAGCGGGTGGCAAAATGGCCGCCCCCTGACATGGCTAAAAACAGGTGGATTTTGCTGCTTAACTCATATTCCACAGACACAATATTAATCAGAATGGTGTGTTTGGACTAGTGAAGGCGCATAAAACTTATTATCGTAAAGACATTTTTTGGGTTGACTTCCTCCTTAACATTAACATTGCAACCCCACTAAAAAAAAACAAACTTCTTAGTTAACTTTGAAAGTCTAATGAAAACCACCTATAGGACAACTTAAGTAGAACAGCAATGGCTCAACGTAGCATATGAGCAGTCAAGTTGAGTTCTTTGTTAGCATTCAAATTGACATCACAGACGATAAAACTGGTGTTTCATTTGTATGGTGACATGTATTTGCCAACTCAACAATTAATCTGACGGGTGATGCTTCTGTCAGCAATTCTTTTTGTTGGTGCACGGCTTGACAGCTAATCTCGCAGTTTGCCCACAGAGCCCCGCTGAAATGCCACAAAATGTCAGCGCCGATTGCAGACCAGGCCCATTTGCATTGTTGGAAGCGTGGCGGGGTTCACGCAGAGTAGCATGAAACTTGTTGGCGGGGGAGAGAAAAGACAAGGGGTCCCTTGGCAGCTGGTACTCGCGAGCTGAAAACCACAGCTGACAATGAAGAGGCATGGGATGGGAATCACAAGTAGATCATGTTTATGGATAACGCGGCACACATCCGACATGTTTTATAGTCGTATGTATGTGTGCGCGAGTTTAACACAGAGGCTTGTCCATCTGCCGCTTGTACGTGAAACACAAAAGGTTAGTTATACTTCCAAAGTGGTCCCAGCGAAAAAAGAGCCTGTTGCTGCACAGTCGACCGTAATTTAAATAAAACCTTCACTCATTTACGGAAATGTTACTTGGTACATTAGTGGCCATCATTTTTTCTTCCACACATCCAGTCTTCCGTCTTGTGGAATAACGCCGGGAGGCTTCCACTCAGAGGGCATCAATAATATGCATTAGCAATTTTAGCAATTTAACAATGACCCCGTCCCATTTATGGTACAACAGGGGTCCAATGTCGCATGCAAGTATTTTTATTAAATATCCAGTTGCTGCTGATAATACATTCTAAGATTAAAAAAAAAAAAAAAAGCACATACAAGGTTGTACAATTACAGAGAAAGAGCAGCAGAGAATAACCTAGAAAGAGAGCACACACTCCTAACCAATTAACATTGTCTACTCAAGCATGTGAGTATGTTCCATTAGCTCCTGACCTCACCTTTTGCTCATCAAGAAAATGTCCTACGCCGCAGCATAAGCTGACGCTTTTAACATCGGACGCTTCCGAGCACTCGCCGAATGAAACGAGGCCATAATGTGGCAGTCGATAATGTTATAATCTAGGACAGTGGAGTAATTCATCATTCCGGCACATCCATTAGATGGACGCTTTTCTTCCGTAATCAATCTAGAGACCGTCAAAAAAAAAAAAGTCAACTACGGTGATGAAGAGTGGAGAGAAATGGAAGATGTGGGGACAGTGTGACTGGTAGGATGTAAAACAGCGGGGGGAGGGGAGGGCCGATGGTGACTGGCCGTGCCATGCTGGCTGTCAAAACAGTGGAGTTTTCACACCACCAGCGAGCAGAATTGCAGCTCGCACTGATGCGAAAATATCACAATTTTGACCCTCTTGCTTTCCTACACCACTAAAAACAACAAAAATAGGCCGACAATGTCAAAGTATCAATCAAAACTGAGCAATATCACCGTATTTCCTCAAAAAAGGGCTCCAAATTGAACATGTCTCACTTGGGCCTGGTACACACACAAGGATTTTTTATAATGTGAAAATCTGTTACATAGACCACACTTTAAGATTAAAAAAAAGATTAGGCATTTAACAGTTTTGGTCATAGTGTGTGGTGTGCTTTGAAAATCTCAACACAGAGCAACACCCATATTGAAAGTCCTTCAACGGCAGAATCTTGCGTGATGTGTGAACTCTCAAAAACAAAGAACAGACACTCCCGGATATGCACCTATGTTCCCCGTGTGTTTCCAAAAAAGACCAGAGGCGGGAGCGTTGAAAGAAATTACCAATTTATCCAGAAAAGGCTTGCTTTGGAAAATACTTCTTGCGTCGTTTTTATTTGCCGCTGCTTCCTTGTTCGTCTATCAGGGCACTTCTTTGATTGGCTACATTCCATTCCAAGTCGCAGTTCATTCACGCATTCAAATGACTCGCGAGTTGTCTGCTTTCCACACGAAAAAGTAGTCATTTTGGAGATGGGGGGGGATTCTGACCGACAGCGCCGGTATATAAAATATAAGTATATAATGCCACTTTATAGTATAGTACATGGCATGCCTGTGTCTATACTGGCTACACAGCAAATTTGGTGTCCAGTTCTTTCACTGACGCGTACACCAAGACATTGAGGTGTATCAATTTTGCAGGTGAAAAAGGGGTGTTCCAGGGGCTCCAAAACTGATTCCCATCATTGAAAATGACTGCTGTTTTCATTTTCCTGCGCAAAAAATGCGTAAAGTGAGCTTGTAATCCATTTGTGTTTGGTTTTAAACGCCTTTTTCACTTGGCATGAATTGTAATATTGTTAAATATTCCCAAAACAATTTTTCCAATGCAGTTCGGTAAATAAAAAATAAACAAATGTTCATTTTTGATACAGTACGGTATCAGTTGTACCTAATGTGGCTTATGAGGGTGCATTTTTACCTACGGTTGAGTACCAGATGTTTCCATCTCTTCGTCCTAGTCTGGGCAAAAAGAGGTGAGTCATACCGCAACTGTCATAACAGATGGATTTCCCGCTATTTTCCTGCCTTTGGAATGTTAATAATTATTCATAAATGTATCCGTGGTTCAGTTGAACTATATACATATCGTTGCTGTCCCGCATGTGAAAAACAGATCTCCAATTTTGGAAACTTTTTTAATTTTCACATTAATGCTATGTCTGTAGCGCAGAAACACCAAAAATATTGTAAAAAATGTAAAAATAAGAAAAATGAAAAAAAAAATGGAGATAAGTGTTTTTCACATGACAGCGACGATATATGGTATATAAAGCATCCATGTTTAGGAGCAACTAGGTCAGAGCTTCTTTGCATACTTCACATCTATGGAATGTTTCAGCTTTTTAAGCATGACACACAATCTAAGATGAAGTCGGGCTGACTAATAACAGTTGGGAACTGTGTTCATTTTTTAATGAGTCATAACTGGGCTTGTTTTGAAGCAGAAGTCAAACATTTGTAACTGTGTTATTTTAGTTAACACACACAAAAATACAGGAAAACAAGAAAGCTGTGCTGACTGGGGATGGGCAAAATAATCCAAATTGTTATGGGAAGTTGAGCTACAGTACATCCAGGCTGTGGCACAACTCCTCTGGGCAGCATTTTTCTGTTCAATAGGGCACTGGCATGGAAACAAGAGTCCAAGGCATTCAGAGGGAGAGAGTGAGTGTCCCAATTAAAAGCTTGTTTTCGACAGATTTTACTCCATGTTGCTGGTGCTAAACGTGCAGCAGTGATACTTAAAAATGCCCATAAGTGAGGTGAAAAATCTCCAGAGGATCTTTGGTGTCCCACAAGTAGGGCTCGGCAATATTACCTCAAATTCAGGTCAGAGTACGAATTGAAACCCTTCACTTTTTTAGCTATCTAGAAAAGTTACATTTAAAAAAAAAAAAAAACATCGACCATTCCATTGTATTTTTTAGATGTTTCTGGCTACCAGATTTTTTTTTTTTTAATTTTTCTGGCTAACAGATTTTTTAAAATTAAACTGCACAGATTAAAGATATAAATATTTATTCAAGATAATTGGTAGGCATGGCTCTATTCATTGACAAGACAATTTCAAGTGACGCCAGAATGCAAAAGGTGACTGGCTAGGGACAGAAGATTAGTAAGCGAAACCCCAAATTTGATTTACCTAGCGTGTCCTTGATGTTCTTCACCAATGAACCTTTCTTCAGGCTGTTCTTGCGTTCTACGTAGTTGGACGGCACGTAGCCTGTCTGGTTGGCAGTGTTGCGGACGCGCCACCACGTTTTCGAGTCGTCCAGCAGGAACAGCCGCTCGTTTTTTCGAATGTCAAGTTCCTGGTCCTGCTGGGCTGTGTAGTCCCACTTGGCTACAACAATCACCTCCTCTGTCATCTTTCATGGAGTCCCCCTTTGGACGGAAGAGAGAGAGAGAGAGGCGTGAGTTAGATCATGCTTAAAATGGCAACCAGGCAGCATATCGGTTACTCATGAATATACACCCTCATTTCCTCATACAGAGGCCAGGGTCATTTATTTATTCGACGGCTGATGAGGAATCATGTATTAACAGGTAGTAAGACACTTTAAATAAATCAACCGAGACACTGTATATAGTATGCTTCAGTGGGTGCTGCTCTTTTTGTTAGCAACAGACTTCAATTGGGCTCAGCAGTTAACTGATTTATCTAAAAAATATTATCACTATCAAAAAATGCCGTGTCATCATCATGTAAAGGCCAGTTTTGGAGTTGCGCTAAGCACAGCTTTGCTGCATCAAGCATAGCAAATTACATAATTTAAATCTAGTCACCAGTATTTTTCATGAGAGAGGATATGCCCTCAGGAGATATTTCGTTTGTTAAAAGGTTAAATTACATAATCTGGCAACGCTTGTTGTAATATTAATTCCAATACCAACAATTAAATGATTCCAGCCAAATTTCAAGTGGCTGACTGCCATTAGTTTTTCAAAGACAAAATAAAGAAATTGTACTTGTAAAACCTCAAAAGGGCATTTTTGGAGGTAAAGAGCTGCAACTGCAAAAAAAATATGTCCAGTATAACAAATGGTAGTTACATGAACATCAGTTGGCCTTTCTTAAATTTACCGACTGACTTTGCTGGACAACTGCAACTTCTAAGGGATCCGACAAGGCTGATGGTACAGCGGGGTCGTGAGAGCTTGTTAGGAGAAATGCATGCTGGGATATGGGAAGCTCCATTTGTTTCTGTTTTGTGATGAAAGAGGGAGTCTCATGGTATGAGAACCATCCGAGCGATCCGGTTTATATTTAGCTCAGCAGTATGTCAAAAGCCTGCAGCTGGAAACGCAATCGCGGGGGTAAATAAAGGAAGTGCAATTATTCCAATGCATGCCTCTTATTTTCAAGCAGCGCTACTGTTTACAACTGAAGGTTATTCAAGTGTTATTGACTGTTTCAGAGGACTTTAGTTCTACTCAAGTGATTCTTCATGATACAACTCGGACCGGATGGCGAACCGTATGAATGGAACGCTAATGGAGGAGGCAAGTAACCACAAGAGAGAGTGACTATGGCTATTGAGGAGTGTAGCCGCGCAAATTACATAAAAGATCAAATTGTGTGTAGAAAGACTGAAATCTCAGACGCATGGTAGTAGTCTGAAGGTATTATATTTCATCTTCATCAAGTGTGAGAAAATGCTGTTACACTGCCTGTAAATGTTAGCATTTTCTGTATTTTGCCTGCCGCTGAATTGTAAAAATGGCAACGACACGGAATGAGGAGAATAAAGTCGACTTGGTGATTTTCTGCCCAGGTTGATGTCGCAATTCCAGGACAGTTCTGTGGAGTTTAACAACTGACATTCAATTCTCCTGCACTGTTGTCCTGAAAGCAATGTCAGACAAGCATTTTATGTGTCACTGCAGACCCCAGTTTTTGACAACTTCACACATCTAGTATACCAGGTTCTTTGGAAAAGGAGAAGTTGAAAAACAGTGGTTCTTTGGTTATAACTCTAGAGGTGTAGGTGAATGAATGAACGAATGAATGATTGAATTTGTTTCAACATGTACATGTAGACAACACAAGGCAGGAAGGCTTTCCTTTTTACTTTAAAAGAACTTACTTTCACCTCCAGGATCCCTTGCCGGCCAACGGCAGAACCCAGGATATTCTTTTGGACCAATTTTAAATGCATCCACCTGCTTCGTACCAACTGCTAGCTCGTGCTAAGATAACCTGGGTATTGTCGTATTTTATCTCGGTAGGATGCGTGAGAGGCCTACAGCGAGTAAACAAAGGGGTTGATACACTGCCTCGCCGGGTTTTATTGGCTTAACAGTTGAATTTAATGCTCATTTGAACACAGCGCGCTTTCACACATGAGGCGCAGTGCCCATTTATTAATATCTCTCTCTCACTAAATTATTAGTACAATTGCATTCATGGCTATGACTGTGTACTAACCCCACTAAAATCAGGGAATTACAATTGCAGAAATTAATATTATGCTTCAAAGAATAAATCAATCACAAAAATATCAAAATGTTTACTATCAGTCCAACAATGCACACACACACACACACACACACATCCATTTGTTTGTGTGTTTTTATAATGGAAGGAGTCCCCCATACCTTTTCATGTGAAGACATATTTCCAAGGACCCACAAAAAAAAATTAAGAGAGCCAAAATGTGTGAAAGAGATCCAAAATATGACATGCAATCACGTGGAAAATAAGGTTACATTTAATACTCGAAACACGTCTCCCATCCCTTTGTCTTGCCTGTGTAAGTATTTTGCATTTCACAAAAACATTGTAATGCATCTAATTATTTGATTGCAAGATACCATATTGCTGTATGAAAGCTCTCACACGCTGCAATATCCTGAATTCGGTGGGTTTTGTGTATAAGGCAGGGGCCGGGTTTTCTGTCAAGTGAAAAAGGAGTGCTGACATCATTGCGGGAACATGTTGAAAGTGCTACAATGGAGAGATAAATGTGTCCCTGCTTGCAGCCACTGAAGCTGTCAAACTTGATTTGAGAGAAGTTGAGCAACACGGCGCTGGGAGAGTTTGAATGGCTTTCAACAGAGATTTCACCTCTATTGGGGCAACAAGAGGAGCAGAGAAGGGTCACTTCCACGAGGCAGCTGCAGTAAAGTGCAGAGTAGATGAAAAAGACCAAATTCGAGGCAAGAGGAATGCCAGTCCAATAGTGACATAGATTCTTCCATAAAACAGGAGTGAGGTATGCGAACAAGCTGCGGCCTCTGTCCGCCTCGGGCTACAGCTGCTGAATCACACCAGGCATCTATTTCCATTTTGTACTGCAATGATTCATCCTGCACGGATGGGTGAGCCACCGTGATCCTGGCACAGGGATTTAGTGTTGGATTATTGCAATATCTATCAGATTAGACATGTTCACTGCAGAAGTTACAAATTTGGCCATCGAATTACGCGCATGTCCGACATATATTTACACTGTTGGTCATGATGTTGCATCAAATTATGTAATAGTGACTGCTGTGGACATACGGAGTATTATTTAAAATGAATCTCATTTGCATATTCAAACAGCGGCATCGAGTGTCACTTCAGAGGACGTGAGTGTGCGCACCTTACTCCTCAACATAAATGCTTTACGAGTGTGGAAACACACAACTCACCTTTGATCCCAACTATATTTCAAGTCGCAAAACAACACCTTTATTAGCCGTTTTGCCATTCCATCCACGCTCATATTAAATTAAGATTATAGAACAGGTAAAACATTTCCCCGTTTCAGTTTTTCAGATTTTTGGAGTGTGGCTAAAATGGCACCGTTGACAAGACACACGTGTCACATGATTCAGCCTGTGACTCGTTCCAGATGATATTCCAATATGGTACATAGTATCATATAGAAAAGTCCATCACGCTGCATGACCCTGTAGTTTTTGCACTTATATTCATGTGTGGGTTCAGTATTTGTGTAACCGTGGCGACTCATGCCACAGCGCCACCAGGCCCATACCTGTCAACCCCAGGGCCTACTAAATCTTAGCAAAGTTGGAATTTGCCCTTACATATCTGTGTATAATCTTACACATTACACATTATTGTCGAATGGCTGATGTCACGTCAACGGAAATCAGCGATGCATGGCGTACATATTTGAAAAGGTGTTTCCACCTGTACAAATTACATTGAAACTGTACAACTTGACAAGTACGTGCATCGCTGTCTTAGGAGCCGAGCCGCCAGGTCAGCGGCTTCTAAGGCTCAGGGGAGTGAGGTTTTACTAACTTAACACTCATGCAGCGTAAATTAGTGTCCTTTACGTTGGGTTAGCTCTGTTGCTATGCTATGTAGCATCTGCGCGTTTCACCTTTAGGCACAACTAACCAATTTTCACTCAATGCAACCGTTACGCTAACATGGTTAGCGATTCAAGCTGAACACAACAAGCTTGTACCTCACTTCTTCTTCATGATATTAATTTCTTTGTCTCCCAGAAGTCTCTGGTCGTTTGCCAGAGAGCAGGAACACCACTTCAAACCAAGCCGGGCCAATTATGTGCACCAGAGAGACAGCCACAGCTAGCATCGCATCTGTAAATGCAACATCACTTGACTGCCTTTACAGCAGCAAATATAAAACTACATTACAATGGACTTAATTTAATTAGACACCAAACCTGCTCAACTTGGTGTGTGTTTTTGGGTGGATTATTTCCAATTGCACTGCAATCAAATAGGAGAGAAACCCCCAAATAAGGTTCATTCCCCTGAGAATTGAAAGAGGAGGGAAAATAGATGAGCGACAGGCTGCTGAACTGGCCTTCGCCGACCCTTCACGACGCCTTATAGTGAGGCGGGAGCGCTCCGGGGCTCTTTCAACGCGGCACAAAGAGAAAAGGGACGTAAAAGAGGATTATAAAAAAAAAGAGAGGAGATGTTTAAAGAGAAAAAGGTCTAGCAGAGCTTTCTGTGTTTGCCATTCAGGTCAAACACAAGGGAGCATTCAGCCAATGGGAACACATTCCCACCTACCCCCCCGCTTCCACTTCATCCCACACAGTTTCAAGAGGGAAGCTGCTTTACTGGCAATGAGAGAACATTTGGAGTAAACTCAATGAACGCTGGAACATGACGGGGCAGAGCCAGCAGCTCGCTTTGAGGCGCGACAATGTTAATCAGCCCAATGGTCCTGTTCAAAGACACTTGGCCCACTGAGCAGCTCGTTGGTGTTTACAAGTACAGCTGCTGCTCCACGCCGCCATTAAAAGATGTTGACTGGCGGCTCTTGGAACAGTTTATCAACTTAACAAGCTTTCAATGTGTTGCCTCAACACACACACACACACACACACACCCCAAACGCACACACTCATGCGCAAAGCTGCCCTGATGTGAGGGTAACTCAGGCTGTTTACTGGAAGGGGTTTTAACTGAAATGGATAAAAACAGTGTGGTTCGGACTACAGGTGGACATATATTAGTGATTATCTGATGATCTGGCGATTAATCGCATCAAGGCAAAACGGAGTGTAATACTTGGCTGAAACCAACAAAGGTTACTGTTGATTCACTCTCAGCCAGTTTATGGATTGTCAGCTAGTCTTCTTCGCAAAACAGGACTATGCTTAGGCTAGGATACGTGCACTGCTATTAACCCACCAAGGGGATAAAAGAGGCTACTGCAACCCCAAACTGGGCCAGCTTTGCCGATAAACCTGAGAGTCAGCAAGCCCAAGGACACATTTAATATTTTGTGATGCGGATTATGTACCATAATTCCCAAGTTACGTCACAAAAAACATCTGAATAACAAATACTAAAATTTACACCAGCGAAACCCTTTCGCGCCCCTCATTTAAAGTGGTGTCCTTTGTTCAGTCACGAGAAAGAGGATTTTTATTGCAAGATAAGGTAGTCAAATGTGTCTCCTAGTCTTTAGTACAAATACGTCATTAAGATAATCAGAAGTAGAAGTAGTAGTAACTATTGGTAAATTGAATATCCGCAGCTGCGGCACACACTTAAGTTTCTAGTGACAGGAAGGTACAATACTGCTTTATTTTGACTTGACCTTTCCCCACAGCTAAGCAATTTTTCATGTCACTTTCATTTTCCATCACTTTTCAGGGCTCTCGCTCATCAGCATAGCCAACATTGTTGAGTCCGTCTCCATGGCAACCATCGCTGGGTGGTCTCGTTTTCAGAGAAGGGGCTTTGCCACAGAGTCGGACTTTCCGTCACCCTTTTAGATTTAGCAATATTCCTGCGCTGAAAGCACGTTTCATTACACACACGGACCATGCAGTTGCACATTTGCGCTTCAAACATCAGCTTTCACTTGGATGGATTATGTTAGTTTTTGGAGGGCTCTTTCATGCCTAATTTGCTCCGTTCCCAAAGAGTGTAGATATTTTTCACCATGCGCACATCTTGGCTCTCAAAAAACACATCTCTACAGGGCAGCTTGTTTTCCCAAAAGCTATCCTCTGCAACAACCTTCTGCAAGCTGCGATCATTAGCTTTTGAAAAGAAAAATAAACTATAACAATAAAGTACCAGTAATGCTATGAGACAAATGGTTGGCAAAATGTTGATGAAAAAAGTTAATATTTCCGGAATAAAGCCACATTTTGATTAGGGGGGGAATCATTTTCTTACAGGAATAAAGTTGCAATAATATGGTTTCTTTTCTTAACTAATGTTAATTTTGAATTGATGATTACTCATATTTACATAACATTATGACTATTTTTCCTCTAAGACAAAAAACAAAACAAAACAAAAACCCGCCTTTTTTCTCATATTTCTTATCTGGCTGACACGCAAAACCTTCTTTCTTACAAATATACTTTTTTGAGAAAAAAAAACAAAGTTTAATTGTTGAAGGCTATTTTTCAAAGGTATCCAATACATTACACACTGTTCTCGGACTAAATTACTACATGATAAGTTAACAATATATAACGGTTTTGGCCAGGGGCCTATTTGTGTCACAAGAAAATGCGGGATTATCTTGCAAACAGATGAGCATGCTTCTCTATTCCGATCATCCAAAGTGAAAGCTGACAATCAGTGAATCCTGCAAATAGGATGTTGTGCATTTTGGTCTTTATTTTTTGGAAGTCAGAAATTAATATACCGGTACACCGTTTCATAACGGGAGCATTTCTTGGTATTTATTTTTTTTAAAAAACCCGAAAAAAACGGAGCTATTGTCTGAAACTAATGGCGTACTATCCTCCTGTCCTTAATAACCCATTGCAGATTTATGTGCTAAGAAGAACATCAACGAACTTCTACCATGTTTGCCTGTGAGGGATAAGCTCCAGCAAGTGCAGTGGGGTGAATTTACCCACCCCAATCCATACAATGAGAAACACTCATTTATAGTCCTACAACCAGCTGCTACAAACACACAGTAATGATTCGTGTTAAATAGCTGCTAGCTGCTCTGCGTGTCCCTGGAGAGTCAGCAGCACGAGAGGCTACGTGAACAGACGCGGCGGCCCGAGAGAAATTATTAGTCTATCTGCCGTTGCCTTTTTACAGGAGAAGAAATTGCTGCGACTGCATGAACTTCCACTCACCATCACAGCAACCCGCAACCAAATAATTAGCAGCAGTTAGGCCAACGGCTGTTTTGACATATTTAATAGAACACGGACGGCGTTGCGGAATCCTCTTACACACAGCCGTGGTGCTGTCTTGGTATTATGTACTCCATTAATCTGGCGTAACAAGTAGGGTTGGGCATCATTTGAATTTGGATGATTCCGGTTCCGATTCCGGTTCTTTTTTTTTTTTAATTCGATTCCGGTTTCTAACGATTCTCAAATCCGAGACTTTACAAAAAAACACACAAAGGTTATTTTTGGACAAATCACATGAACTTTTCTGTTCTTTTTACTTTTTGTGAACTTTACTATGAATTCCTCAAAGGGGTGTTTTTAACCAGTATATTTATTTTGGTATTTTTTGTATCATTATTTTTGTAGTATTATTTTTCACAAGAGATTCACCCAGGTGAATCCACGACCCACTTTTGGGGTCCCGCCTCACCAGTTGAGAATCAATGCTCTACAGTATGTAGTGCGCCTGTAAAGACTGTGAGTATAACAGCAGACTTCATTTCATCCAAATTTAAAGTTCAGCTTCAGCTGCTGAGTGGGTGATGTAACACACCAAGTGGGTGAAGTGTGGAACTGTGCTCATCGCTTGCCGTTAAGCGCACTGCCGAGAAAGACCAACTGTGCAACGGAGGCCTGCAGCAAGTGTGGATTTGTGTGTGTTCGTGCGTGCGCGTGTCTGAGCATGAGAGACCAAATACTGTTTGTGTGCCGTCTTGAATTCTCAGGAGAGCCCTGTGGCATTCAGAGCGATCCATCTCATAAATAAAGCAGGACTTCCTTCAGCTGCAGTCATGTTTGAGCGCACGCATGTGTGGATGCGTGTGTGCGTGTCTGTGTGTCGAGAGAGGCAAAGGGGATGTGGTGGAGGTGGGGGACAAATGGATTAGGAAGCCTATCATATTGCTCCATTCAACTCTGCAGCACCACAGCACATCGCGGGACTAATGTCCTTGAGGACAACAGCACAGGCTCAAAATGAGATGGCCATTGACTCAATCATCTTTACAAAGCTATTTTTCAAGCTGAAACAACCATAACAATCGATTAGGACCATCCATCAAGTGGGAGAAATACCAACAGAGTGGTGCTTAGTCATTGAGTTTATCATTATTGTTCTAATTAGTGTTTTTGGAGGGTAAAAACACAAATGTAAAAATAAATAAATAAATTTAAAAAAAAAATCATACACTTTGCACTTTTTTAAGGTGCAGGACTGCATTTATTTGGCAGTGTTTCCCACACCATGTTAATACTTGGGCGGGCCGCCCAAGTAAACAGACGGCTGCCCAAGAAGTTTAAGATAATTTAATAAAAGTATTAAAAAAAAAATTTTTTTTTTTTAAACCCCCCTCCAAAAAAAAAAAAAAATCACCTACGCAGCCGCTTTGCCGCACACCTCTCCAAAATCCAAAGCTGCCACGTACGGTGTGCAGTTCGTATCGAGGGAATACCTTTACATGGGTAATAAAATACCTTTTAATTCGCAGCTTTGGGGTGCAACCGTTTGCTGCCAAAAAATATTCAGCTATTCAACTGAACAAGACACCCTCTCATCACCCCACCCGCTGCACGGCTTTAAACCCTTCGCAGAACTATCATACGCCCGGCCCCCTTGTGTAGCTCAGGCGGCTACGTGCTGCAAACCAGTCGAGAGGAGACGTAGCAACAGGACTGACTCCAACCAAAAAAGCACGTCGTGTGTGAAGTGAAGTTGAGGCAGCCAATCACCTGCAGCACAGCAGAACCACTAAACAAACCCAATCACGTTGTTTCACCAGCACAGATTTGAAAGAGCCTAGCTAGACCAATCTGACGTTGGCCAACAGCGACAGACGCTTACACCCTGTGGCGTCTGGCTGGCTGTCGGCACGTCACGCTGGAAAAATACACCGCAACGACAGACGCTAACCATTAAAGTACCTTTCGCGCATGCGTGCGATGTAATACCCTTCCATACCATCGGCGGCAGTAGTCACTATTTCTCATTGTTAGAAAAATCCAACCAGAAAGCTGTTGGCCGGGGACGGATTATAAAAATGTAAACAATGCATACAGCTATATTCTTCGATCACGATGAACTCCCACGCGAAGTAAACCCTCACGTTCTAGACACGGTATTGTGAAATACTTACATTGTCAAAACTCGCTCTTGTATTTGTAAGAAGATCAAGGCAGCGAAGGCGTGCTCACTGTTTATCCGAATTTGTCATTTCCCGTTGATGCTCCAAGCGCTGATTTGCTAGCTAACAGCCAATCACAGTGACCAAATGTCACGACTGGCGACGACGATTCAACATGCGTAAACGCACACCAGATGCTTACTGACGGTTTACGACACTATGACGGTGGTCACTACGCCAATCAGACGGCGCATTCAGACGCCACGACGCTTCACGACCTCCGATGTCGGTTTGGTCTATCGAGACACGAAGCTATCTCGCGAACATCTTTTTCTGCAAGTCGATCACACCATACACAGCCGTTCTGCTACATGGTCATTCAAATTCTCTCCCCAGACTCTGAGCACTTCATGCTTGCAAAGCACTTTGTGCTTTGGGATTGTGGATTAACATCTCAAACAACATGGTGTTTTATGTTTTAAGGCTCAGTATGTTTGTTTTTCACCGTCCCCATCCATTTTTTTCTCTTACAATCCAATGACAGCCTTATTCTTTTAATATTATTTTTTTATTTGAATATAAAATAAGTGCAAAAACTGTGGTGTCACTGAGTAATGTGGTAACAATGTTTACTCTGAAAATTCACTACAATGCACAAACGAAGTGAAAAATATCCCTCCCCCCCAAAAAAATTTGCCCCACCCTCGCCGGCATCCACCCACCCAAGTAGATTTCTGTGGGAAACACAGTTTGGAGTTGATTTATTTTAACTTAACATTGCACATGTAGTACCAAACAGTACCAAATATTCTATATTTATTAAAAAATCAAATGTATTTTGTTCAATACGAAGGGAAAAATGTTATTTTGCCAAATACAGGCAGTCCTCGAATTACGACATACGCTCGCCTACGACGTTTCGACTTCACGACATCCGTGCCTCTTCCTCTATTTTGTCGCCAGCACCATAGTGACTACGTTTACATGCAGTCAATATTCGGGTTAAAGTCAAAATTCCAATTTCTGAAACATTCTGAATATCCCGTTTACATGAATGAGCGGACAGAGTTGCTCCGGTATTTGAATAACCCACTGTGTACGGCGACAAACGGCGTCATGACTCAAACGGACGTCATTTCCGCTTGTTACTTTCAACTGCCAATAAAACACTTGATATTCGTATCACTCACCAAAGGAATGAAGCAGCCGTTTTCCTCCTCGCTCCAAAAGTGTGCTTTTGTGCTGACTCTCTGAGCTTGTTTACCTCTGCTTGTGTATTTGCGATGGGTTTCGCGCCGAACAACGCACTTCCGCATCCAAGCACTTCCTGTACTACAAAGACCAGCATTCCTTGCGGTTGAGCATGCGAAGTGTCTCGATCGTGTGTCTGCACGCCGGCAGTATCTTTCCCTTTTTCGTCCTCCTCTCATCCTTCTCCACCACTTATCAGCAGTAATGCTAAGTACAGCATGTTATGCTTATTTTAATGGATTTAGTTGTTTTTTTTATACAAAGTATTTTGACATAAATTTCGACTTTAACGGTGAAATCCGACATATGCGGAAATTCATGTTACAGCGCCAACGTAGGAATGGAAATCGTTTGTAAAAATGAGGACTCCCTGAATTTCAAAAACAATACATTTTAGAGCTGTAATTGCAATCCTGCGATACGGCACTATTTTTGTTCAAGGTTCTCATACCGTCTGAATCTGATAACGGCCCGTGCTTAGTTGCTTCTTTCACACGTAGAACACATGTTCGAACAGGGAGCCCTTTCACTCATATCACCATAGTCATAGTATTGAACGGTGGGGGTGATGGGTGGGCAAAGATCAATTGACTTTAGCCATGGCTCCCCCCCCCCCCATCAACCTACAGGGAAAAACCTTGAACAGATGTGAATTAGAGTGGTTAGTGGAGCGCTGACGCCTTTCACTGCCTCCGCAGGAGTGCTATAGTAGACTGTTAATGAGGACGAACCTCAGAGGGAGGCATGTTAACACGGGCTACGTAGCTCTACGGGGAACTTGCTAGCATGGAGCTTTCGCTGAGATGCGGATGATTTTGTGGTCTAGACGAATGAATGTTTGGCTGCCTGATTGACTGCTAGAACTGCCAAAAGGCAGAGCAGTCACTTAATCAAAGGAATTAGAGCATGAAGTGCTGCGGCGTCCAATCCAAACACGACGATGGAGTAAACACCGAAAATATTTTCACTACTCAGAAGTCACCTAAAATTGGAGAAAACGCAGGAGCTAACAATAAAAAACAAAACAAAAAAACATGCAGATCTCCTGTAGGAAATACTACTTTCCTCTAGACCTGAACTACAAACGTGTTTTTCTCTTCCCGTCTTGGGATTTTGTTATACTGGAAAATATTGAGCAACCAATATACGCAGAACTGAAGTGTCTCTTATTCATGATGTATATGTCACTGCCAAGTGACAACCTCCCCCACTTGACTAACACAATGAGATTCTCCAGGTTCTCCTGCGTGTAATTTTAAAATTGTGTAGTCGACAAATGAAAACAAGTTTTTAACCAGCTGCTCCATTTGATGTCACAGCTGACAATGTTAAATAAGGACTTCTGTTTTGGACCGCACCTTCCTCATTTTGCTTTGATTTGAAGATTGACAGAGCAACAACTCACTTGGAAGCCAAAAACTGATTGCCCTTACTTTGAATTAATCAACAAAGTGTCTGCAATCTTGAATAAGGATAATCCTTTGATAACATCAATGCATCACTTTAACTTCATACACATTGTTACCTTATTTGGATGCAGACATTTCTAATGGTACAGTCAGACCAAACCCGAACTGAACCATTGTCACGACGCGGTTACATATAAGTCAGTGCAGTTCACGTAGAGAGGCGTGAATCCGTGCTGAGCTAAACGAGCGGGGGGCAAGCACATTCAATGAAATTGGACATTTGAGCTGGAAGATGCACATTGCGTCGTGACAACCAATTGGCACACACACATGGTGTCCTGTGAGCGTAGCGTGGACAGACAACGTAGCATCATGTTTGCAGTCGGCAGGCACCGCGAGTTGTACAACACAGCAACAGCATTTAGCATTAGCCAAAGCTTTGGCACAACCACCGGCCACCTGATTGACTTGCAATGCTCATACATTTTGCTTTCCCGTAGGAAGTGAAGGAGGAGCCCCTCCTCTTCTCTGACGTAGCGCGGCATCAATGAAGCAGCTACATTCGTAGTATCCGGTGATCAAACACAGAAACGCAAGGCGGAGCAATGTTTCCCCTTTGGTATGAATGGAGCTCAACAAATCTTGTCTCTTCAATATTTTAAAAGGGCATGTGGCTGGACAGAGATGGCCGTGAAGATAGCTTTATATTTTTGGTGCTAAAGTGCTTTTGGTTTCATCTGTTTTTTTGCTCCTGGGGAAAAAAAATACAAATTAAATGTGACCATCACAACGTATTGCCTGGAAGAAGACTCCTTTCTAGATATTGGGTACGTTTACAAGTCCATCCATCCATTATATCCATCCATTATCTATACGGCTTATGTGACAAAAATATCACTGATCCTTAAAACAAACAAAAAAATATCCAGCAGTTCTAAGAAGGTCATTTTTCCATTTATATTTAGCAAATATATCTACCGATCAGTATTACATTACAACTTTTCAACCTCCGCTTCACTTCCCGTACTATCGGGAGTTGTGACATCACATATACTGGAACTGGCTTGACTCATTCCCACTTTTTTTCCTTGTTACTTCCCCTCTCTGCCTCAGAATCCCAGAGCAGGATTAGGCCCCGTGCCCGATTGTAGCGCTGTGAGTTGACAGACTGTTACTTCAATTGTTGGACCCCAAATTAAGAACTCAACCCGGGTGGCTACCGATATAGGCGATGACAGACGCGGATGGCGTTGAGGCCAGAACAAACACACTTAATGGACAAAGGGGAACTCTACAGACAAAGAGCTTAACATGCCGACTGAAAACTGGGGGGAAAAAAACAAATACGACAGATGCTCGTGGCAGCACCAGTCCTCTTTCTCCTTCCTCATGAATGGCGTTCGAGCAGTTATCTCCATTGTTTTAGAGGGAAACACAGCGAGTTTAATGGTTACCCACTGCCTAGATTACAGTTGATTATAATAACAATGGGATGACCTTTATCTCGCCACCCAGTCCCACTTGTCGCCAGTGTGCCCATCTGTGCTCGCTCTTCATTAAACTCTTTGCTCCAGCGAGGACTGTAAGGCTACGTTCACACTGCAGCTCAATTATGATTTTTTTTTCGCCCATATGTGACAAGTATCTGATTTTGTATATGGATATAAATCAGATATGTATGTGATGCGTCTGAAGTATGAAAGACCATCTGCACGCATCTGATGTACATTTCATCAAAAGCCCAATATTTCCTCCGCAAGGGCGGGGGAGAGGGCTCGGGAGACCACTGACATTGTCTGTGAATCTGCAAAGTTGTTTTGAGTAACAGTTGTCGTCTTAACATTTGACTTAATTTCATCCCATTTGAAACATGAAGCATAAAGTGGAGATTTATGGTGATGGTTGTAATTCAGCCACGCAGACGCTTCATTCATCACGCGCAGCAATGACGTGACATCATCTTTAATGGGCGTCTCCTTTAAATGAGGAGATCGAGGAGCATCGCCTCATGTCCCCAAATTATATGTACCTCCTCCCCTTTGAGATGATGAAATGAGAGCCATGTGACATCTTTCTTTTGGGTGCACATCACTCGAGCTTTGTACGCATGTGTGTCACATCACAGACGCATTGCGTTCACATTAGAAGTTGCATTTTTTTTTTTTTTTGTAATGTGAATGAATACATAAAATGATAAGATTTAACAACAAAAAAAATCTGAATTGGGCATCACGCCCTGCAGTGTGAGCGTAGCAAAAATCTCACTTTCGGCTCTGAAACACAAATTCATTGGATAATCCGCACTACGCTGGCTGCATGCAACCATTTCCCATCAGTCAAGCAGTGAGATTGTCCAGATGATCAGGAGACTCCTTTCAAATTTCCCAAGTACCGCTACTTACTGATTTTGGAGGCCATATCAGAACTGTACCACTCTCTGTGTGCAAGGGTATTACACAATGCTGGGAATGATGTGTACGGTTTAAAGTGGAAGTCAATTCAAAAATGTTTTCAATAATATGTTCTATGCACCCCCACTAGGGTCAAAACACCATTTTGATTAATACTGCGCTTGTGGAATATGAATTTAGCTGCAAAATCCCCTCTTTTTTATTCATCTCAGGGGCCGGCCCTTTTGCCACTTGCTGTCTACTGGGAATGATATCACAGCTGCTCAGAGTCAAGTAAGTACCAATCGCCCCTCACCTGTTTTCTGAGTTTGCTCATGTGACGTTTGCATGCCGAGCAAGCGGAATGAAATACTATATTAAGAACACATATTTTGTACATATGCACGTATTTTGTCTATATCTAAAATAGCATTTTTTGTCATACATCTGGTTAGGAAGTGCGTGGTCCTATGTGCAAGCACCCCCCCTCCCCGTAGCACTGATGAAAACTTCTGGCCCCCTCCAGCATTTAAACTGCCCATTCCTGTCTCCAGACCCACTGACCATCCTTCATCAGGAAACTCAAAACAAGAAATTTGTCTTAGCTCATAAGTGAGAAAATAAGCTTGAATGACAATTTGTTGGATAATCATGTAATTGTGTTAGGTGCTTAGCAAATATTGACAAAGACAAAAGTGGTTGGTAATGCTGAGTATGAAATTTAAAATCAAGCACTTTTCGTTCTCACAATACTGACATCATGCATCTACTTAACCGAAAGAGTCGCTGGTGACAAAGGGTTCCCTCGCTGAAAAATCAAATTAGAAACAATCAGCAGGACCGAAGAAAGGATTCACAGCTACACAACAAACTGGCATTGTAAAGGATGAGAAAGGTGACGTGTGAAGTTTTTTGTCCGATTTCTTACACATTACATCACAGCTCTCGCGAGATCATTTCGATTATTTAAATTATAGTAGCCAAAGTGCAACAGATAAGACGCGGCAATGTTACATAAAAAACAGTGTCGTGTTAATTCCACTTTTGACCAGAATCATTTTTGGGAGCAGGTGTATTGTGCCTAATGAAAGTTAAGTTACCAATTTGGTGACACTACCAGACAGTGCAGGGCATTACTTTCTAGCGCCACTCTTCCCGTGCACAGTACCAGCTCAGCTCGGCTCGGCTAACTTGCCTCGGCTCGAGGCGTTTGGTGCTCCTCATCAGAATAGTACCACAAAGCACACTGAATACTTCAGTCGGAACGAAACACGCTAACAGACTACAAAAATGCAGAATGTCTCTTGTATTGACTTTCACTACAAGGAGACAAATTAAATTAGGAGACTGATCTCTGCAGCAAAACTGCGGATTATAACACTGCGGCAGTCAGCACTAAGACGCACAAATAGGAAAACTAACGTTAGCGATTGTTTTGGTCATTTCAGCCAGGTATCCTCACATATTGACATATAAGACAATTCTATTTAACCAATGACCAGCAGTGTCTTAAATCCCTCATATGGTCTTTTGACTCAGCACATTCGGAACGCCAGATGACTAGTTACTGGACATACTGTAGTACCTGCCAAGCGGCCAAGTACAGGTGCAAATCAATAAATTTGAATATTATGCAAAAGCTAATTTGTTTCAGTAGTTCAATTTACTCATTTTCAGGAGGATCATGCCAACATGTGTAATACGGTATTCAAATTTCTTCAGATGGTGTATTTGGGTTTTTCATTTGCTAAATTAAATGGTGAACTGTTTAACTTTGTGTGTGATCATATTAGTTACTTTTTTAATTGAACTAACGAAATAAATTGACCTGTTTATGATAATTTAATTCATGAAGATGAACCTGTATATGTTCTCTATTTTTCCTCAGTTGCTTACAGACACAATTGAAAATCAATTCCACACAGTTGACAGAATTCATAACAATCATATATGCATCATTTAATACAGAAAAGGTGGACCTGTTTGACAATCCGGGCAGCCATAAATGTATACAAATGCAATGGAACGAATGGTGTCTTAACATGTTTGAAATAGTTGTGCAAGAGTAGTAGCTAAGGGTGTTATTGGTTTGCAACTTTTCCAGGGCCAGCTGTGAGAAGTGTCAAGGGTACAATAGACTAAATTAGGACGCTGAGGAACGTTTTCAGTGTGGTAAGAGGCAGGTTTCTTCGAAACATTCCTTTCGCTCTTTAGTCCGCTCACCTTCCACATACCTGACATTTCAAGTGAACCTTGTACTAGCACAACACCACCGGCCTTACTGGAAGGGTGTGCCTGTAGAAAAGGTGGGCCTTGCAAAGGGTACCTGCTCCT
The DNA here is from genome assembly GCF_054856515.1 of Filicampus tigris. NCBI lineage: Eukaryota > Metazoa > Chordata > Actinopteri > Syngnathiformes > Syngnathidae > Filicampus > Filicampus tigris. The sequence continues at coordinate 10,381,308 of NC_141230.1, read as the reverse complement.
CAAATCTCTACATCACTAACCATACAGAAGAAAATATGAATACATCTATGTCAAGCAGAAATACCAAATCTGTGCATGGAGTCCACTGAACAGTCAAGCAAGACAGGTTGCAGCAGTATAGCCAAGAAGAGCCAGTAGAACCAATGACAAGCAATGAGTTTAAAATGTTAACATTTCAACACTGACGCTGAAACCTAGCATTAAAGGTTTACACCATTGTTTTATCATAAGATTACAGAAGAGGAAAAAACGAAAAAAGGTCTAGGAAAACAGCTGTGCACAGACGCCTATGCCACAATTAAAACGGCTCTTGGACTTATACACAATAATTGAACAAAATTATTGAAGCTATTTCTGTTTAATAGTTTAAGGTGGTTCACAAAATGGTTAACATTGGCTATTTTGGACAAAACTAGGCCAAATGCGGCGCAAGTGGCAGAGACAGCACCGCTTCTGACCGGACAAAGACCCTGCGTCAGAGCCTCAAAAAGTGACGACAGCCGAGAGGCGTTTCGTCACAACTTTTATTGCCGTTTGCCATTTACGACTCTTAACAACATTCAACATGGTAGCAGGTGTCGTTTTGAGGGTAAAAAGTTGTTAAGTTGGTAAACGATTCGGAGCTTACCTTAGTGTTGGCTGCAGGGAGAAACGGCGACACACTCTTGACTACACGACCCCAGCAAAAAGCAGCTTGGCAAAAGTAACTTAGTCCAACAATGGACAATTAATTACAGCAAATGGTGTCTTTTGTGGATTTTTCTTTTTAATGAAATCACGGACTGTATTGTTCAAGCAGTAGTCGCTTGTTTTTCTGTCGTAGGCTTGAATGCCTCCACCAGCAGCAGCAACCAGCCTTCCACACCGCAGTCACACGGAACAAGCTAGGAAGAGGTGATGGTGTCACTTCCGATGTTGATTTTCACAATAAAACCAGGTTCGAAGTTTGTCAGGCAAGGCGTTTAACTTTTATCCTGAAGGCAGTTTTTATTTCCAGTTTGAATCGACTGTTGGATGGATGGTCGCAAATCTTGTAGGTGACGTCACCAACACTGGGACTGTCTGGTACAGCACGCCGCTGAGGAAGAGCGACATGTGAGGGATGATATCGCCCTCTTGCCGATTGCAAGAAAAAGTGTACAGAGCCCCGAAGTGCCAAATTTCAATAAATAAATAATCATTAATTTATGAAGTATGTATGTATTTCAGTGTTTAATTATTTAAATATGTATTTATTTAAATTTAAAAAATCTGTGGCCAACAAATTTTTACATTTGTTTTTTTAAATCAGAGACGCAAGTAAACTTCTGGATTATCTTTTGTCAATCATTTTCTAGAGCAGATTTACTTGATAATAATAATAATAATAATAATAATAATAATAATAATAATAATAATAATAATAATAATAATAATAATAATAATAATAATAATAATAATAATAATAATAATAGTAGGCACGGTGGGCGACTGGTTAGCATGTCCGCCTCACAGTTCAGAGGTCGTGGGTTCGATCCCGGCTCCGGCCTCCCTGTGTGGAGTTTGCATGTTCTCCCCGTGCCTGCGTGGGCTTTCTCCAGGTACTCCGGTTTCCTCCCACATTCCAAAAACATGCATGGTAAGTTGATTGGACTCTCTAAATTCCCCCTAGGTGTGATTGTGAGTGCGGATGTTTGTCTCTGTGTGCCCTGCGATTGGCTGGCAACCTATTCAGGGTGTTCCCCGCCTACTGCCCGAAGACAGCTGGGATAGGCTCCAGCACGCCGCGCGACCCTTGTGGGGATAAGCGGTATCGATAATGGATGGATGAATGGATAATAATCATCATCATCATCATCATCATCATCATCATCATCATCATGTAACATATTTAGTAATATCTCTGAATTAAGTGTTAGGTTCAGCAACAGGTGTTTTTTTTTTCTGAAATGTCATAGCTATAAATTACAACGCTCTTTTCTCAATATCGTAGTCGATGAGAGCAGAATCAACTCCCAAAAACTTCCATAATCTACTTTAGGATACAGAGCAATATTTGAGTTTAACAGTCTAACAGCTTGAGGAAAGACGCTGTTCCTCAGCCTGGTGATACTGCTTTGGATTTAGCCTCTTGCCTGAGGGGAGGCAATAGAAGAGGGTGTGTGCGGTGTGGATTGGGTTCTTGATGATGTAAGGAGCCCTCTTTCTGCACTTCCTTTGGTAATGGTAGTCAAAGGCTGTTCCCTACAATCTTTTGAGCAGCCTTTACCATCCTTTGAAGAGCCTTCCTCTTTGTCAGCCGAGCAAGCTGCTGTGCTGCACCTTGATGCTGGCACTGTGGACGCTGTGCACCACACATCCGTAGAAGCTTCTCAAGGAACTTGGTGGTGACACCCTTTGTATCCTTTGTAAGTAGTGCAGTCAGTTCTGTATATACCGGTAATAAAATGGCCTGCCTTCATAGGTCATTAGTATAACTGTAAAATAAATTTGCATCTTATGAATGCACTTTATTTGCTGATTTCAAAACGGATTTGTGTGTGAGTTGGAATAGCCGCCCAAGCAGCTCATAATGCACATTGAGAAATTGCCAGAATACATATATTACTACTCTGGGTCTGTCTGTACCCATCATTTTCTTAAAATGTCTCAGATTAACTCATGCAAGAATTTATGGAACTAGCAATTTGGTTGGTGCTGGATTAGCGCTAGTCCTGCCCAGCGCCTGCCCGCCGACTTTGAGAGGGAATGACAGCTAAAATGATTTCATGATGCAGAGGGGAACTAGAGTGCCAAATGAAATAAACAAATATTGAAATAATGCAATATTGAAATACTTAAATAAATATTGAACAATCTAATTAATATTTAGCTACATGATTATCCTGCAATCAAACAATATATGACTTAATTTTCTACTTATGTATTTATTAATTACGGCATAGTGGAAAACTGGTCAGCAAATCCGCTTCACAGTTTACAGGTCGGATTTGGAGTTTCCTGAGTTGAATTGTCATGTTCTCCCTGTGCTTGTGTTCATTTTCTATGACTAATACGGTTCACACGCACATTTCAAAATTAACATGCATGCTGGGATTAGTCGTATAGAAAATTCATGTATTTATTTACTGTATTTTCTTTCAGCATTCTTGGTCATCCGTAAGAAATGCCACTGCTCATACACGCACACACGCCCAGTGAGTATTATGTGGCATGAGTTATACCAGCTGATGGCAGCAAAAGATACAGAACAAAGTATACAAGCACACATACAGCAAGTGACTCGCAGTGGTGATCATTGACATGCAGGGAAAAGACAAAAGTAATTTCTTCGACAATGACATATTCTCACATAGAAACTTTTTACGCTCTTATTCCTGCACGTGCACTTGCTTAGTCAAGCGTACCAATCAGTGACATTTGTGATCTTTTTTTTGACAACTTTACTGAAACGAAAGTATTACATATGGATATACTGTAAATGTTATTGAAAGAAAGACTTAGTGTGTACTTCTTCGAACAATGTCAGCAGGACTTTTATTGTGACAGCTTTGTCATTGATTTGATTGACAGATCCCGAGTGTGATGCAATGTCCAAGAACATCGTTGTCTCAATGTATAGAAACTATAACTATACATCTCTCTCTCTCTTTGGCCTTGGTGGAGCTCTGCTCTCGACTGAGTGACCACTTTGCTACACTTTCAATCACAAGGGGGCAGAGCATCTCTGTAAAGCTCCACAGTCCACATAGTCATTCATCAGTACTGCATGTCTCATGACTGACAGTGTGACCTTCAGAGGGGTCTTGAGTAGTCGACCGATCGTAGCCCTTCTCATATTAACGCTCATTGAACAGTCATGACAGGCTTTCCTTTTGAAATCAACTAAGTGGAAAGCTATGAGAGAGATAATAAGTAAAAGCACATGCACATTGGCTTAATGTAGCACATGGTCATAGAGGAAAAAGAAGCACGATATTTTACGGCAATGTTGTACAATGAGAAGGAACAAAATACTGGCATCTTTTTGACTAGGGAGAACTGAATTACAGATACAGTACCTCCAACATAGCTCCATCGTAGCCGGTAAATGTTAAGGTACCTTGTCATGTACACCAATGGACGCTAACCTTATTTCTGCTCATACAAGTGTATAGCCTTTGCGGCCCTGTAACTATTCTCCGTCCGGGGGGGCGGTAGCTGGGGGAGAGAAACTTTCCAAATACGTCTGTTTATTTTACTCATTTGCTAGCTTGTGCATTTAATATTAGCGTTACTTGACGGAGACAACTTGACATGCGTCAAGAGTCAGTCATAGATGGATGTAACAGAGAAAATCCGGTCACTTTTCAATTTAAAATGTTTTTCAGCTTCGGTTAATAAATAAACCGCAAGTACTGTACTTTCTTTTCTTTCTTTCTTTCATCCGTGCGGCCCGCCGCGGCCCGTTCCAAAGTGGCCTGCGGCCCGATATCGGACCCCTGATGTACACCAGCATCAAATACTGATATTGTCCAATCAACACTTTTGTACCGGATGGTTCAGAAGCACATTTACTGCATCCTATACAATAGGGATGGGACAAACTATCAATGTCATTATGTGTAGTATTGTTATTTTATTTGCGCTTCAGTGAGCAAAGCAATAACTCTGTGGGTCCTATTTTGATAGACTTGCACCCATGCGTGCTGCATAAAAACGGGCGCATCTTCATTTTCGGGCAAATTTGGTAGACACATTGCACGTTCCTGGTGTGCCTCCCGATGTACGATTGGGGGTGCAACGCTGTCTCCAATTGCCCACATCACACCTCATCATCCGCAAGGGGAGAGCTTGTACTTTGTAGTTTACCTACCAATGTCATGCGCGGACCCTAACGAGTCTATTTCTGATTCCACAATCAAGCGTGGCGTACTCGGGCTTACTGCATTCGGACCACACTGATTTTGATACAAATGAGGGGTGTCGCTAAGATTTATTGGGAAAAGACTATTTCCATATCACAACGGCACACAAAGGGGCAAACGTCCCGTTACGTTAAATTCTACCTGTGCAAAGTCTAGCAAAATACCAAAAGAAAGAGAACTCCACCCATGAGCACAATTAAAATATGCTTTGAGCTAGACTTGCGCTCTGCAGAAAATTAGGGGCCTCCATGTTATTTCCGTTGTCTTTTTCTCAGCAATACTTGTTCCAGAAGAGAAGGGACTGCATCAGTCTGTCAGGGTGAAGAAGGAGCTGAGCCTAAAGGTGAAGCTCTCAGTTTACTGGCCGATCTACATTCTTACCCTCACATATGGTCATGAGCTGTGGCTTGTGACTAAAAAAACAAGATGCTGGATACAAGCAGCTGAAATGAGTTTCCTACACAGCGTGTCCAGGCTCTTTCCCTTAGAGACAGGGGGAGCAGCTTGGTCATTGGGGAGGAGCTCGGAGATCTTATTAACAATTATAATAACATTAACTTACTGGAAGGTTTAAACTTGCATCACAGTTAGGAATGCTAAAATGTTACTTAAGATATCACCTCGAAAGTCTTTATGATGACAGGAGTTTGACCCTGGTACAAATTACTCTTCTAATGCAATTATAGATTTCAATAGCTGTTGGTGGGGAAAGTTAGCATGAGAATTCCTTTGGCTCGCAGTTGATTAAAAGAAAAAAAAAAAAAAAAGAAAAATTAATCTCACACGTCCTCACTTTCACCCGAGGAGGACGTATCAGTCAAGTCAGAGTTACACAAGTCAGGGCTCCACTTGCTGCCGCTTCTGCCAGCCATGATATGCACCCCCACCTACATTCTACATCCACCCCTCGCCTTTCACCTGCTGGAGATAAATGACAGCAGTGAGTGACTGCTGAGTGGGCTGCAGCTATAGTTACAAGGCCCAAGGAGCAGGAGATCTATTTTGACCAAGGGGCAGCCGCCTTTAAACCCACCTGACTGGAAGTGATGATGTAGAAAGGACTCAGCATGACTCCTGGGCGATGCGGGCTATCCTATGGCCTGCAGGCCCGTGAAACGTGACTCGTGGAATGCATCTTAATGAGGGGAGTATTTTGAAACGGCTGGATTGGTCGAAGTGTTGGTACGCAGTCACAACCTTTGTTGATGGAATCGATGTGCTGTTTTTCCTTTGCAACATTTGCCGCAAACGGAAACATTTTAGATGAGATTTTGACCAAATTCGCTAATATGTTTCCATGAGTATTTTAAAATTGCATTATGCACGGGTTGATCCAATCACAAGATCATACCACACAGAGGCAAAGTGAGTTGGATGTTTTACCTTTTAGAGGTCATTTCGGTATTTAAAAGATCCCTCAAGAGCCATACTATGATCCATCCGTCCATTTTCTGAACCTCTTCTCCTCACGAGGCCCGCGGCTGTGCTGAGGCCTATTCCAGCCGTCTTCGGGCTGTAGGCAGGGTACACCCAGACAAACAACACTCACAATCACCCCTATGGACAATTTATGGTGTTCAATTAACCTTCCATGCATGTTTTTAGAATGTGGAAGGAAACCGGAGTACTCGGAGAAAACCCACACAGACATGGGGAGAACATGCAAACCCGAAGACCCCTGCACTCTGAGGCGGATGTGCTAATTAGTTTGCCAGGTCTAGGTGTGAATGTAAGTGTGAATATGTGTTTGTTTATATGTGCCCTGCAATTGGCTGGTGACTAGTTCAGTGTGTACCCCTTCTCTCACTCAAAGTCAGCTAGGATAGATTCCAGCTCACCTGCGTCCCTAATGAGGATAAGCACTGTAGAGTATGGATGAAATATTTAGATTAAGGTTTCTTATGTATTGGGAGCATTTGGGATAACACGGTGAACAAGCGGTTGGCACATCCGTCTCAGAGTTATGAGGTTAAGGGGTTTGAATCAAGGCTCATTTATGTGTGGATCTTACATGCTTGAGTCGGATTTATTCCGGCTTCCTCCCACAGTCCAAAAACATTCACATTAGGTTCATTGAAGACTATAAATTGTCCTTACACTGGCTATAAAAAGCCAAACGCGTGTTTGTATGCCAGGTTTTTGTAATATTAAAAATGAGAATTAACTTCAACCCTCATTAGCTGCCTGCTTTTTGAGGCTGCCAAGAGGCCGGCTTCAACATTGAAGGACCTACAAAAATTTCTGGTAAGTTCTGGCTTTATAGTACATGTGACAAGAATCTGTCAATCTTCTTTGTATCTCTGGCCTGTAGGGTATGGTAAAAAAATAGAAGCTTTATCTTACAAAGAAAAACTGGTGGCTATACGTATTTTTTTGCAAAACACACTTTAAATCTGCTACACATATGTAGGCAAATGTGTTGTGGTCCAATGAAACCAAAGTTAAACTTGTAATGATTCCAAAATGTAAACACAACACTTCCCATCACCAAAATAACACCATAGCAACAGTGAAACATGGTGGTAGCAGCATCATGCTTTGGGGCTGTTTTTCTTCATTAGGAACTGGGGCTAAAGGCATAGTGGAAGGAATTATGAATAGTTCCATTGAAAATCTTTAGGGCGACCTGAAGAGGGCTGAGCAAAGGAGATTTGTGGGATTTTTGTATAAAAAAAAATAATTTTTTTTTAAAGAATAAGCAAATATCCCCACATTAATATGTGCCACAGAGCCCTAACTGTAAACACCTGTCAAGACATTTTGAAGACCCTTAGAAGAATCCCACTCCCCAATTCGGTTGTACAGGTTGTAGGGGCATTTTTATTTTTACCCTTAGAGGAATCTCGAATCCCACCCCCCCAATACGGTTATACGGGTTACAGGTCACATTGGTCACATACAGGTCACAGGGCTATTGGTGGAAAAATTCTTTGAAATTCTGCCCCAAGACAGCTGGGATAGGCTCCAGCACACCCGCAACCTTCGTGAGGATAAGCAGTTTGGATAATGGATGGTTGGCTGAGTTACAGTATCTTGCTTTTTTTTTTTTTTTTTTTTTTTAACAACACAAAAACCTGGTATTTGAACAGACTTTTTATGTCTACAGTAGGTATGGATGACAATGGTTGTTTGTCCATTTGTGCCTTGCAATTGCCTGGCGAAGTAACCAGGTTGTACACCGCCTCTCATCTGAGGTCAATCAGATGGGATAGGCTCCATCTTACCCGAGGGCCCTATGAGGACTAGGAGTGGAATGGATGGTCATTGGCATTTGTTGGTTGAATGTTTTTGGGCTCTGCTTGTTGGTGGAATGGCTCAAATGCCATACATGGCCCCCAGGCAATAAGTTCCCCACCCTTGCTGTAAAGATTCTCACTTGTCGCTTCAACCAACCTTGGGTATATGTTTATTGCATTTATATTGAATGTTAACAAAATATCCAGCCTGTACTGGTGCACTTTTGAGTACCCCTCTGTTAAGGTGCCAGCTGCGGCTGATTGATCAACAGACAGTTGCCCATCTTTTTCTGTGTTACACTGGCATGAATTAAATGGGAAATGGTGACACATTTCTGGATACATGTTTTAAGAGTTTTCTCTTTCAGAGTTTTCTCTTAAAACATGTATGCAGAACTGTGACAAACTCTGTGTGCTAACATCACAATTGTAAAAGACCAACTTGACATTGGCTGAAATTCTGTCCTGGCATTTCCAAAAGATCACAGCATTTTCTAGTCAACAGCCTAAGTCAAACTAGATCATGTCACAATTGCAGGATACAAACTGGCAATATTTGTGTGAAAATCTGTAAAGTTTTGTTGCCACCAAGATATTTATACCCACCAATGTTCAGTTCATTATGCATTTTATTGCTTTGTAAAGTGTCCCAAAATATCCAGCCTGCTTTGAGTGCCCATTCATTTAAAGTAGGTACCAACTGCAGTGGTGAAGCTAGACACCCCTGTTCACTGATTGGTCTACAGAGAATTGTACATTTACAGGACTGAAAAGTATTTTTAACAGTCCAAACACAATGCAACAAGGCACAATACGTTTGCCATAATTGTTTCCAGCATTTAAATGGGCGAAGATCAACAACAATCATAATACCTAAAAATAAGAATACAGTAACAAACCGAAGAACCAGACTCACATACAATGGCGTGTCAATGGTGTAATTTCTGCAGAAGATGTGCTGCATTTCATGTAATTGTGAAATTGGAGATGTCCAGCCTACAAACTAAGAATAGTGTAGAACAATACTCCCAGTTGAAGTTAATGTAGAAATATGGCAACATATTCATTCAATCTAGCTAGCTCTATTGCTAAACAACATTGTCGTTAGCCATGTCGCTTTGACATCAAACAGCGGCTAATATGATATTTCCAACATTTCCTAAGCTTTGTGTGTGTGAGTGTGTGTGTGTTATGCTGTAATTTATTCAATTGTGTTAAAGTACTGTAATATTCTCAATTCATTACTTCGGATCGTATTTTTGATGTGTCGCAAATTGTCCAAACAACTGTTTTGTGCTTTAAGTGCTTCTCCTGTTCAGGGTCACGGATGTTCTGCAGCTTATCTTAACTGACTTTGGCTGAACGGCAGGCTACACATTGGACTGGTCTAGTTGCCAGCCAAACGCAGGGCACATATAGACAAACAACCATTCGCACTCACATTCACACCTATAGACAATTTGGATTTTTCACTTAAAGCAAAGTGTTTTTGGAATGTGGGAGGAAGGTGCAGTACCCAGAGAACACACACGGGTACAGGGAGACCTCATCAACGACAAACAGGAAGACCGCAGGCGAGATTCAAAACTCAGATTTGTGAAGCAAATGTTCTAGCCACTCGTTCACTCTGGAGCCACAGCAATTTGTAATTTAATACAACATACCGATTTTCTTAACTTCTCTGAGCTTTTTCCTTGACTTTGTCACTGTCTTTGTCTTAACAATATTGACATGAACCATTTGTGGCAAACGTACAGTAGTAGATTAGGACTAATTCTGCCACTTGTGATTGAGACAAATCGCCAGTGTTTTCAACAACTACTCTTTCAGGCAGGAAAAAAACATGTTCACAAGCACATTTCTCAAATGGCTGCAGCTGCCACAGCGGAATGATTAAACATGATGAGAAAAATTGCTGAACCATTGGACTTTTTGAAATAGATCATTGTAGGTGCATAATTCAAATAATTTTCCCATGATGTATTGGTGCGATATGAGAGGCAGCTGCAGGTGTACTGTAGTCACTGATTGGGATTAAGTAGTACATTTAAAACAAATTGACTCGGAAACAGTGACTCTTTATGCTTTACTTCTGTTCATTGGTCAGCAAAAGTAAGTTAAAATTTCTAATTACTATTTTGTGGAATTCACTATAATACGTTTCCGCACACATTCCAAAAACGTGCATGTTAGGTTCAATGACGACTCTAAATTGGCCATAGAGTCTGACTATGAATGTTTTTTTATCTATGTCAGGAGTCACAAGGGCCCCTATCCAGCATTTTTTAGATGTGTCCCTCCTCCATCACACCTGATTCAAATGATCAGCTCATCAGCAAGCTCCGAGAAGCCTGATCGTGATCACTTGAATTAGGTATGTTGAAGGAGAGACATCTAAAACATGCTGGATAGGAGCCCCCGATGACCGGTGATGGACACTGCTGGCCTACCCTGAATGATTGGTGATCAATCCAAGGTGCACCTAACCTCTGACCCAATGTCAATTGGGATAGGCTCCAGCTCATTCGCAACCCTAAGCGCTTCGGAAAATGGTCGTATGGAAGTTTGGCAGTACACTTTACTTCAAATTTAAATGGTTTGAAGATGTTAGGCCTTCAGGGTACCACTGTATGTGTATGTTCAACAAGAGAAACAGGTTCTAAAAATAACATCAGCACAATTGCAACTTGTAACTAAATGTTTACTTTGAAATTCGTATAGCAACAAACACAAGGAAAGACAGTAATCCGAGTCTGTAAACAGCCATCTGCGGAAACTGAAACAGTGACAGTGGGCGAGTACATGTAACACCATATACTGTATATTTAGACTGAACCCGAAGCAGCAAATGTAATGTTTGCTTGACAACTATCTTATCATACCCAACAGTGCTTTTTCTCTCCAGTATTATTATTATTATTATCTATTAAAATTCCACTTACCTATTACTTATACTGTAGTGTACTTTGGAGCAAACCCTCCAGTACTTTCCAGATTGAACCACTTTAGGGTTTCAGTTCCTGATCCTGCCTTCGGACACTCGAGGCCTGGTAACGGCAGCTGCTATTGCCATGCAACGGGCAGAGTTAGCCAGATAAACACACCCCGGAACAGAGGGCTCCGGTTGTTGGCAAGACACGCCAGTGTCTTTTGCTCAGTCACCGAATTTAGAAAAGATTAACAGTCAAGCATCAACAGAAAATGATTGCAGTGTGCCTAGCTCTAGATACTATACCAATGTTGTTTATACCCACCAGATTAGTTATTTTGCATATCTGACATGGTTTGGCAGTGGAAATGCCCAATCTATGAACTGCAGCATGTTTACGCCCTTTAGGTACCACACCATTGTAATTCCCATATGGTAGATACAGTACTGGTTATTTTCAGCATTTGTAATTTTTGACAGTGGAAACATCTGAAACCACAGTGTTTCTACACTTTCAGGTACTGTATCGCTGTGGTAAGTACCTGAACAAAAGTGTGCCAAAAGTTGGGATACATTTGGTGCCCTCGGTTCCTGGCTGTGCTTAGTACCAAACAAAAGTGTGCCAAAAAGGGACGGGGTGCAATGTGTGGTCTATATTGCACCGTTTACATGTTTACACAGTGGAAACTACTATCCTTTAATTAAATACTGGGCCACCTTGGTCAGAATTCCTACAAAAGGCTGCAAAAAAAGTTGTATGGCACAACCCGTGTTCTCTATTCTTGGCTGTGGTCAGTATCCAGATGGAAGGGCGCGAAAAATTATGTGGCAAAGATAAGAGTAACTTTGCATCTTTTATGAAATTAGATTAGTGCAAAATTAGTGTAAACGCCAATTAACATACGGCAGCACTTTAGTTACCAACCCACTGTTGTTAGTACCCCAACAGAAAGGTCCCAAAAAGTGATATGGCACAGACTGGTTATTTTGCAACAAAAGGTGGTGCAATACAGAGGTTATTTTTGAACCTTTGATAACTTTTGACCGTGGAAAACACCAACAACATACTGCGGTGTGCATAGCTTGACATGTTAGGTACCGTGCCACATTGGTTAGTACCCCAACAAAAGGGTGCAAGAAATGACGAAAATATTATTAGCCTAATTGCATAGGCCATTTTGGAACATTTTCGGAGAGTGAGAAAAAACAACCACAGGCCAGTTTCACCAATTAAACCTTTGCAAATTGTAATGACCTGGACGACTGAGAATCTAGCCATAAAGAAAAAGCACAATTTTGACCAAGCACATTGGTATTTGTTTTTTATTGATAATGTTACATTATGTTAAAAATGGCCTTGGACAATTATTCTATTAGGCTAAGGATATGGGTTATTTTGTAACTTCATTTTTGGTCATGTAAATGGGAACCTATGGATTGTAGTATGTCGAACTCCACCCTTCAGGTAACATACCAGTCTTCGCTAATACCCAAACAGAAGGATGACAAAAAGTGACAGATCAGTTATTTAGCATCATTTACAACTTTTGAGAGTGGCAACTCAAGTTTTACCCCAAACCACACTGCTTGATGGAAACAGGACTTCCCCATTTCATAAAAGCTCTAAATACAACTGAGAGCATCTGTCAAATGCTCAATTGTGAGTTCTCTTTAAGCCAAGTATCTTTCAAGTATCCTATGGAGCAAAAAGTTAAAAAAAATAAGTAGTTATTTATCTTACATGGTACCCTCCAACCATTCTGTGCGCAGTAAAAGTGGAATTGAGGGAATGCTCATTTAGCACAAGGCACTGTCTTCCAGGTGCTTGCGATGTAACAAAACTATCGTGCATGCTGCCAATTTTATGTGCGCAGCAAAGAAACATGTTACTTTGCACATAGACCACGCACAAGGTGAGCACAAGCCATTCTATCTGTGTTTCTACACGAGGAGTGTCAGGTTGACAAGTCTGTCGCACTTGTGTGAAGTGAGAGAACAAAGAAAAGAGATTTTCTAAATAAAGGGACTGCCCGGGATGAAACATCCCACTAATCTTTTCAGGGATTTATCTGCCTGGAAACACAACACCGGTTTAAATGTGTGCAGATTTGCCAAGTCATATATAGACCCTCATCATTGGCAGCGAGCACAGACTGCGAAAACTAGGCTCGGTCAATATTGGACTCAACATGAGGTGACAAATCACTATGATAACGCGAGAAAAATTCTCAGGGATGAAGTCTCCTATGAATGCTCGGCAAATAACTTTGAAATGTACCAATAATGTGCAACTTGTTAGGAACAGTTGGGGTTAATACCATGGTTTGACAGAATTCCCAATGACTTAAACTTAGACTTAGACTTGACTTTATTGATCCCTTTGGGATGGCTCCCTCTGGGATATTTGCATTTCCAGCAGCAATAAGAACAAAAAAAAATTGGGAGAAAAAATAGTCATGTAGACAGGAAGAGCAGAAAATAAGTAAAGAAACACTTAAAAATTTAAAGGAAAATAAAAGATAAAGAAAAAATTTAAAAAATAAAAATCAATCAATAAATCAATGAATAGATTTATTGCACATTGAATAAGTTAAGTGCCCTTTATGTATAGTGTAGTACAATCTATAGTACGCTAGCACAGTGGATAAAAGAGCTCTTTAATCTAATCTACACTTGGGGAGCAGCAGTCTTTTACTAAACAGGCTCCTCTGGTTATTGCAATGCTGCTCAAAGCCATTAGTGGGTAGGGTCAGAGGTGGCGCTACACTGGGGCTGAGGGCACAGGGGCTATAGTCGAAATCTAACCCCAGTTAAACCCTTCCAACATTTTATTTGATATTCTAAAAGACATACAGGGGCAGCCGTTGCCAAGGGGTTAAGATTGTCACCTACCACCGGGGATGGGGGGGGGGGGGGGGGGACCCGGGTTCAAGGCCATCCCCCCGGGCACACAGCTATGGTGTCCTTGAACAAGACATCGATACCTCGCTTAAGCAGCCCCCTGCTTCAGTGTGTGTTCACTGTCATGGGTCAAATTTTGTGTACATGACAAAAAATAAGATCTTAATCTTATTCATATTAATAAATTATTTTCTCAGCCCCCCTGTGTATCAGTCAGACCCACCTTAAGCCCCTGGAGAGAGAAATTCCTGAAGCCATGCCTGGGTAGGGTATCTCTAATTTAAGGTCGTTACATTCAGAATTCAACCCCATTAAAAAAAAAAAACAGCAAAAATTATGCAAAATTAATCAGTAGTTGACTTATTTTCAAAACTTGTATTGCATGGCTATGAATGGATGGATGGATTTTGAATTTCTAAAACATTTATGCAGCAAATGATTTTCACTATGATAGAGTGGACATGTTAAGCCTGACAACATCCAACTAAACGCATAAGATGACAATTATGAAACACAAGTTGAAATATTTTCGAGATGATGTATTTTGACGTGCCGTTATTTTGACGTGCCGGCTAGGACCGAAGACACAGACTTACGCACACACACACTCATATGCTCATAATGCAATGCACAAACATATCCTCACCGCCTTTTCGACGGCTTTTCCCCAACCCCTCTCCTCCACCAGCGATAGTCTAGGTGCGCTGTGGATGTGGCTCACCTTGAGATGTTGTCGCCATCGTACAGTATGTCTGGGCTGTTTCATCCGCACCCTGCCCGATACCCACTCACATGTGACAAGTATTTGAGTTGTGTTGTTTATGTCTCATTTCATGTGGCTGTCACAAGAATTATTTTCTCCAATTTCATACTGTGCCCCTCTCTTATGGGGGCAAAGGTTGAGAATTGTTTTTCCTTTGCATCTAAGAAAATCATCGCGCCGATTAACGACCCATCATGCTTCTCCATTCTGTCTCCCCCTGTTGGTCATTGTTTTTTTTTGTGTGTGTGTTTTTTTTAATGTCTCTTTGGACAGATTGTAGCTGTTAAGTGAATTTCTTTGCTCGGTACTAGTGCATAAGCAATGACAATAAATTCCATTCCATTCCATGAGAGGGTGGACAGCAGTTTTAGGGACTCATGCAAAATGTTCAGTATAATTATGGAAATTGTATATGCATGGTTAAAATAACCCCTTTTATCAAAGAACTTGTTGTCAATATCCATCCATCCATTATCTATACCGCTTATCCTCACAAGGGTCCCAGCTGTCAACGGGCAGTAGGCGGGGGACACCCTGTATTGGTTGCCAGCCAATCGCAGGGCACACAGATACAAACATCCGCACTCACAATCACACCCAGGGGAAATTTAGAGTGTCCAATCAACTTACCATGCATGTTTTTGGAATGTGGGAGGAAACCGGAGTACCCGGAGAAAACCCACGCAGGCACGGGGAGAACATGCAAACTCCACACAGGGAGGCCGGGGCCGGGATCGAACCCACGACCTCTGAACTGTGAGGCAGACGTGCTAACCAGTCGCCCACCATGCCGCCCTGTTGTCAATATAACCATGTAAAAATGCTTAGTATCATTTAACTAATTACACTATAGTTAGCAGAGCAATGTGTGTGGGTGCGGCACATGCCAAAATGATGATGGAGAAATCATACAAAACCAGTGAAACTGTTATAAAATTAAAGGAACGCATTTTAAGAAATGTAACATTGTGTAGGTATGTGGTCAAATGTTTGGCCACTTACACTAATTAAATTATTTAATGAGTATTTGCACCTTTTAAAGAATGATTTTATCTGCCCTTTTTTATTTTATGGAGGTGCAACGCACTTTCAATTGCATTGTGTCCAAATGGTGCTTGATGAATAAACTTACCTTGCCTTACATTTTAATGATGACTGAATCATCCTGCTAAGTCAAACAAAGTGTTTTATTCTTTAAATGTTGAAAAAAAAATCTTGTATGGCTGTTACATGTTAGTTTCTCTTGGCTTTCATTATAGTATGATAATTTATATTTTCCTTCAAAGTTCAACAAAAGAATTAAGTCGGTTAGCTGGTCCTTTGGTATGTCAGTGGGTCCCCCCCCAAACATGTACAAAAAATGGCCGTCCGCCAGTGAAGGACGGATGCGATTGGTGGCGATTACACTGATGGATGAAAACGTACTTCCGTCATTCGTCACTTCCGTCATTTTTAAAAGGTGTGCCGTCATTCGTCAATCGGCAGCAAAACGGGCGTCCGTCAGTGACGGACAGACGTAACGTTCCATCAGTCAGACGGAATGCCCACTTCTGCAAATTATAACGAAGTCCCGTCGTATTGGAGTCATGTTGTTACCAGTGTAGCTCACAGCCGATGGGTGGTGTATCGATGACATTAAAAATGCACCTACAATTTGGAATTTGACCACTTGCAGCAAAAAAAAGTTAAAGTATATATAAATATTGTTTGTACACTTATATGGCGTATAGATTGTTAGTTTGCCTTGGTTTATATTTTTTCTCACAAATTCTTTGTCCTGATCTTGTCCTTCATAATGATGCCATGGCATACATAGCGTGGCAAGAAGATCAAAGGAAATATGCAATGTTCAATAAGATTGACTTTACAAATTGAACGGCAACTAATCCTTAAAATGTAAAGACTTTCTGGATTACAGATTTTTTATCTGTTGTTTACTTGGATAAACCTTTGAATAATTAACACACAACTTCACCTCTTATGCCCAAATTGAGGATGTTGCATTCAAGCAGCGGGGAACAGCTCAGGCATGTAGTCAAAGGAAGCAGCTGATCACACTCATCCTCTCACTCCACTTACATGCAAGGGACTGCATGTCACCCGGGAATGAGTGTCTATAAATTACTACTGGAAGACTCTTTTAAACAATTACTGTGTAACTAACGGGCATGTGAGCTGAAACGCAACATTAGCTTTATTTCTGTTTAAATTTTATATTACCTTCGTACAATAGAAGTTTAAATTAAAAATAAATTTTTCTCAAATCAATTTATTATAGTATGTACTGTATATTGTTGGATGTGTGTTCTCATTTCCTCGCATTTCCAAACCAACATCATGTGTGAAGACTTACAGGCTATGCATTGGAATCCAATTCCATTGTTAGCTGCTAGCATGAGCAGCCGGTTGACAGGAGAGGTGTGATTTGGGCCGTCACTTTTGATTATGACAGCATTTACACTACATGCTTTAAGTGACACAATTCAGATTTTCACGCTCAAGTGGAACAACATTTTAATATGCATCATAGTAAATGGAAAAGAAAAAAATTATACAATTGGATATTTTCAGATCGGTAATGGGCCTCTCCCAAATGGGATATGTGCCAATGTGAGTGCAGTAGATCGGATATCAATCAAAGAAACTTGATGAGTATTTACACTCGCCCCTGCCCAAACACACAAAAAACACCTGTCATAAATCAAAATTACAGCTAAAGCATGGACAGTTTAAATATGGTCTAAATGTGCCACAGCTGAAGTGTCATTTTGCTTCTTGATTTAATGCAGTAGTATTTACCATAGCTACAAAGTATACCATAAAGTCCTTGTAAAGTAAAAATAAATGTCTTCTAAATTTCACACCGACAGAGAAGAGTGTTGCTAGCAACCTGCCAAATTTGGATTATTCAGTATATAATTAAAAAAAATAAAAATAAATACGAAAAAAATCACTATGTATATAGCTTCCAAATCTTGATAAATTAAGCCATTGACTGAAATGGATGCTATTTTGTCTAGGATATTTCTTCTGCCTACACATCCCTACATGTTTGAAAAACACAGGCAATCCATTTAAAGCCTTCGGTGGCTGTAAGATATCTCACCAGGTCATTGGGGTGCTTTTTCACACCGTGACAGCGAGGCGCTCTAAAACACCACCAGCGCAATGTCCACGTCTCATGCAGACTTTTTTTCTCACCCTAATCTCTCTTCTCCGAAATGGTGCACACTCACTGCCGGCAGCGAGGCACTCTAAAGCAGCTACAACAACGCCAAACCTTGGTCCACATGCTGGCTGTCATGTCGGACTTATTTCTTTCCCCGTCACTCTTCTACCCTTCACTACCTGAAGTGTGCTTACTCATAGCATCTTAAAATGAGGCACTCTAAAGCCATGCCAGCGGACTAGCTGAAGTAAAGATGCATATTTTGGAGTGTGGGCATAGCTAGATAGCTAGCTAACAGCAAGTCGCAATTGCACCGGGTAAACATTGATGCAAACGAAAGCACACAAATTCTTAAATAGTGGGGGAGAGATGTACCATGCAGGAACCCAAGTGTGTCACAAGTCCCCATTTTAGTTAGGTCCCAAAAGAATCACGAAAACTGAAATGATAAAAAACAGTTTTACGCAAAATCTCCAGCATTAAGTACTACATAGTTGTTTGTCTTTGCATATTTTCAGCAATTGTCTTAAAATTTACAAACAACCCCAAAACTTCCTAAATGCCACTAGATGGCGCTATACAATCGACCCTAGCATATGCACGATTAAGCACCCGTGGATTTGCATATTCACGGATTTGTTGGGGTTTGTTTATCCAAATATTCTAAAAAATATTTGGGTTTTGTTTTTTTTTTACCTCTGGACTTTTTAACCCATTTTTTTTAACCCAACCACCCAAACCAACCACCTGTTTAGCGTGGAAAACAATGTTTTTAATCACCATTTTTTGGAAGAATTTTTGGGGTCTGCAAATGCCAAACTGTAAATTAGCAGGGGTTCACTGAGGTTCATTATTATTACTGTTATCAACATACAGATAAATGATCATTAAGGTACTTTTATTGTTAAATTGTGCCATGAATCCCAATTGGAGGTTCCCACTGTATTTTGGTTTAAAATATATTTTGGTTGCCTTGAAGCACTGCCAGTCATTGAGCTTCTGTTTGTTGGCGTGATAACGATGCTTACTGAAATCTCAGTCTTATGACATTCATAAGACAATTTGTGTTGTATTATTTTGAGCATTATTGGATTAAATTGGCGTGACGTGTTTGTTTTTTTTGTGTGTCTGCATCTACAAGTTGGCGCCATGGGAAGATAACGGCAAAAATTTGTGTAGATTCGTGTATTCAATCAGATTCATTATGGACGCTATTTCTTGCGCCAGTAGCTAAGCTGTTCCCTTTGTGCCATGAGAGGAAGCTTAAAATGATTCCATCCTCTCCATCAGATACAATTGCCCTTTGAGAGACCTTCGTTATGGTGCTCAAGTCGGTTGCAGGGATCCATTTCCAGCGCTTCTCTGTTCTAAGAGTTTTCCAGGATGCTCATATTGGATCTCAGAGGAGTTGCTGGAATTCCAGTGCAATTGGTCTCCGGCATAGTAATGATTAACAGTCCAAAAGCGACAACGGAGTCCGTCTTTCCTGACCTTTCCACGCGGCCTCTTATCTTGGCAGCACAAGGACGGGGCGAGCTGAAGCATCACGAGACAGCTGCACTTTTATCCCTTGGACTGCACAGCTGAGCTGGACACCAAGTGGGGTCACTATGGGCCAGCTGGACAAAAGTAATAGGACAGCTTGCCAGGGAAGAAATAGTTTGCCGAATAAAAGATTTCAGACCTTTCATTGTCTGTAGAATATTCTGTTTGATATTGGTCTCACGCTTAAATTGTTCACAGCTGAGCCCATTTCAAATCTGTTGCTTACTAAAACAGCAGCACGTAAGCATATTAACAGTCTGACTGCATGTTGTCTGTGACATGCTTTTGTGAAATAGGATCAAAATTACAAAACACTTTTGACACCCTCCCATTTCCTCCCATTTTAGTGATTTAGTGATAATATGCAGCCACTCACTTTTTTTTTTTTTTCCACAACCGTTCCCTCACAGAATGAATGGCAATCATCAGTAATTGTCTCCTCTGGCACAATAAGTGGGAAATCTATGCCCTCTCATTGTTTACAGAAGTAAAATCTGTAGAGTTGTGGATAACCCCAAGGCCCACCTCTTTTCACACATTAACCAATCACAGCGGTCATTCGCACCGCACCCCATTCTCACACATTGGCCCAACCTCCTTCTTTCGGTTTGTCCCCGTTCTTTGTCTTTGCAGGGCATACAGAGAAAAACAAACATTCACACTTTCACACTCACAATCACACCTAGGGGCAATTTAGAGTGTCCAACCAACCTACCATGCATGTTTTTGGAATGTGGGAGGAAACACATTTTCACAAAATAAACATTTATTCGTGTTAGATTACGGCTATATTCTTGTAACATTCCAACTGTAAAAACACATAAAAAATGTATCCATAGCACCATAACATTACAAATTCTTTGATGTGGCGTTTTTTAAAAAAAATTCACATTCAAGAGTGCATTGTTTTGTCATATTTTTGATCATATTTACAGGATTAATTGTGGAAAAATAAAAATCTGTTTTTGAGTTTGTCTCATTACTTGCATATTTAAAATATCTCGTGATTATGCTGTTTAACAAAGACATACAGTATGCATGAAATTATGCCTCATGTCTGTGACAGGCAGAGTAATCCAATCTATTACTAGTCATGTTTTCCTTAACAAGTACAACATGTTGCTCTGTCTTCTGTTCAACCACAGGTCATCTGCTTCCAATTAAGCCAAATGGAGTCAAAAGACATGCCATCCTGTTTATCTGACTCTCCACTTGTGGAGTGTAATTTTGAAAATTTCTAATGCATCGCTTGATATACTGTGGGGTTTTTTTTCATTTAGCATTGAGAGCATGTTATGGTGAAGCTTTCAATATATTTGTCAGGTTCTTGGTCTGTGTATATATACGTCTCATGAAAATGACCAGATCGTCTTTGCAGTTCAAATTCGATCTCATAAAATTTGATTTATTGTGTCATTCATCCATCCATTATCTAAACCTCTTGTCCTCACAAGGGTCGCGGGGAGTGCTGGAGCCAATCCCAGCAGTCTTCGGGCAGTAGGCAGGGGACACCCTGAATCGGTTTATTGTGTCAGTCATTATTTTTCAAATACCCATTATCATAACAGTGAAACTTTTAGAAATCTGACACTATTCTTATGAAATTGCTGTATGTCTTTATTCTCATAAACTTCAAATTTTCTTTGGTAAAATTTTCTTTGGTAAAATTGCAATTTAGAACTTTGTCATAAAATTCTGATTTACAGTATTTGTATTATTATTGTAATTCTATTAGTATTAATATTATTTGTATTATTATTGTTTGTATTATTATTATTATTATTATTATTATTATTATTGTTATTATTATTGTTATTATTATTTTAATGATCATAAAATTACTTCTTATACTATTTGTAAAGTTACTATTTAATTCTTAATAAATGACTTCACATTCATAAAAATATTATTTTGTTATTAAACAATTACAACATCTCTCTTGTACTGCAGCAAATGTGGTTCTTTTCACTTTGGCCCTATAGTGCCAATGTATAACATGACTGCCTCTTAACATTTATATCCCCAAATTATGTTTTTCAAAGGTATGATCTGAAACAGCAAGAAAAAACGACTTTTGTTATATTTGTAAAATAACTACATTTTCACTTATTGTGACTTTAGTGTCTTAAAGTTAGGGCTTCGTTCTTGTAAAATTACAACTTTTTGTCAATGACTGTTTCCTTATAATTGTCATAATGTCATTTTTCATAAAATCCCAACTGTATTCATTTCAATTACTATTAATCGACCGATTATCATTTCACCTTTCCGATTTTAATCCTTAACAATTTGTTTTTTGAAATACTTAAAGAGGAAGGCAAAGCAAACATTTTTTTTTTCAAGAATATGTTCTATGCAAGCCCACCAGTTGAAACAGCGACGCTACACATAATACCAGCAGCATTGCCTTGTAGCATGCAATATAAGCAAGCTCTTGAGCAGTCAATACATGGAAATACATCAGATAAACACATTCAGCTGTAAAGACCCCCTTTTTGTCTCCCCACACAAACTAATCTCTGTGTGGCGCACCACAAATAGAGCACTCGGAGCTTAGTGAAGCACTGCTGACGTGTTTCTCACTGGAGAGAATCCAGCGACCAGCGGGTCAGGAAAACCTGAGAGAGAGCGAGAGAGGCTTTGGTTGAAAGAACAAACTGGGGTGCGTGTGCACTGCGCATGTTTGAGTGTGAGGGTGAAGAAAATAGCGCTGTAATTTGGCACTATGTGGTTGTCTGTCATCACCAGGCCTGGATACAATATCCAGCGCGTTGGAGATTTGGGATTGTATGCGTCTTCCCTAGTGATTGGAGGTAGAGACAGATGAGACACATGAGTGGGGAGGGAGAGGACAATCCTCTTGGTTGGACACCCGAACCTTTGGGTGGTGCCCTGTTCCAAGAAACAAATAATGTGAAGTTATGGAACTATTTGTGTGCATTTGCGTCTTTGTCTGATATCCACGAATTATGAGATAATTGTTGTCATTTTTCTAGGAACAAGATCAGAAAAAACTCCAAGATTCCATGAAAACACTTTGCATAGATTGTTGAGAATTAAAGGCGCATTGTGATGGTGACCGAAAACTGTCTGAGTGACCGTAAAAGGCCACATGATTGACTCTGGGAGTCCGTGAGTGAATGGGGGGCTTCGGGGTTATCTCTGAGAAGCGTTGCTTTATTTATAGATCTAAAAAAAAAAAAGAAAAGAAAAAGCCCAACAAACACCCACCCACTTTGAATGTTGCGCCTCCCCCATTTTCAATTAGGCCCTCATGGGTGGAGTAATGCAATTGACTAGCGATCTCCCAGTGAGTCTTGCCTCAGTCTCATCCAGACTCTGCCCAGGCACAAACTCCTCACAAAGGAAGGTAAGACCGATCCATCCATCATCCCCTCATCCCCAATCATCTTCATTTTCATCCCCCCCATCCATCCTTTCATCCCACTTCGACCTTTTTACCATCTTTCTCCTTCCGCCGCCATCCCCAAAGAGGCTGCTGTCAGGCCTTCCAGCAGCAGCCTCTTTGATTTTTATCATCCTAAATGTACTTCCTACTTATCCCAGAGGCCATTTCCCACCTACATTTTCACCCCTGAAGGCTTCAGGCTTTACTTTGACTGGCACAGATAACGTCTGATCTAATGAACACCTCCGATTTAAAGTCATTCACTTGATTTGGTCATTCAGATTATGCAATTACTGAAGCTGGAGATCGGACCGTGGCATTTTTAGGTTTAGCAGCACATGGTCACTGTCTTTCCAGGGCGTTTTCACATTTTCTGCATCCTTGAAATGTAAACGTGATGGAAAGAGGGCCAACATCTTTGAAAAATAGAAGGGGTATGCCGTAATGTTAGGATACGGAAAATAACGATATTGAGATTTAATGCATTATTTACTCTACCGGTATGGTAATGGTATCCCAAGATTAGATATCGATACTGCTTCTGACAGACAAATGAGTATGGCGAGTACTTTTTAATAATAACAAAACATATTTTGTATTGACTGTATTTGATATATTTTCTATCTCCACTGTATTATATCCCATATCTGAATATCACCAATATCATTGGGGAAATATCGCAATAATGCATATCATGAGTTATGGTATGGACGGTGATTTTTATGGTAAGAGAAACATTTATGCTTGGATTCACTTCATTGTAGACATTTTTACAAATTTTCAAACCCACCTAATTGAGATATGGCTGTAAAAATATCACGATAATATCATATCACAAATTACTGTACGGTCATCAGTGCTCAATGCATTTTGATCAAAGACACATTTATTTTTGCATCCACTTTAGATGTCTTTTCCTCCATCAATCACAATGTGAATGCAATATCGGTATATTAAGATTATTGTTGGCAAAATACTGCAAAAACATCTTGAGCTACAGTACAGATATTCATCAATAACTTCAATTCACTGTCTTGTAGATGCAGTTCCCCAAATACAATGAAGTACCACACAATTGCGGTATCAGACTATTATCATTAGCATCGGGAAAAAAAATACAGTGGTAATATCATACTGTGATTTCCACCACTAGTATGCAAGCCTTAAGAACAGTTGTTCTGGGCTTTGCAGGGATAGACCTTCAGTACCCACATGATGGTTCATCATCTCACTGGTTTTAGTTTGTCCACCATCAAAGGGAGTCCAACTATCTGGGAAACAGCTGCCAAACGTGTCGGACCGACCCCGCAGGTTGTATTTGTGGCAGTTCAGATTAGCTGTTTTTATTTTTAGGCAGCAGATAAATCCTTGTGTAAGCTAGGTGAGTCATGGTGGGCAGCGATAGACAATGAGAGAATGCGGGCGGGGTGAACGGAAAGATTAAACCGCTCAGCTTTTGCATATTTTCGGAAACCTCGTGCGACTATTTGATGATTGAGTGGGACAAACTGTATCTGGAATGGACATTAGACACCGCAGAAGAGTTGGGAAGTTATTTTCTAGGATCAATGGAGAGATGGGCTGTCGGCTGCGTAGTTAAAAGCAGGTGTAGGGAACGTACAGCATTGGATCTAACTCTACCGCACAAATTTTAAAAAACACAAATGAAATCCAAAAACATCTAAGTTCTATCTTAGAAATGGCCCGAATGTAAAAAATGAACCCATCTCTGGATTTAAAGCCTGTAAAACTGCTCACGCACTCACAATAGAGTACGATACATATACAGTTAGGCACAGGTGGACGAGCCGGGGTCGCGTTTACCAAGAAAACAAATGCGGCAGCGACTAACCATTTTTCCAAGTGCCATTCAAGCCAATTATATACACATTGACAAGGGATACTGTAGTGCTGACAGCTGGAGGTAAGCTGTTGGATGCATACAGTAGCAGGGTGAGCGTTGGTATGCAAAAGTTGTATGTGTGTGTGTGCGCGTGTGTGTGTGGGTGTGCACCCCCCCCCCCATGTAGACTGATAGGGCTTATTTATAACCTCCTCATTTGGAGCCAGAACAAAATAAGAGCCTGCTGGGAGGTGGAGGAAACATGGAGAACGTTGAAATGTGTAAAAGCACACTCAGTAACAAAAGATGACCTTTCACTCTCATCTCTGTGTGTCTTTCTTGTGTTTCAAGTGATCCGTCGTGAGTGAAAATGACAGAGCGCTTCGACTGCCACTACTGTAAGGAATCCCTGTTTGGGAAGAAGTACGTCCTGCGAGAGGAGAATCCCTACTGTGTGAAATGTTACGAGAGCCTCTACTCCAACACCTGCGAGGACTGCAAGAAGCCCATTGGCTGCAATACCAGAGTGAGTACACACGCAAAGTGTAAACACACACAAGTATGGTCATTTTTAGAAGGGGAAAAATAAGGGCACCGAACAATATTTGCAAAGTTAGACTTGAGTCGAAAAGGATTTCTCTCAGTCGATCACTGAGGAAAAGGTAATGATAGTAAGAGCAGAGTAGTAATTTATACAAAATAATAGTAATAATGACTTCAGTCGCACAAAACAATTCTGGTTTCTCTTCCAATAGTGGAAAATATTCCGCAAATTTTCCATGCAATTTATGTCAAGCTAAGCTAAATTTTTGGAAATGCATGGGTTACTTATTTTTATACTTGTATGACATATGATGAACAAAAATGGGAGAAAATATATGACAGCAATTATCAGCTTTAAAAACGTGTCTGTTGTTTTAATGAAAGTAACGAGTAAAGTATTGTAATAGATATGTTTTTAATATCAAATATTGTCTGCATATGTGGATATGTGATATTCTTTGCTCAAATACGAGCAATAGAATGTATTCTTTGTGTTCACTAAACGGTTTTCAAAGTGTAGGGCTCAGCTAGAGAAAAATTAAGATAAAAAATCCTGCTAAGCTAACTTTAGCTTTGCTAAAGGCAGCACAGATTGATTCCAATTTCTCTATACACCTTGCAAATGCTGCAATGTAGATCAACTTAACCGGGTAGATACTTGTTGCTAGACACAGTTAATAAGGCACACAACTGTAGCGCAGGCCATACACCAGCCATACCTCATAACACCATGAACGAATGGGTGAATGTTATTTGCACACATTAATTCCGCAATTGAATCACCAGTATGTATTAATTGGGAAGTCAATCCCAAAATTTGCTTGACAAGAATATGTTCTATGCAGCTCCATTATTCTAAACATGGCATTCTGATTATTATTCCGTTTGTGGAATATGAGTTAAGCAGCAAAATCCACCCGTTTTTTTCCCCGTCTCAGGGGGCGGCCATTTTGCCACTTGCTGTCGACTGAAAATAACATAACAGTTGGTCAGGGCTCAGGGAACGACCAACCATGACTCAGCCTCAGAAAGCAGGTCAGCCGTGATTGGTCGCTACCTGAGGCTACTGTGATGTCATTTCCAGTCAACAAAAGTGACAAAATGGCCGCCCCTGAGATGGCTAAAAACGGGTGGATTAACTCCTATTCCACAAACGCAATACTAATCAGAATGCTGTGTTTTGACTAGTGGAGGCACATAGAACATATTATTGTCAAGAAGATGTTGGCGTTGACTTCCACTTTTATTACAAACTACATAGTGGGAAGAGAAGCAGTGCCATCTGTTGGATCTGGTGGGGTATTGCATCCCCTGTTCCTCTTGTGCCAGTCCCCAAAGCACACACACTGACAAACACACACATGCCTACATGATCTTGTCCCTTGAACAAGCAACCCTGTCCCGGCAGGATCTGTCTTACAAAGACCGCCACTGGCATGAGGACTGCTTCAAGTGCTTCCAGTGCAAGCGCTCGCTGGTGGACAAGCCCTTCTCCACCAAGGACGAGCAGCTGCTGTGCACCGAGTGCTACTCCAACGAATATTCCTCCAAGTGCCACGAGTGCAAGAAAACCATCATGCCTGGTGGGCGCGGAAACAAAAATACCACACCCTCCTATCTAGGGAGGTTCTTCTTCTCACCCTGGCGTTCTCCCTGCGTTGTTGTTGTTGTTGCCGTGAAGGCTCCAGGAAGATGGAGCACAAGGGCAACAGCTGGCACGAGACCTGCTTCACCTGCCAGCGATGCCAGCAGCCCATCGGCACCAAGAGCTTCATCCCCAAGGACATCCACAACTTCTGCGTGCCCTGCTACGAGAAGCAGTTCGCCATGCAGTGTGTGCACTGCAAGAAGGTAGGCGGGACCATTAGACACGGGCTGGAAACCATTCTCCTGAAAATAACATACCGGCGCCGCTATAATGTCAACATGTTTGTGGCTCCATCCTTAGCCCATCACCACTGGCGGCGTGACCTACCGTGACCAGCCTTGGCACAAGGACTGCTTCCTGTGCACTAGCTGCAAGCAGCAACTGTCTGGCCAGAAGTTCACCTCCAGAGACGACTTTGCCTACTGCCTCAACTGCTTCTGCAACCTCTATGCCAAGAAGTGTGCTTCCTGCACCACTCCCATCAGCGGTAAGCAAATACATTAAGTATATTTCTTCATCCATTTTTTTTATAGCACTCCTTCTGGTCATGGGTGAGCTGGAGCCTATTCCAGCTGACTTTAGGCGAGTCAACAACCTGGAACGGTCACCAGGCTATCGCAGGACACATATAGATAAACAACCACAGGTGGTCATTTTACTCAATTTTGCCTGTCCGTGAGTCATCATCCGCCAGCGGCCCGAGTACCCGTCCGTCATTTTTCAAGCCGAACCGAATTGTAATCATCAGTCGGTCAGTCCATCAGTAGCCTGTCGGTCCATCAGTCGGTAACCCCGCCCCACCCCAAAAACAACACGTAAGCAAAACAGCATCCGTCAGTGACGGACCGCTCAGTCATGGTTAGTGAAGATTACTCTGATGGACCAAAATCCACTTCCATCTGTGCTTAGTCCGTCATTTTTCAAAAGCGTCCCGTGATATGTCAGCCGTCAGCAAAATGAGCGTCCGTCAGGGACCGTATCCCCACCTCTGCAAATAACCATTCACACTCATATGAGGTGAGAGAAAATCTTCAGGCCAGGTGTCACCAACCATACATTCCAAATTCAAACTTTAAACGACGAGTTTTCCACTTCGTAGTCACGCCCTGGTAGGGCTGTTCTATTTTGCCTAACCATAAAATGTTGATTATTTTCTCTCAAACACGATTTTACGATGACGATTCCTTTGTAAAATAAAAAATAATGAAAAATGAAGTATTTTGAATGTCTTTTATTTAAACTTAATTTTTCTTTCTTTGAACTCAAAATGTCAGTCAATTTAACTTAGTACACACAGAACAATCCATTGGGATTAACAGCATTTTACTTACACAACAGATTTCAGATCTGTCCTTAATCAAACCAATAAAGAAAGAAGAAAGTGCATATACCATCGGAAACAAAATCATCAACATGTGAGAAGGTAGACAGTTTAGTCTGAAAACCAAACAGTCTGTCAGCAAGTCATTTTGCCAACCAGCTAGTGACTAGCCTTTCACCTTTCTCCCTGATCTTACTTAAACATAAATCAATGATTAGTGCAAAACTGTCACTCAATTATACAATGCACTGTCAAGCTTAAGTACGGATGCATAGTCCGGTTGGACCAGAGGTCCGTTGTAGAGGAGAAAAAAAAGGGATGATTTTCAGACGTTGAGTTACTTGCTCACGGGTTGTATTGTACATGCGGGGCACACACTACACTACAGATCTATATTTGCCCGATTTATTAATTAAACGCTCACTTGCCTGAGCAAATAGCACGATCGCCGGTCGCCATGGATGTTGTTGTTGTTGTTATCGGACTGCGCGCTTGTGGGGGGAAGTGGAAATGCGGAGGAAACTACAGTGGCTGAGATACACCAAAAATAAAAAAATCGAACATGCCGATTTGAACGTTTTTAAAATCGTCTTATCCAGAAAATTCAGTTTCGGTTCAAAATGGCTTAATCGAGCAGCCCTACCCTCTGGAATCTAACGCACTTTCCGAGCCTTGTTGGAAACGCCTCCTCCGCAACTGTCCTGCCACAATTCTCACCTTTTCTCGCACACTGAACGAAGAAGGTGCCGCAGGATCTCTGTTGATGTGCTGGTTGTTCGTTTGGCCCACATTGAATTGGAAAAACGTTCCTGTTAGAGAGTAACCTGCAGCTCTACACTTCTTCATCGTAGTCCCAATAATTCCTCTGAGTTCCCAGAAGTCCAACTTGGAATTTTGTTTTTTTTCAGGCCTCGGAGGCAGCAAGTACATTTCCTTCGAGGAGCGCCAATGGCACAACGACTGCTTCAACTGCAAGAAGTGCTCCGTGTCCCTGGTGGGCCGCGGTTTCCTGACCGAGCGCGACGACATCATGTGCCCGGAGTGCGGCAAAGACATCTGAAGGACGCCGCTGCACACATCCACGCATACGTACATACTTACATCAAAATGCTCATCAAGCAGACGCGACACACACTGTAGTGTCTTTACTCCTTTGTAATGTACATTGTTGTACGGCATAGCTACTGTTTGACGAGAACTGACGAATAATGCTAACAAAATAACTACTTGCATGAATGTAGATGACATGTTTGCAAATATGACGTATTGTGTAGAATCGACATGAATCGAGATTGCACGCTTATAATTGTACTAATCTCTGTTTTGTGCATGGATTAGCCTCTGTGGAAAACTTGGTGTTATCGACTTGTGTAAAATGTAGATGTGCATGGAGTCAGGTTTATGGACTTGAGAATTATCGAAAATAAAGCGTTAACAATTGGCATTGTGGCTCTTATTCATACTTCCGGTTCTCAAAAAGCAGAGCTGACGGATGCCCATTTTTGGGGCTGGAGGGGTGGGGTTGGGCGGTGACAAATTAAAAAAAATAATGGCTGGACTAAGCATGGCCGGAAGTTGATTTTAGTCCGGCCCACTAATCGGCCCTCATGCGTGTGACGTGCTCGCGAGGCGGCCAAAAATCATCTCAGCCTACTCGGTGAAAGGCTTCTTTTTAGGCTTCTTTCTACTCCCGTGTAGGCGCGAGCGACAACTGCTGTTACAGGGGTTGCGGTAAAATGGTCAAGTGCCCAGCTCTGTCAAAAAGAAACAGTTTTCGATTCCCATCCATCGGCATTTAGCCTCATCTGTCGCTCCACTTCCTCACTACTACTGTACATTCCATGCTGATTTTCACAAAAACTACTACCGGTACTATACCGGTACTATATTATATATACTAAACTTTAGTATGTTCAATCGAGATGAAAAACTGTAGATTTTCCCCATTCTAATAAAAGCAACATCGATCATTTGCAACGACAAACTTTATTGATTTAAAAAAAGGTTTTGGTACAAATATAAAGTTGGCATCTCTGATCTTAAAAAGACCTGTAAAGTCCACAAAATACACAAAATAAGTTGCCAACCTGTATAGCTCATGCAGGGGTACCTTTGGGCTTGAATCCAAATTCAAAGTATTTTTAAAGGCTAATTTGATCAATTTTTACTTTCACAAAACCGAAGGCCTGGATTTTGCTAAATCAAGGTTCCAACAGCGTGCCGTTTTAATATTAACTATCCATTTCAGCTTCTTGCCTGTGAATTACGCTGAGTAACCACATCACACGCGCACAAAACATCAAAACGCAAACTTGTCGAGGTTAAAATGCCAGCACAGAATCATAAACAGCATTATGTACACTCTCAAATAACACTCCTGAAACTTGTTTCAAAAAGCTACATGAACAACTAGACTGTTTCAAGTGCCAAGGTACACAGGTGTGCTCATAAGTTTACATGAGCACAACCGTACGTTAAGTGCCCCAACCCCAACATATGAAAGAGCATTATGAGGGAGATGATCAATGAATTAACATTTTTAAAACGTTTATTTGATGCTACTGGGTGAAATCACTGTGATGTGGGGCACAACAGCGTTTAGTGGGCGTTGAAAGGGATGATTCGCTGTCACTCAGACATCAGGGCCAAGTCACATGCTGGATCTTTTTCTTCACCTCTGGAGACATCAAAACGCCCTGAAGACATGCCGTAGAAAAAAAAATGAAAAGAACCAATCACAACCATATAATGAAGTGTCACTGACTGAAAAAATTGTGAAGAAGAACATTTCAAAATAACCCACGGGCAGTAATGCACAAAGTATAAACTGCAGCCATCATAAAAACCTTCATAAACTGTACAGTAATGTCTGAATTAATATTCTTAACTTTAATGCAAGTGAAAATGAGCTAGCTGGTGTTAAAGATGTGGAAAAAAGACAGTCTTTCATGACAAATAAGATTAAGAGTCACAGATACTTCTCACGTATTAACATTCTTAATTGTAAGCAACATAGCAAAGCTACCAATACGGAATATAAAAGAATACCTTAAATTCGATGACAATAACAATTCTTTACTGTCTCACAGCTCTGAATGAGGGACTGCTTACTTCACATTTCTATTCTTCTTCTCTTCTCACATTCTTTCTGACAGAACGGCCATTACTGAGGCTGCTAGTTTCTAAAATTCCAAAGAAAACTGGAACACGGACGTTATGTGCCATTTCCCAGATGTATTCTTCCTAATAATTTGGTTCAAATTTGGAAATCTTAAACATTTTAAGTTCCACTGTATATCATATCAGTTTAGCATTATATCATTTTGGTTGGTTTATTTTGCACGTGTATTTCATGTTCTATTTAACTTGTTGGAGTTGCAGGCGGAGACATCACAATCTTTTTAAGCATCATGTTTAAAGGACATTTGTTGCATCAAATATGTCTTGTTGTATCAAGCTTTACAGTAGACTTTTATTTCATTTAAAGCATATAGTGAATACAAAAATAATCTACACACCCCTGTGCCAATGCGGGGGTTTTGTCATATACAAACATGTGACTAAGATAAATCGTTTTGAAAATACGTCCTCCGCTAAAGTAATCTATAATCGGCACGACAAGGAGAAATAGACAATGGATTTTCAAAACCAGAAACGATCGAGCCATTTTGGCAACATAAGAGATTACTTGCAAAGCTCATGGAGTTGCAAAAGTTACAAGTCACATTAATTTTTAAGAGTACATTATTCATCTTTGTCTCTCTTTTTTATATTTCACAAAATAACAGCCATTTGAAAAAGGGTGTGTAGACTTTTTATATCCACTGTATGTCTGGTAGGTGTCCAATATGATTGCGATTCCAAAAGATGACCAGTCTAATAGCAATAGTGTAACTTGCGGTTCTTACGGAGCAGTTTGCCTCCCGCTTGAGGCTTGCTGTGTTAGGGCAGTGTGGAAACTTCTGGTTGGATGAAGATGGTGATGTTGATGAAGATGAAGATGATGACGACACTGATGATGACAAAGTCGATGAACTGCCAGATAAACGACGAATGGGATTGGCTAGATTTAGCGCTGGTGGCGGTTTTAGCCTATCAGCCACTCCTGATGATGGCACAGTGCTCATTTCCGGCTTCTTCGTGTTTGGTGAGCCACAGGAAACGGAACCAGAGGAACTAAGGTGGTCCCTGGAAGGTACAACATACAGAAAAGGGCAGGTTCAATTAAGCACTAGGAAGTAACAGTAAATGAGAAGGGAAGGAAAAAGAATGTATAAAATAAACATTACTGCTTCACTCCACTCCCAGTGAGCTGTTATTCACTACTTCCTCGATAAACAACACACCCTTGAATAAAATAAGAAACTTCCAAACTTGTTTAGTTTAACTCATATGTTGTGATAATTATTGATTTGTGTATTCATTAGTGACACTTCTCTCATATCATTGTTTTGAATGTAATGGTGGCTAATCTGAAATTCAAGTAAAGTTGAAGCGTGCCTTCGGAGGTTTACTTTTTTTAAATAAAAATTATGGCTCAGTGGTAGAGTGGTCATCTCCAAAACAGAATGTTGTGGGTTCGATCCTCCATGTCAAAGTGTCCTTGAGCAAGATACTGCTCCCTCCCCAGTTGCTCCTGACCACCAACATGTCAACAAACATGTTACTCATGCTAGTTTTCTGTGTCTCAGTTGCACTTGTTGTTGTTTTTGTTGTTTTTCCAGTTAGGCCCAATCCTGCCTGCCTTGCATCCCTTTCTCCGCCTCAGTTTTTATCCCTCCGTTTGAGGATGCGTTAGGTTTGGCGACTCACCTGTTCGGTCGCGGGCCGGCTGGTGCTTGTCGACCTCGAGTCTTCGCCATCCTCTTTCCCCAGCGGTTGTTGGGTAAAGTGCGCTGCGGCCGTGGGATGACATGACGTACGTAGAGGTCTACGAGCTGGTCCCGATTCCCGCAACCTTTGGAACTGACCTTTTTCTAAGCCACAAACAACAACTGGTAAGCAAAGGCAGTCTTTTAAACATGACATGGCCAGAGGTATCGACTGTTAGGCAGGTATGCTAACGACACTGTTTCTTTCCTCGAACTAACTCACTAAATTGCACTCTAAATCTGTCATTATGGTATTTTGCCTCACCTCGTTTAAAATTAACTGGAGAAAATCCTGAGATAGCAGCTCAGGGTGTAGTAAAACATCCACATCTGAGGCGTAAATGGCTTTTTCGGCTAATTCACAGGGGGTCGCCATGTTTGAATTACCCAGCATGCTCCACGTCCCCATCGCCGTCTTCTTCTTTAGGCTTTTGGCTGCAAGACTGCCATCTGGCGGGAGACACTCAAACACAACACAATACAATACAGTACAGTACTGTACTGCATTGTACAATTAAACTATAAGAAAATAATTTTCAAACAAGGGTGGGCAAGCATTTTTGCTCAAGAGCCACATTTGATTTTTTAAAACGTATATTCTTAGTTAAATACAAGTGAAAATAATAATAATAATAATAAATAAATAAATATGTATAATTGAAAAAAATAAAATATAAATAAATTGATATTTATAAACCGGAGTACCCGGAGAAAACCCACACAGGCACGGGGGGAACATGCAAACTTCACACAGGGAGGCTAGAGCCAAGATCGAACCCACAACCTCTGAGGCGGACGTGCTAACCAGTCGACCACCGTGCCGCCCCTATTATTATTATTATTATTATTATCATTATTATTATTATTTATTTGTTTATGTATCTATTTATTTATTAATCATTATGGTTTATGTTTAATGTCTGATATTATGTATAGCACTTTGCTACAGCTACGGTTGTTGTTCAAGTGCTCTATAAATAAAGTTGAGTTAAGTTGAAGAAATAATGTATTTCGTGAGTGGGCCCGTGGTGCAGGCACACCCCTGATCTAAGGTGTCCATCTATCCCCATATTAATCCACCACCTGTGTTTATTGGATGTTGAAGCCTTTTGAAGTCTAAATAATAATGTTATTCCCATGTGTGATATGGAAAGCATGTCTCAAAGTATTTCCTACTAAGCAAAACAAGGTAGTAAAATGAAACAAAATTAATTCGTTTTGTGGTGGATTTATATTCACAGTAGCAAATCAAAACATTTCAGTTTATTCACTACTATCTCCACTCCGGTAAATTCACCTGCCTCAATAATTTTCAGTGAAGTGAACACCCGAAGGAAAGAAACGTCTGTCGTATCCCAGCAACACGGCAATATATTCACATCATATGACCTCAGTACTGTTTACATTGTGGAAGTGGATGACCTCAATGTTTTGTTGTTCCCACAACGTACACCTTCAGTCCTTTGAAAATCGTGTTTATTTGTCTGTTTCCATTCTTGGTAATCCATTATGTTTCCAAGTACATTTTTACATCTTGACATTGTCTTCCTGAACAAATGTCTGAGAACATCACCGGACAATAACCACTTTTTTTTTTGTTTTGTTTTTTGTGAGAAACATAACTGACATTAGAATGATCACCAGTCGGGATGGGCAAAAGAATTGACTAATTGACTATTATGAATTTTGTCAACTGGGTGGAACTTGCTGTTGAGTAATTGTTTCTTAAACATTTTTTTTTCCAGAATTTGTCCTATGCAGGCCGCCTAGTTGAAACAAGGCATTCTGATGGGTCAGCCCATGTCAGGTAATTAAACGACCTAAACACTATTGTCTGTTATAAATGAATCAGTCAAAAATATAGATAATGACGACAAAATGAACTTAATAGAACTACAGACACAACCATTTACAATCACATTCACACAATCAGTGTGTCTGCAGTCAGTGTCTCCCTAACGAGATTGTCCCATTAAAAAAAATGTAGTATTAACAATCACTCAGTCAGTCTAATGCCCATCCCTTATCGCTACTGTGACTCAATGTACAAAACAACAGCTCACCAATGATGGAAGGATTCACAAACAAGAGAGAGATGTTGACATTCGACAATATGAAGTTGTTTTCCCGCAACGTTGGCCATCAAATCTGTACAGACGCATGAAACTGCCAATGTGGAGTAAACATTTTTGACTGGTCTATGTCATTCGAATGTCCTGTAAAGTCGTTCATAGCTTTTTTTTCCCATAATACCATGCGGTATTGACTTCCGCAGGCGCACAATGTGCAAGTCAATACCTTGTTGATGTATCATTTCATGTATTAACTTGCGCATGGGCAAAATGTATACAATTTAATACATGTCTGTCAAGTCAATACCTTGTGACATTTTGGGCAAAAAAAGCAGTTTTTAGCATGTTTTAGCAATACGTTCGAAAGACTTTACAAATATGTTCGAACGACTTTACCAACACATTCGAGCAACTTTTTCAATACATTCAAACAGCCAAGCAGTACATTCGAATGACTTTACCAACTAATTCGAACAACTTTGCAGTATGTTCGAACGACATAGCCCAGTCAAGAATGTTGACTCCACATTGGCAGTTCCCCACTTCCATAGATCTGAGACAAAAACAAACAGTAGACATCAGAACCCCTCTGCATTTTATGTGCTTCACACAGCAGACTGAGTCTCACTACAAACATAGATGTTGCTGGGTCGCACTCTTCTTCGGCTGCGGCCGCCCACCTTGGGACACAGGCGGCAGCTCTTGGGAACGAACTCCTGGCAGGCTTCCCGGAACTTTCGGATTCTCCAACAGTAAATGATGGGGTTGAAAACCGTCTTCAGGTAGCTGAGCCACAGGGCGCCTATGCTGATTGGGTAGAAAGCCGGGCTGTAGTAGAACTGGCGGCTGAAGACAGCCAGCAGGCTGACCACGGTGTAGGGCAGCCAGCACACGGAGAAGCCCACAAAGAGGATAAGGATGGTTGTGAAGGCGCGGGTCTTGAAGCTCATGTCCACCTTAATCTGCGGGGGTCTCTGCAGCCCGATGAGTCTCATTTTGCTGACTTGGTTGAGTGCCGGCAAGCAGGAGGGCTCGCTGGCGTGGCTGTGGACGCGCAGGGTGTTGCGGCGCACCGTGTTCAGGATGCACATGTATGAGTAGAGCATGACCGAAAAGGGGGCGAAGAAGACCGCCACCGCCAAGAGGACGGTGTAAGCGCGGTCGGCCACGGACTCACTGTATCCCAGCACGCATTGCGGCACCCAGACGTCGCCTACCCCTGCCGTGCCCGTCCTCCAGCCCACGATGGACGGTAAGGACACGCACAGACTAAGCAGCCACGAGCCTGCGATCAAAACTTTGGCCCTGTGCGGGGTCAACTTGTCCTGACGCTGCACGATGATGAGGAAGCGATCCACGCTGATGATGAGCAGTATGGACACGCCCTCCAAGACAAAGAGCCAATAGAGCATGATGGAGGCGCGGCAAAATCCGCTTCCGAAGCTCCAGTCGGTGCTCCCCAGCGTGACAGCGGTGAAGGGCATGCAAAGGAGCGAGAGCATGATGTCGGAGAAGGCCAGCGTGGCGAGCAACAGGTTGATGGCCGAGCGCATGGCCGGCTTCTGGTAGACGATCAAACACACAATGGAGTTGCCCAGGAAACCAATGGTGATCATGAAGATCATGATGGCGGCCAGAGTTACACGCAGGGTGACCGATATGAGAGGAGTTCTGGGTTCGGATGGGGGAAGGTTTGTGGCCTGAATGCCGTCGTCTGGCTCCATGTAGTCACATCCTTCCGGCAGGCTTTCATTGCAAAAAGCCATAGTGGCACTTTATCAGAGAAGAGCAATGTGGATGAAGTGTGCGATCGCTGTCAGAGGCATAGCAACAGTTTGCAAGCCATCTGAAACATAAACAAAATAGAGCACGCTTCGATTAGCTGTAGCAAGGAACCGCAAGTGGTCACGAAAATGGAAGTTCATCAGATCATAATGAGGCAGTAGCAACATGTGATGTCTCTGATGAAGTTCATAAATGGATGTAATGTTTCCCATTCAAATTAATGGAAATGCAATTAATCCGTTGCAGCCAAGTTATACAGTACTTACCATTTTTTTTTCACCAGTGTGGTTGGATTATATTTTACGTCGGTGGAACTTTCGCCTCGCGATAATACATGCAGATGTCTATTTTTATGTGATTACACCGACATTAACCATTCATTGCTTCATTAAAGAGATGTTACAATTCAATAACATACATTCTGTAGATAGCATTTTCTGACAAAATTTTCTGAAGCTACCTTGCGAATCATTTGTAATTCCTCAGTAATTTTGCTCCATATACAGACTTTACTTAGCAATTATTTCTTAGCGCTTACGCTTTCCTTGGTCGAACTTAAACACCATGACGGCCCCAAGCAGAAGAATTGAACTATCTAACAGAAAAAAACAATATGTACTGTTATTTTTGACAAAAAATGCAGAACAATAAATTAGAATGATTTAAAATTATAGATGAAGTCACATGATACAGATGGGCATCTCACTGGCTTTAATTCACTTGATTATTAACAGCTGCGACACCATCTTCATTCCTCCCACCCCTTACACAATATGTGTCATGTCTCACACCTCCAGGCAATCGAGGACGCTTCAGGATCAGATAAAATCTGGATGAGACGTAGAGGCGAAGCGCAAGCAGGATGTGTCTGTTACCATGGTTGGCGCCGCATCTGGGAGGGGAAGGAAGAGACGCTTATAAATGGTGATCGCCACTAATTTGGCACTAACTTATAATGTGCTCAAAGACAAGGAGGCCAAATATTTAAAAAACTCAATAATGAAAGTATGAATTGGTGTCAAAGAAGTATGTTGAAGTAAAACATCTAAACTGATCAACTAAAATCTTTGTATGCATGACGCCCAATTGTACCTGTTCAAAGTCTTGCAAAAGACCAAAAGAAAGAAAACTCCGCCCATGCTCCAAGTTAGTCTGCGCTCTGCAATTTACTTGCGCTTGGCATGAAAATAGGGCCCCATACGTGTGTTGTGGGTAGCCAGAGAAGATCTTGTAGTGTCACCTTAATAGGATTATTCATTTGAACATTTATTTAGTGTCCGAGCGTCCATAGTCCAACAGGAAGTGAGTGGCGAGCCTCAGTGAGCATTGTACCACGCATGCATGTCTGGAGGTAAATCCTACATGCCCAATTTGATTGATCAAATGTTTGGGCCTGTTGTCTGGGTGCAAATGTTTTATGATTTAAAGGAAGGCTTCATTAAATTACACATATGGCTTGATTGGTTGTCATTGATTAGTTTATCTTGGAAAAATTGATCGTAACGTATGCAAGTTACTGCTGAACAATAGACACACATTTGACAATGAGGAGGACACAAAGAAAAACAATGCCATAATGCATAGGAAAAACATTGCAAGGGGTGGACCAGAAACAGCAAACAAGGTGCACACTGGCATGTTAATCAAAGACAGGCAGGCACACGCGCTTTGCAGTGAACGCTTCTGGGACAAGGTGTACTTTACAGTCGAGAGGGGTCCCCTCACGCAGGTGACATTAAAAAACCAAAGTAGTGCCGAGTATTTTTAATGAGCCAGAGCCGGGTGAGCTTCACTGCCCGAGGGAGGATCTGTACTGCCTCTTAATCCTTCGCCAACACCAGGGCAGGCGGCGGGCTGCGTTATGTCCATAATACGAGTGGAGTCCGCACTTGTAAATTAAGCCGCTGAGATACCGGACCAAAGTAGTACGGTGCTCTGTTCATCATGCGCACAACGTAGGAGGACTATTTCCAGCATTGTCCATGCGTGTGAAGCTCACAAATGAGCACCATGTCTGCTGCACTTCCTGATTGATCCACTCATTCTCAAAAATGTATTTTGTGCCATCAAAACACCATGCGGCGCTACATCTTTCACATCAAAAGTGGAACCTCACTCGGTAGACTTACTGGATTTCACAGTATAGCTGGAAATGAAATGGCTTCATTCTTTCAAGATGAACATGATAGATGCAGTGCAGCTGTGTGTGTATATCATTGTGCAGTCTAGTCCCATGTTGACTCGTGACAGTTATCAAGTGACGTGTTGAATGAACATGGATTTTAAAAATCGTTTTGTGGACATGGAAAATAATTAAGTTATCAAATTAGTCATGGACAAAGTCTTAATTTTTTACTTGAGTAAAATCTAGGAATTAATGTGGAAAAAAAAAAAAAAAAAAAAAAAAAGTATAAAAGTATATTTCGAATCAAAGACTGTTCTGAGAAAGGTCACTGATAGTGTAGTGGTACACACGCCTGAGTTGTGTGCGGGCAGCGTGGGATCGATTCCCGCTCAGTGACGGTGTTTGTGTGTGACCTGCGACTGGCTGGTGACCAGTTCGGGGTGTAGTTTGCCTTTGCCCATTGACGGCTGGGATAGGCTCCAGCACCTCCCCGCGACCCTATATAGGATAAGCGGTTTGGAAGATGCCATGCCATGACTGTTCTAAGAGCTTTCTTTGATCCCTGAATACGAATTTCTTCCTGTAAAATACAACAGTTGAACGATACCCCAATGACGTACAACTAATATGGTATATATATGTGCAAATTATTTTGGATTTCTCCAATGAGCCGTCAAGCAACTTTTTAAAGTAAACCTACGTTAAAGTCCGTATTTGCGACAGTGACTTAACTCTAAGTTTGGCTGCACAGGGAGCAGAGGTCAGATGCTACAGGAGGTAAATAAAACTGAGTTAACTGAGTTAATTTTTTTTTTGTGTTATGAAATTTGAATTAATCTCCATAGTTAATGCTTTAATTTTGACAGCCCTAATATCCATCCATCCATTGTCTATACCGCTTATCCTCACAAGGGTCGCGGGGAGTGCAGGAGCCTATCCCAGCTGTCTTCGGGCAGTAGGCGGGGGACACCCCGAACTGGTTGCCAGCCAATCGCAGGGCACACAAAGACAAACAACCACTCGCACTCACAATCACACCTAGGGCAATTGAGAGTGTCCAATCGACATACCAAGCATGTTTTTGGAATGTGGGAGGAAACCGTAGTACCTGAAGAAAACCCACGCAGGCACGGGGAGAACATGCAAACTCCACACAGGGAGGCCGGGTTCGATGCCTATTGAGCCTATTGATATTATTCCTTGTGAATACCAAATTGACAGGGTTATGCCCAAAGTGTAAAAATGAATATAATACATCTAATACATATGTTAGCAAATCCACACCAGCAATAAACATGAAAACAACATGACAAATAGTGCCTTTGAAATGGTGACATTCTTACACAAAACCCTCTCCAAGAGCGCTGCATAGTTTTGCTGGCTGTTGCTACGGCAACAGGGTTAGCAGCTCCATGGCAACAAGCATCCCATATACTCTCGTGCTTCCAGGACCAAATCTATTCTATAGCACAGCCTACTACTGCCAACTTTAATCTTATGCACAAGGTCACCTGATCTTGTTGGACTCAAACAGTCTGCTTCTTATTTAGATCTTGTTAATCATCCATAGGATTAAAGTAGGGACGTGTGAAATTGCTTTAAATAAGATGATGTCATCTAAAAAATGTGTTTTATAGGTTCTAGTAGCTGTGCCTACATGAAATGAAGTCAACATAATAATGCAGGGTTTTGCTCACGATGGCCTTGACGTGCCTGCTATTATTATTATTATTATTATTATTATTATTTATTATTATTAATATCTCTTCCCCTGGTCCTTGAGTAAAGTAGGGGAACAGGGGAAAAAATGAAAAATGAAAAGACCCACCTTGAACGGTTCACAGTGGCGCTCACCGTGACAGAATCCTGGTCCCGCTTCTCATCCATACGTGAACTGACGGGCCCTCCTCCATGGCATACCAAAATGTCAATTAATAACGATAAATAGTAATATGATATCCCAAGGAGGACGTTTTATAGCGGTCTCGGTCGTCATCCTGCCGACTGCAAACTACGCAGACGCCAAACGAAGCAGAAGCAGGTGGACGCCGATTTAAAGGAACAGTGCGTATATAGCTGAAAGAAAGAAAGAAAAATCTCCACACCAACACAACAAAGTTGCAATGAAGTTGGGGTTTTTGTGTTGCTGTAGTGTAGTCAAACGTGTACATTTCAAGTGTATTTTTGTCTGAGTAGTTTTGTTACAGTAATTGTATTTGTAATCGTTTACATATTAGTTTTAAAAACGATCTTGTATTATACTCGTGATTTGTGTTATAATTGTTCATTGTAAGAATACAGAAGTGATACTGGTGAGAAATGGTAAATAAATTAAAGAAATTAAACGTTTTTTTAATCATTGCAGGCTCATGTATTAGTGTAGATTAATTTGCCTATTTATCATACTAACCGTATACTTACATGCCACATCTTAATGTTTTCATATTTTCCTTTTAAATTTTAATTTTCTCATAATTCCACCTCTCTTTAATCTGTCTGTCTGTCTGTCTGTCTGTCTGACTGTCTGTCAACTTTACTTTAAAATAGAATTAAAGCTCGCACGGTATAATCAAAATAAAATAGTCTTTTTTTATATCATGCTATAACAAGGTTGACCAATAGATAGCAGCATTGCATCATATCCACTGGTTTAGCAGTAACCCGCTGACTACAGGCCAGATGTGCAATAGCATCCGCAAAGATGTTTTCAGCCCATTATTTAACTGTAATTATTGATAGTTCCATGACTTGTCGAGTGTTTTTTTCCACTATAATACAGTACTGTATTATCTTCTCTTCTCAGTGTAAAGTGGCACGGTGCCCGTGTGGTGAACGTGCCCACCTCAGTTCCACTCCACTGATGTGACGCATGCATGCACATCACGTCCACTGGCAAGCTCGCAGGGTGGGAGAATTAATTTCTTTTATTCCACACCTCTGCCGAGACGTCGCCACTCCATCATTCGGCTAAAAAGCAAACACGCCGGCCTGCCTGCGTGAAAAATGTTCCTCTCCTTAAATCAGAATATTGAGAGTGCAAAGAAAACACACACACACACACACACACACACACACAAGGAACAGAGAGCTACATTTAGGACATTTTGCACAACATCTAACTTAAGTACACCTCCTGAGTCTTGTATTGACACACTGCTGCTTGTGACTCCTTCTCCTACTTATGAGACTCAGTTTAGACTTCAAGGAAGGTGTTAATCAACGGTGAGACACTCGAGGTGGTTAGCTACACTGGGCAAAGTGAGAATAATTAACAACCCTGGGGAATGTGCAAGCCTCAGGGGAACTTTAAGATAGGTGTCTGAGAGAAAGACTTGTTTCACAATATAGTAATCCAATAGGGATAGTGAGACTATACTGTACAACAGGGGTCACCAACCTTTTAGAAACTGAGAGCTACTTCTTGAGTACTGATTAATGTGAAGTGCTACCAGTTTGATACATTCCTCCATAATAACACATTTGCTTGTATTCATCTAAATTGAAAAAATAGTGTTAATGATTTCTTACAATAATGACAACAATGATTTAGCAATGAAGGAAACAAATCTATCGTCGACATGCAGGATTTTATTCCTCTAAATTTCTGCAAGTGTTTTGAAATTGACACTTCTACAAAATTCCTTGAAAATCACAATTTCTCATCACTGGTGTGCTGAATTTAGAATAGGCCCGCGGGCTATTCAGGTGGTCCTTGGGGACTATGGTGCGAGCAGACACCATGTTGATGACCCATGCTGTACAATATTACACAAATAAAAACAAATAAGAAGATCTCGACCAAAATCCAACATCATGTCACTCTAATTGTAAGTCGATATACCACTGGAACATGAATCCATTGAGTCCATTCTGGATTCATGAAAACCATTATTATTTGGTCAGACAATGTTTGAATTATCATTTCATAATTCCACTGTATAATAAAACTAAAATAAAATAAAACTACTCGCCCTTTGAAGACGTGTGAAACAACACCCAATGGAGAGGCAACAGGAAAGTTTTTGCAAAGTGGTATTGCAATAAAATACTATCGCTGGAATGAATCAGTCGTAATGTAATGTATGATACGAGTATTCATGTTAGCATCTATTTTGTGCTTTTTTTTAAGTGTGTTACTCGTATTGTACTGAGCAGCCAGTAGCTTTCCTGCCTTAAGGTTTAGTTCCGGTTCTATGGTTATCATTGTACCTTCCCTCTTTATTCATCACTGCTATCTTTATGTTGTTATGTCACACAAAAAGGGACAAAGAAAAAGCTCAAATTTACAGAATTTCGTTACAGTCTAGTTTTTTTTTTCAAAATCTTGACTCAACATGCTGGGTCAAATCATCAACCCAATGCGCTGGGTGTAAATAACCCTGCATTGGCTCGGACCCTTTTGGAGCCATCGGCGGGTTAGCTATTTCACCCAATTTGCGTTACTTTTAACCTAGCAATCTTAAGAGTGTGGTCGCAGTTTGGTGTCTGGCCTGCATCATGTTTCTAATATC
Source organism: Filicampus tigris (assembly GCF_054856515.1). Lineage (NCBI taxonomy): Eukaryota > Metazoa > Chordata > Actinopteri > Syngnathiformes > Syngnathidae > Filicampus > Filicampus tigris. Next base: position 10,337,751 of record NC_141230.1, on the reverse strand, counting down.
GTGGTTGCCTTATCGAGCTATGTGACGGTCGCACCTTGCGCCTTTCCGCAATCAATATGCGGATTGTGGCATATTGCATTGGAGCAACAGTACACTGTCTTAGGTTGGCTTCACAGTTCTGGATATACTTTTTAAAAGTACATAAACAGCCGAGCAAAAAGGATGCATGACAGGGCCAGATGTTTATTTTTGATATGCTATGTGATTTAGTGTGGCACCTCCAGAGAAATATTAACATACAGTGTTGTTTATTCCTTTCTGGCAGCAACCTCTGCTTCCCGTTGGCTCCACTTTTCCGGTTGTCATCGGGAAGTTTCTTTCACTTTGTTGTGATGAGTGTTTGCACTTGGAAGCACGTTTGCGTGCGTGCGTGTGTGTGACTATTGATCGGAGTGAGGAAGCACGCGCCGCCATAATCCATCATGTGTGGCCAAAGATCTGCTGCCTAGTGTCACTCTGTCACCTTGGCAACCGTTTGTGCGTTGACCTGCCAGCTGGGAGCGCTGAACTTTGCTGGCTGGCGCGGGATTGTGCATGAATGCACATCAAAATGCAGAAAAGAGCGCAACTCAGGAGAGCACACTCAGACAATGTGGATCACTATAAACGTTTCGCAGTACACAATTTTCATGAACACATACACGTCAGCAGCGCCTGCTAGCGCGCCTTGACTTGAAATAAAACATTGTGTTTCCTCTGCTCTAGTTGACACTTTGCCACAATTAATTGTTTGTGGTGTGTCCACTTGACTAAATGCAGTAAATGCCACACTTCAAATAGACCTCCTAAAATGAAAGGGTTCTTTAATCATCGATTATATGTTGCAGTAGACGTTTTGCCACTTATAGAGCAACCATTTCATTTGTAAAACTGGCATCTTCCCTGGAGTTTAGAGAAACAGAAAGGGCCAATTTAAGTGTCCAGTGCAATTCTGAATGTGTGCGTGGGTGGAGTTTCTTTCGTTTGGTATTTTTGTGAAATACCAAATATTTCAGTTAGAAATGGGCGTTTGCGCTGTTGTGGGAGTGAACACAGTCAACTTCCTTAACTGCCAATGGAGATGGCTCCTCTCATTCCCTTTAAGTTCAGCGCAGGAGAGGAGGGCAACATGGTAGAAGTATGAACTTCTCAGGAACTGCAAGAAGATTGTGAATGATGTAAAGTTGGCCGCTGTGAAGTGGGCACTTGGACACCACCTTCCACCCCGATCGTGCAGCCATGTGTGACAACCACCCAACACACACGCCCTCCCAATAGCTGTGCCATGGCTACGGGGGTATGGGTTTTTTTTTTTTTTTTTTTTTTTTTAATTCAAGCTGGTTATAGTCATACTGCGTTCAATGAATTGATTTCGACAATGATTCAGAGGGTTTGCTCCATGCTCTTGTTATATTTATGAATGAAATATGATGACATCCACCACACATGTTCGCAGAGCATGTTTAGTATGCCTGCACCTAGATCAAATTCACCAAAATCACATTACCCCATCTGCACCGCAACTTAGACCTGCTTTCATCAAGTATAATGTTTAGTCTCCTATCAGCCACCAAATTGTCAGATGCATCGGGGTCGAAAAACGACACCGCTCACCTGTACATACACTACCAGTTTCTTATTCAATAGTGTGACTAGTCAAGTCAAGTTTATTCACACAGCCTTAAATCGCAAGAGTTTCAGAGGGTTCACAAAAATTAGCAACAACCACTGGTCTACACCCTCCCATCCGCCCAAGGAAAACCTCAGAGAACCGATTCCATGTCATGTCATGTCATCTTCCAAACCGCTTATCCTATACAGGGTCGCGGGGAATTGCTGGAGCCTATCCCAGCCGTCAATGGGCGAAGGCAGACTACACCCCGAACTGGTCGCCAGCCAGTCGCAGGGCAGAACCGATTCCAATTCAGAGAAAAAAAAAAAAACTTTGGGAAGGGATCACAGATGCGAGGATCCCCCTTCCAGAAAGACCAGGCTGCAATGCACGCAACATTAATCAGACGATATAATTCGTACAATGTTAGATTCAACAGTATGACAGCCCATTTGATAAAATGAAGTGCCACAGAAAGACGCCTCCGAGGAAGTGCTTCCCCTCAGGAATTTTCCCAGTTGTTTGACGCAGAATTTTCCACAGCAACAGCCTCACTTCGCTCAGCGCCATCTAGCCTGCTCTGAGCAGGAGAAAGTGGGGAGTAGAAGTGGCAGTAAAACAGGCCAAAATCAAGAGGTTTAACCAAACAAGACAGTTTTCCAATAAGTTTCAAGTTGAGATTTCAACAATTCTACTGATGCACCCGCTCTATATTTCTCTGCAAGGGCATTCCAGACCACTGGAGCCCAAAGAGAGAATGTGTTAGATTAGAACCTGCTGACTTCTTTTTAGCTCTCAGAGTCACCAAAAGACAATCTGGTTATGACATTAGGCCAGTACAAAATTTTGACTGGTAATGTTTTCGAATACACAGCAGTATGTATACACAGCAAAAAAAAAAAAAAAATGGTGTGTTGAATTTACCCATTTCTATTTCGTCAGGTGGCTACATCATCGAATTATCTGGATTTACATACATTTTTTTAAAGTAGAGGTATAGTCTCCTTAAAAAGTGTCGACCCAGATGATTTTATTTTGTGCAACCACTTGACGAAATAAAACGGAATAAATTCAACACAGCATATTTTTTCTGTGTAGTTTGGGGCGTAACACTTTCCACCACCAACCACATAGCAAAGATTAAGACAGCAAGGGTTGGGATCACTCTTCGGACCCATTTTATTTTCAGTGATCGAACAAACGTATATCATTATGAGCTTTTGTGTGTTCCATGCTTCTCGGCTTGTTCTCAGTGTTCATTTTAGGTGTTATTTGTTTTTCATTTGCATTGCGGGTCAAATGTAATGCTCTATAGTCCACAGCCTGTTTAGCTTCCTGCCAATGTTTTTAGAATATGTTCGAAACGCTCTAATTTGTATGTTTCCACTCACTTCATATTTATGCCTCTGGTATAATTAGTCTGTCACAAAGAAACCAAGAAATCTGTTATGCTTGTGCAATACTCACTTTATACTACATGTAAGGGCTTTAAGATGAAAAAGAATTGTTTTTAAATGGTGTGTACCATAATACACTATACTTGGTAGACGTGCTGGTATGCTGTATAAATATATATTTAATTAGCAAGTTTCATGTAATGCAAGCCGTGGGAGTTACATCAACTAACCAAATTCCAGTATAAATGCACAAACTGCATTACAGTACTTTGCTTATTTCTTAGCTAGCCTTCTTTAGTCAACAGCACTTTATGCTGGTACTCTTTGTCCGTTTACATCCATGTTTGTATATGCCCATACATATGAATTACATACAAACTTCAATTTCTTTGTTATTACTCAAGAAGCCTCAAAAACGTAAAATGTTTGTAAGTTGCACATTCTGCTTGCCAAATTCTTAGCTCACTGAGTCAGTTTTCATGGCACTTTACAAAAGGAGAATGAGTTCCAGCACTTTTAAAAGTCTTAATAAAATGTCTTTAAACACAAACGATCGCGGTGATTTCAACAAATGGCTTCTTGTGAAAGAAAGCTACGTCTTACACTTGGAATAAAGCCACAAAAGACAAGTGCAAATTTGCCAAATAGTGCGCCTGAACGTGTTGTCGGCCACACAAAATCCTGTGAATTATTCTTTAGAACATAAGTGTCACATGCACTCCAGTCTTTTTGGGCCACTATCCCACATGTTTTAGATGTTTCCCTCCTCCAGCACGCCTGATTCAAATGATCAGCTCATCAGCAAGCTCTACAGGAGCCTGATAATGATCCAGATCATTTGAATCAGATGTGTTGGATGATGGAAACATCTACAACGCGCATAATAGTGACACTAGAAGACCAGGGTGTAACACCTGTGATTTAGAACATCATCACTAAGTATTTTTTTACAGGGTCACCCTAAATAAACATTTTTTTTGCAAATATATCTAATTAAAATATTTGTGTTTTGGGATAATGATTGTAATTATTGAGCAGAACAAACTCAAACATGTCTTTAAGTGTGTGTGATTTACATTCTTTAATTTTGTGTTATACCACACACCCACACACACACACCCACACACACACACACACACACACAAACACGCACACACGCGCGTCTTTGTAATAATGATGTTCAACTCACATGCGTCGTCTTCCATGTCAGTCCAATTTATTAAATAATTCATTTCTTCACCGGGAATACTGTAAGAATGAGGGGGGAAATAAATAGTGCAAACCATCACACAATAATACACACTTGACTTGTACACGCAAAGGAATGTTTTGTACTTAAAAAAAACATGTATCTCAATAATAAAGGAAAACAAAACAATGCAACGAGTTGCTTGAACTGTATATCTACTAGCACAAAACACAGTTGTAAGAAACTTAGTGGGGGTATATTAATTATTGCTTTCGGGAACAAGTCAGTGCTAAAGTAAAGCAAATCGGTGTATTATTTTTATTTTAATGTTGTTTTTATGGTTTTCAATATGATGCATAACATGACTTGTGCTGCTTTGAAGTGTCACCCTCATACACGCCCACACGCGCACCCACACACCATAGCGGTTCAGAGGACACACAGGAGCTTGTAACAAAACGTTGATTATTAATCGTCTAAAGTGAGACAAACAAAGGAAAAGATGGTTTGGGCGATTTGGTGTGGCGTTCACGTGTCGCTGTACATCCTCTTGCAGTCAATGGATGGAGGCGGCGTGTCCGCGCCCATGCTGCCCACCTGCGAGTACGCATTGTCCGGGCTTCGCGGGAGCCCGGGCGGCGTCATGCGCTTTTCCTTCTGCCTGCGGTTGCAGAACCAGACGCGGACCACCTCCTTCTCCAACTGCAGTGTGTCCGCCAGCCCGTTGATCTCTTGCGCCGACGGCTTGGGGCACTTGAGAAAGTGGCTCTCCAGCGCGCCTTTGACGCTCACCTCGATGGACGTGCGCTTTTTCCTCTTGCGTCCCTGCGTGGCGATCTTGTCGATGCTGGCCGGGCTTCCGGTGCTCGAGTCGGCCTCCTCCAGCCACTTATTGAGCAGCGGCTTCAGCTTGCACATGTTCTTGAAGCTCAGCTGCAGCGCCTCGAACCGGCAGATGGTGGTCTGCGAGAAGACGTTGCCGTAGAGCGTGCCCAGGGCCAGACCCACGTCGGCCTGCGTGAAACCCAGCTTGATACGACGCTGCTTGAACTGCTTGGCGAAGTGCTCTAGGTCGTCCGAGGTCGGCGTGTCCTCATCCGAGTGCGCCTCTTGGTGATGATGCTGGTGGTGATGTTGGTGGTGATGGTGCGCGTTCTGGTGATGAGGATGATGATTGTGAGGATGGTGGTGGTGGTGGTGGTGGTGGTGAGGGTGGTCCAGCTCCGGGGAGTCCCCGCGCAAAAGCGCACCGGGGTGCATGAGGCTCTGGGTGCTGAGCATCCCGTTCACAGTGAAGGCGGCGGGTTGGGAGTAAACGAGGCTCTGCTGTTGCTGGTGCTGGTGCTGCTGCGTCTGACCCTCGCTAATGTTGATGGTGCCCCCCCAGCCGCCAGGGTGCGCTTGATGCCCCCCTAAATGGGAGCCGCGGTGCTGCAGAGTGGCGCCCGAGTGGAGGTCCTCCCTCCCGCCGCCGCTTCTCTTCGTCTCCTGGGGCTGGGAGCTGGCCGGCCACGCGGCACCAACCTCGGCCGCAGCAGCCGCAGCCGCCGCAGCGGCGGCCGCCGCGGCTGCGGCGTGGGGAAGCGACGTGACCCACTGGTGGGCATGACTGAGCATGTGCCCCCCGTTGCTGGACACCATGGTGGCCCCTTGCATGAAGTCACTCTGCACCATCTTGATTGAGGGGTCCCCTCTGAACGCGCTGGAAGACACCGAGGTGACCACGCCGTTCGCTGGCTGCATGCTACCACCTCTCCGGTCAGAGTGGGAGACCGAGCCGGTTAAAATCCTGCTGCTGGCTAGGTACGGGCTGGAGGTGGCTGTAGCCATCCCCCAAATCATAAATCTGGACTTTGTTTTCTCCCTCGATGCTTTAAACACTGGATCCACTCAAAAACGCACTGTGTGAAAAACTGCAAATACAGTCCTTGGAGCGAAAACAGCCATAAAAATGACTGAAAACCAGGGGGACAGCAAAAGTTATAGTTTCAAAAAAGTTTCTCCAGTTGTGAATAATCCACAGAACACTTTACTATTCGATCCGTGCCTGCCTGGAACGATTTAGGATCGTGCGTAAAAGTCTTCACCCCTTCTTAGTCTTCTAATTTGGATTTTCTCAGCACACGATGAAATGATAAGGTCGAAAACTCCCCGCCGAGTCGAAGCGCATCCTCCACGGAGCAAAGGAGGCGAACATGTGTTTAACTGGGACCACGGCCGAGCTTGCCTCTCCCATCTCCGGCCAATTAGGTGCAAACTAGCCCGCTGAGTCCTTGCTGATTGGACGCTCAGTCTGAGAGGAGTGTGTGTGTGTGTGTACGGGGACACTCTAAACTGGTCAGTGCGCTAAATTTATTGTACACATATACAATAACGTCATAGTATGAAAATCTATACACACCTGTCCAGTGCCCATAAAATAAGGTACACTTGTACATTCTGATAAGATCTAATAGAAGAGCCCTATTAAAAAGTCAGCTTTTGCTCACTTTGGATTGGAGGTAATAGTTTAACAGCCTTGTTGGTTATAGTTTTCTGTAGTGTACAACTGCATGTATCATGGACAGAAATGTTTGTAATATTTTTGTCATGTAGCTAAATGAGATAACCAAAACATTAATAACAGGTGTCCCAAAGGCAGAAAATAAATTGAAGGCATTAATACACCGCAGCATATTATAATTCCCTGATATCATGAAATTACCCCTCGAGGTTGTGAGCCCACATGGGGAAAACATCATAGCATCATATTTGATTGACTTAGTAGGTTTGTTGCAATAGCAGTGCATCATTTTCCCATATCAGCTCGTCTTTAAAGTTATTTTACTGAAAAATGTCCAACAGATTAGTGCTAAGGGTCAGAAAAATAATAGCTCTTGAATTAGACCCACATTTTTTTTATTGAGTTTGAATTCATTGAGAGGTTGTGCTGCTAAAAATGTGTAAGCAGAGGAGAAAAGCTAAAAGTTGCATAAATGTGAATTTTGACAACTGCTATTGCCGATCTAAACATTTTCCGTACATCATAGCATACAATAGCAATCCCCAATACCCGGACCCTGAGAGGCCACGAGTAACATTGTGATGACATTGATATACTTGCCACATTTGAACTTTTTGTACACAATCTCGCACTAAAACCTCTAGCAAAAAAGTCCAATATTTCAAAATTAATAAGTGTTAAGTACGTGAAAAGTAATTGCATATAAGTCCCAAATGAGTCCCTTTTGTTGTTTCATGTACAACAAAAAAAATGTTGTGCACCACTTAGTCAATTTTATTTTGTCAAGTGGTTGCACAAAATAAAATAATCTGAATCCAGATAAAAAATTTAAGCAGACTATACACCTAATTTAAAAATGTATCTGGATACAGATGCTTTTAGTTTGTGCAACCACTTGATGAAATGAAATTTAGTAAATTCAACCATTTTTTTCAGTATACACTATAACAATTCACTAATGCGCATATAAGGCTGCGGTTCGCATATTAATGACACCAAAGCAACGTGGCTGGACGCTTGTCACGTTTCCTTTCCTACCATTGAGTTCTTCTGTCGATGATTCCACAGGAAAATTGTGAGATAGGAGTTGCGAGAAAAGTACGCCAGAAACAAATTGGTGTGATGAATTTACTCAATTTTATTTCATCAAGTGGTGGCACAAAATAAAATCAGCTGGATCCAGATATATATTTTTAAGTAGATGTATAGTCTACTTTTGAGAAGTTTTCTACAATTAAAATCAGCTGGATCTTAAAAGTAGGCTGCACATCTACTGAAAAAACATTTCTGGATCCCGCTGATTTTATTTTTTGCAACCACTTGCTGAAATAAAAGTGAATACATTCAACAAATACTTTTTTCACTGAACAAAACTTCCCAAAAGAGCAACAGATTGTATTTTTATTTTTTTTTGGGTTAGCTGTTTAGTGAATGTGTGGGAAAACGATGATAATAGGAAGAAAAATACACTTTTTGTCAAATAATAGCAGTGTGAATGCTTGTCTCTCGGAATAAATATACAATTACTATATCTAGATGAAATAGCATAATAGCTGAAACCTTTCTCAAGGATCCTCAGCTTTGGGCACAAATAAGGTGTGCACGCCTTTCGCATGCTAATGTGCTCTGCCTTTCAAGTGGTAAAGAAAGAACACAGTTGCGCCTCACTGCTGAAGTGCGAAAACCTGCCACCATGCAGTTAAAAACACACTTCTCAGGGCGGATTTTTCGATACTGGGCCAGTTTATGGGACCATCTGACGCGTAAACGTGATGTGGGAACTATTCTCTCCCAACAGAAAGAGCATATGAGTGGACCAGACACACTGCTCTGCATATGTTTTACTTGTGTGGTCTTGGATGCACTTTAAAAAGTGGATGATGGACTTTGCCTTGTCAATACTGCCATCAAATTCCTTTGAGACTTTCTCACTTCACCCAAAAAGTTGAAATTGAACTTCATCATTGTTCATTCATTGTATTCAGAAGATGATAGCTATTAAAGATACAGATCTGCCAAGCTCCCACACTTGTGCATGCACACAGCAAAATATGTGAGCTTGATGACAGGGTGGACAATAGCAAGGTAGACATGTTTGGCTAATGTTAGCATTTAATGAGCATATGGTGAACCTCCACTTAGAGTAGTAACATGATTCGGTAAAAAAACAGCAACATCTTTTTAATTGATATTTCACTGTGACAGAGTGGACATGTTAACCTGTAGAACATCGAATTAACCACATAATTAGAAAAAATATAAAATATAAGTGTACCCATTTACTCTGCAGGTAGCCACTGTTTCAGACTGCACTGACGAAAGACAAAATGTTGGTAATGTCACTGAAAACAATTGAGTGTTTCTAATTGGGGTAGTTACCCTTAATGACAGGGTGGACAGCAATATTAGGGACACATATATCAAGTCCAATATGATTATGAAAATAGAATATGTATGCTCCAAATGACTTTTTTTTTTCAAATACATTTTTGCGGGCAATAAAACCATGTAAAAATACATACATTAATAAAAATTTAACCATTTGCTACACACACCTTAAGACACTATGTGAAACATGCCAAAATTATGTCCATGCAATTAAAAAAATGTATACAGTAAACTGAAGGAAAATGCATTTTGAGAGACTTCTCATTGTACTGCTATACTGTATGTGCATGTTTGGCCACTTATAATAAGACCTCAGAGTTTCATTATTTTGCTCCATTTTCATGATGAGAACACAAAAAGCAATTAGTTATAGTGATTTACCTTCTTAATACCATTTGTTATTGTAACATTTTTATCAAGTGATACTACAACTTGTAAAACTTGAATGATGAATGATGAATGAATGTTACATAATAATTTGCTGAGAAATGTGCAAAATGTGCGAATAGGTAATGACTCAGTTGACATTTTACATTTTTGATCATTGTTGTGTTAGTTTTCACTGATGTGTAACCTTCCACTATCACAGAGAGAACTGTTCCTAATACTGTATTTTGTTTCTTTCATCATATAAAAAAGGTACCCCAAAATACATCTATAAATAAAATTGTATTGTATTGTATTGTATAACAAAATTTACAGAAGGCACATTTTCGATACTATTCATATACTATAGGTACTATATATATTTACAATTTTTGGGGTACCTCATTTTGTTCCTGTATGTCATTGTCCCGTATTATATTTTACAATGCTCTTTAATATGACATGTGTTAGTCCTATATTGCTAGACCCATGAGATTTTAATAAGCCATAAAATATTAATAATTTATTAAATTGTGGTACAGTAAATAAAACTCTCCTTCATGTATGTGTGTGTACATTTTAATTTGATTAAACAATAAAAATATGAAAATATTACAGGAGAGTTGGATGTAGGGTTGCAGCTAAGAAATATTTTATTGTTCGGGTATCCTACTGAAAATTCTATTGACTGATCGAGTATTTGGATAAAGTATATTTTTCCTTTGTTAAAGAGCAATTATAAACACAAAAGATAAAATAAGAAATTTCACTAAATGATGAATGACCCAACATTCCATCCGCCCCCCAAAAAAGCGTCCGTGCATGACATTATTTCATTATTTTATTTCTCATTAGCTGGCTAATTTCATTTGGACATCCTCTTACCTGCCGAGAGTATCGTGAGTGGATTGAATTGTTTACAACTGTTCAACCATTATACCAACCACCATTGTGATGATGATGATGATGATGATGATGATGATGATGATGATGATGATGATGCGGACCGGAGCAAGCCAGGGGACATCATGAGAGTATTTAAGATTGCACAATAACGCAATACGATTGCGTTATGTTGCAAAACATTTGCGTTTTAACGCAAGACATTTTCACTTTTTATTGCATTATTTCGCAATAAAAATAATTATTGCAAAATAACAATGTTATTTTAGGAGTAGAACGAATGTCTTCCACTTCCGGGTCAAAGCTTTCAGTTCAGGTGGAGCTGGCATGACCCGCCAGGTTTGGATAGAGTTTTACAGTCTAGAAATGTTCCAGATAAGGACATAATTTGCATGCAAAGTGATAAGGTTTGTACTCAATGTTAACAGTTACTGTAGTTAACAAAACAAAATTGCTCTGCACCTTTTTCCACATCAGTGAAATAGGCGCACACTAGAGGGCAGACCCTGCCTGTGAGCAAAATACTGTAGGGAGCACGCACATGAAAAAGACCATCGTACAGTGTTGTGAAGGCTGTAGTCATGGCGGTTCTCTGGTATCGCGGAAGAGAACAGTGGTCTTTCTTTTTAAAAGAACCCAACACAACAAATCAGCCGGTACTTGACCCGGTTAGATTAGAGGGACGGAAGAAAACTCACCTCCGTCCTTGCTTGGTCCATCCTTTTTAAAAGACTTCTCGTCGTCCGTCCGTCCTGGACGGACGGACCGCTCCGTCCCTGGGACGGAATGTCCATCCCTGGTATGCATGTGTGTGCGTATGTATTAAATGTACTGCATATATGATGTACATTATAGTATAGAAATGCTCTATTACATGAAAATATTATACTATATAATAATCATCAAGTAGAAATTGTTTTCACCTACAACAATGTCATAATCTAAACATACGTACAACACGGGTATTTTTAAACTAAGATTAAGTCGTAAAGTTAAAAAAAATAGACAAAGAGCAACAAAAAAATAAATGCAACGTGTCTCAATAACAAACTAATTAGGTACATTTCAACTCATTCAACATTTGTTGAGACAAATTGGCTAAATTGCTGCCGTTTGGACAAAGTGATGTTGGTGAAAAAAAATTACTGTGCACTCTCAGTACTAGAAATGTTCTCACAAAATGTTAAATTTATCAGCCTAAAAGTTACTTAACACCCAACCTGAAGTACATGTTCATTGGACCCCCCCAAAAAAACGGCAGCTAAATGTATTTTTTTTTATTTTAACTATTTTTAATGACTTTTAATAAAGTAAAATATTCTCAAAACACTAATAAAGAGTTGGAGTTACATGCATTTCTTTTTGAATACTTCAATTTGAATGATTGATTGTGCTGCGAACATGTTCAAATACTACTTCTTGAACCTGTGAAGTAAAAATAATAATACAAACGGAGTGGCCGGGTCCAAAAGCAGCAAACCGTGTTCCAAGTCCGGCGGCAGAATGTTGAGGAAGCCAGATGAGTGTGGAAGGACGCGGTAATGTTTTGCATGTGTTGTGCTGGCTGCTCGTCTTATTTGTTATTCATGAAGGAAGCTGGGTGAAGAGGCCGACTTGTGATGCGTGTTCCTCTCTCATTGCACTCTCTTTCTGCCATGTGTTTGAGTTGCAGTGAATTTGGCTATTAAACTCTGCTTAATAAGCACCGTCAGCTAATTGGCATGGCTGTTTATGAGAGATCATCCTTAAATCAGTTAAACTCTCTCTTTCGTCTTTTTACTCTAGGTTGAGTCTTCGGGATGCGCATAGGCCACCATTTCAGCCCCCTGGCTATTTTTTGGGGTAGACTTTTGAAATATGCAAATGTTAGAAAAAAAAAAAAGTAGGAAAGGGCATGAAAAAAAATCTTCATTTGGACTCCTGGAGATTCCGATCAAAAGAAACAGATGTTGTTGTTTTTTCTTGTTCGTGCTTTTGTTTGTCGTCAGCCAATGCAATTAAGAAGCACTGTAAAATACAAAACAGACAAAAACAAATGCTATGGTCACTGACATTATTACAGACCCGCTAACCTCAGGAAATTTTGCATAGCGTTACACCAATGTTTTCAATTTTTCCCAAGGTTGCCACGGTGCCAAAGTGTGCAAGTTAATTTTACCAAGGATCCCTATTTTCATTCAAAAATATTTCCCACTTTCAACTTCTTTCTTTCATCTCAATTATGTAGCTAACCTCTGCCAAATACTTATTTTGTTTCAGGCAGGTTACACATTGCTGCTCACTCTGTTCGATGTAGGTGCTGCTCATGCACACTTCACACTCAGTCTATTATTTTTTCAGGAAATTTGATTTCAAAATCATGCTTTGAGGTAAAAATTCTCAACTTTTTCACGAAATACATGCTGGTTGGCAAAGGTCAATTTTTTGGTTGATCACAGATTTGATCTGTTGTTGTTGATTTTAAATGGATGTCATAGTTTGTATTTTTGAAACCTGTTCTCGTGAGGATTTAGTAAAATACTGCAGAAAAATGAGCTGTTACTATTAGAAATGATAGTAGATTAACTTAGAAATCTTGATTCTATCTCAGAGCAAAATATTCAAGAAATCCCAGTAGGCGGCGTACACCCTACTGTGTGTAACGGTATATATATATATATATATATATATATATATATATATATATATATATATATATATATATATATATATATATATATATATATATATATATATATAGTTGTAGATATATTTTTTTGTGGGGGTGATTTCTGTCGAAAAAATTTCTGTTGAAGATTCATGAATTTATTCAGGAAAATTGCACAAATGCTATCTCCACTGTTCCTTATAATAGCATTTTTTTATTTCCACCCAATTTCAAGAATCTAGTAGGCTAGTCCATCAAAATCCATTTATTTACAACATTTGGTGGAAATGAACACTGCAGGATTCACAACAATTTCAAGAGAAATTTGATACTTCAGTCATACAAAGCAAATACGTTTATATTTTCATTTTTGTAAGATTTTTCCAAATTCTACCATACATGGGTATCAAAAGAGGCAAATTGTTATGATGACCAACAGGAAATATAACTTCTCTAATGATATTGTCTCCGGTGTGAGCAAATGTTGAATTTTTAGATCGGCCACAATTGTAGCGTGAAGTGACTTTTTGGTCATTGTGAACATGTATTGATTGTTTGCTGCCATTGCTAACAAGCTACTGTAGTTTCCCCTAGGTGTTTAAATAAAGAACATAGCTAAACCGCCACAGAGGGGGAACTCCTTGGGTTTCGTCTCTTAATTCGCCATGCTGTAGTGTCATCCCGTGGTTGCGATCACGAGTGTGTTTTGACCTTCAGCTGTAGAGGCTTCGCAGCGTGAGTCTCTCCCTACATGCCCCCCACTGGGCGCTTTAAATCAGAAGCAGGCCCCGTCGCGGAGCACCAGCTATGAGCTCAGCGGGACCAGTCGAGCTCAGACGGAGGGGAAGCGGGAGAAATGGAGGAACGTTTAGACATTTTTTGGTTTATCCTTCTGCCTCATACAGTACATATACAGTACTAGAATCAAAGCACTGACCTCAACTTAATGTCAACAGTTTTAATTTGGATTGCATGTTTTGGATTTTTGACAGTGACATTCATGTACTAGTCACTGGAAAATCCAGGAACATGCTAGGAACAAAATATTTGATCGCCAACAAAAAAAAGGGAAAATTCATCTGTGGAACTAAACCAAATAGGAAAAAACTGCTGTAATACTGCTAACAAATAAACTAACCGTGATGATAAATTTGGGAACTCTTGGGGCTATATATGCGTAGAAAGCTCAGCTGCACTCAAGCGTAAAAACTGGCGTATCCTTATACTGTACGTATTCGCGCCGTGGGACACCTTGATGCGCTTGTTTGAGGTATTGTTCAACTCTCTCTAACTTGCTAGGCATTACAGCGTACCGAGTGCATTTCCTTTGACATATACCGCTCATCCTCACGAGAGTCGCGGGCGTGCTGGAGCCTACCCCAGCAGTCTTTGGGCAGTAGGTGGGGGACACCCTGAATTGTTTGCCAGCCAATCGCAGGGCACACAGAGACAAACATCCGCACTCACAATCACACCTAGGGGCAATTTAGAGTGTCCAATTAACCTACCAAGCATGTCTTTGGAATGTGGGAAGAAACTGGAGTATCCGGAGAAAACCCACACAGGCACGGGGAGAACATACAAACTCCACACAGGGAGGCCAGAGCCGGGATCGAACTCACGACCTCTGAACTGTGAGGCGGACGTGCGAACCAGTCAACCGACGTGCTAACCAGCCGACCACCGCCTGTTTTCTTTTCAATATACTGTATATTTTTTTTAATATATGTATGTATGTACGTATATATGTTTTTATACCGAACAAATCTACACCAAATTCTTACATGCAAAAGTTGCAGTTGTTCAAATTTGTTAGGAAAATGTCTACAAACTTTGCTTTTTGAAGAACATAATTGGGTTCTTCCTAGTGTAGAGCACAGTAAGATTTTCCTCGGACACTCTGCCTTAAAAATGATCTTGAGTGGTCTTGGTGGAGAGATTTACAGGACAGGCAAAAAGAGTGGGTCCAATCATGTTTGCTAATTAGGAACAATTGTCAACTGCGCACCCCTGCTGGGATGTAAGTAATGACACCCGATGGACAGATGTACTGCACAATCTCGTTGCCGGGTCCCCCCATTATGCATGAAAGTGGGAACTAATGCGTGAAAATTACTGCCATCAATCCCGAGAGATAATTTGAGAAGGGCCAAATGGACAAGAGATAGCAAGAGGATATTTACAGGGAAAAGAGTGAATGGGGAGAACTTTCACTCTTTTCTATGTGTGTACCTGTCTGTGCAGGTGTGCAGAGATGACTGAGTTAGCTCTAAGTGTTTATTAAGGTAATGGCTGAACATGCATATTGATGCTAACGTGACAGAACGCAGGAAGCCGAGAGAAACATCTGGTGCATCGGTGGACAAACTTGGTCGAACGCTAAGGTGTCCCAGAAGTCACTATACACTTAATTTCAGGTGTCATTTGAGCAGCTGTGAGGCCATCAATACCGTTTACGATTTTGTAAGCATTGGCTTTGGAGCAGCGTTGCAAAATTGCAGATTTTTGAAGAATGAAAAAAAAAAAAATGGAAGATTTTCTCTTTCAGTCTGCAGTTCTTCAGTTCAAGAAGCTTTATGGCTATCACACTACTCCGATACGTACAACAATTGATTTTATTCACGGCAAGTTTCTCAAAACAGGACCTGTTCGGGTCAGATTACGCAGCGAAAGGCCTTCTACTACTACCATGGATGAAGACATCAAACGCAAAGTCAGAGAAAGTCTATCGGAAGGGCTGCATTGTAACCCACCATCAACAATTGCCACATTTCTACACCACTCCGGGAATGTTGTAGAAATGTAATGTTTTTTTTTTTATCAGCAGTGGTATTATCTTGCCTTCTGCTGTAGTGTTGATCAAAAACAGATCCTATCGGAGCAGTATGATAGCCATAAGGTTTCTCAAATTGGCATTGAACTTCTTGCCGGATGGCAATTATGCTCAGATGTGAATTGGTGTGACTCAAGCAAGGGAATGATATGCTAACAAACTGCAAAGCATGCACATTAAATGCTGATGGCCTCACATCTGTCCGAGTGATACCTGAAACAAAATAGAAAAAAGAAAATGTATCGTGACTTTTGAGACACCCTGTATTTGACATTAGTATTCATCCGACTTTGTCCTACACTGCACCAGATGTTTTGCTCATCTTCCCGTCAATTGCAGGGCACAAAGAAACTATTCCACACAAAACCATTATTATTTTTTCCTTGGCCCCGAGTGGACCCCCCTCTGCAAATTCTTGCATAAATTTACCTTTTTTTTTTTTCTTTTTTTTTTAAAATCAACTTGATAGCTAAGAAAAAGGCATGTGCACTAATTCACAATGTTAATTTCGTAGCAGAGCTAAAAATGGGGAGTGTGGCGGAGGACCAGAAAGTTTAGTTGAAGTTTAATGTTTGTTTGTTTGTTTGTTTGTTTGTTTGTTTGTTTTAAATAATATTTGTAGCCTGAAATTGGACATATACAGTGGATATTGTTATCTGTTTCGCTGATTGAAGGCAAGGCAGCTTTATTCACACTATATAGCACATTTCATACACAAGGCAACTCAACGTGCTTCACACATACAAAAACAGCATCTAAAAGCATTTATAACAGAACAGCTCATGTCATGTCATTTTTTGTGGATTTTGAAGAAAACATCCATAAGAAATAATGACAACATAAATGATATTCAAGATTCTAACCGAAGACTCTAAATTGTCAATAGATGTGACTGTCAGGGTCCTATTTTCATGCCCACTGCAAGAAAAAAAAAAACTACAGTTTTTCTTTCTTTTGGTATTTTCCTGGACGGGCGTATGTAAAAAGGGGTGTTTGCACCATTATGGGACGGAACACAACTGACTTGTTAGCCAGCGGACGTAACTCCGCTCATTGCCCTTGAATTCAGTGCAGAGTGAGCCGCACATTCTACATGCCATGTAAACGTACGAGCAAAGTACATTTAAAAGGAACTTCAGAGAGATCTCCATTTGTGGATCATCTTAAATTCGCCGCTGGGGATTTCCTCTGATTACAAACAATGATTCAGAGGTAATTGTGCCACATTGTTGTCATATCTATGAATGAAATATGATGACATCTGTCTGCCTACGCCTTGATGAAATCCAACAAAATTGCATTACACCACCTGCGCCACAATTTAGACCTGCTAGTACATAATCTACAATCTAGTCTCCTTTTGGTCACCGAATTGGCAGTGCGGGGCGTGCAATAGAATACGCCAGATTGCCTATCGAGGCACAGCGCTGTCTACCAAATTCACAAACACACTAAACTGGAATTTTCCTAGCACAAAAATGAAGATGCGCGCATTTTTACACAAAGCACACAGGCGCCTGTCTACAAAAAGTCTATCTGTGCCCTGTGATGGGTTGGCAACTTGTCAATGGTGCAACCCACCTCTCGCACAGCCAGCTGGGATAGGCTCCACCTCAACATGGCTCAAATAAGGAAAAGCTCTATAGAAAATGGATGAATGTTCCAAAGTGAAATTGTCGCACTCATAAAAACTTGATTACCTCTACATTTTTGATAGCAGTTAAACCCTAACCCCTGTGATCAACTTTGATAATGTTAAAAGGGAAGTTAACCACTGCAAAACATTACAACCAGCAAAACACTATCATTTAACTTTGATAAGTAACAAGGTGAAGCTGAAGTATTACTGCTTTGAATTGGCTTAACGAGACTTCGTTGTTGAGGCTGTGTGTCTTCTATTGATGCTGACTGAAATGAACTCTCGTGAGGTCCCCTGAGGTGTGGTGCATGGCAGCCATTTAAATGCTAGCAGCTTCAAGACCGCATACTCCAGCTTTAATTCATTGACATTTTATTTTAAACGGTGAACCGAAAGCTCTGTGTGTTGGCAAATGAGAAAGGTTTGCCTGGCCATCATTCGGCACACACCGGTCGGTGTATGCTAACTTCAAGTCAGACAGACAGACAGACAGGTAGGAACACACGCCCATGTGATTACTTGCATCTCATTTTCATGACCTCTTGCAGCACTATCACTACCACATCAGTACAGGCAGGACCATAGTTCAGACATTAGGTCAACCAACAATTTCTTCGGATGTGATTTTGTACAAAGTATTAATGAGTAACATTATGAGAAATGCATTAGAGCAAAAGTATTCATTTCATTTAGGGAATGAAGTGGAGGAAATGTAAAAGCTACCAGAAATATCAATAATGAGGAAAGTAAATTCTCCTTAAGTCTAGAAATCAAGTATTTGTACTTGTTTACATTACAAGACTGCCCACGCCTTCCCTGGTTTTTATTCACATTGGAGCAGGACAAGAAGATGTGTGCTAAAACAGCACTAAAATCACATTGTGTCTGGTGGCATGTTGTCTTCCCAAACTTGCATCTAATAAGCGTTTATCCGTGCCTCAGCTAACTTGCATAGCGTATGACAGGGGAACATTTCAGGAAATACCTGCAGCTCTGCAGCTTGTGCCCACAGACAACTGCAGGCCTGTGTAGCAGTGTGCAGTGGAGAGCCAAGTCAAATAGCAGGTGTCCCGCAGGGGCCTCTATTGGCCAGCCCAGCGCCATTCGTGAATGGACAGAATTCTCTGTGAACCTTCCCACAGAGGTCCATGTGGTCATAGAGGCCCTCTGTCGCCCACTGGGTTCCTCAGGTGGGGTTTTTCATGGAAATAAGGAAGTCGTGGAAGACAGATTGGTACAAGTTTGGCGCCATTTTGAATTGTCATTTGGTGGTGTCATCATGATGACAGTCTGTGTATGTTGTCTATAGCGCTCGTTCTCATTGGAGTCCCGTTGGAGCAAGAGCCTATCGAGGCTGATTTTGGAGGAGAGATGGGGTACACACTGGATCGGTGACCAGTCAACCAAGGTACATACACGCAAACAACTATTCACACTCACGCCTATGGACAAGTCTTCAATTGACCTAAGAAGGATGTTTATGCGATGTGAGAGAGACTTCAAGAGTACCCGGACATAACCTGAACAAGCTGAACCCGAGCTTGTCCAGAGAGAACAATATAAACTCCACATAGAAGTGCCTGAGCTGAGATTTGAACAAAGAGCCTCTCAACTGCGAGGCAGATGTACTATCCACGGTCACACTGTCCTGCCGCACGCCATGAATAATTAACAATATTGGCATCACCCCCCCCCCCCCCTGCATTGGTTCAGATCCTACCGCTCTGCCCATACCCAGTTTGTCCAGCTCAAATCATTCATATCCCATCCATCCCCCTCTGTCCTCTGGTGTGCCACAGGGTTCTGTCCTAGGCTCCCTTTTCTTCTCCAACTACATTTTTTTTTTCTCTTGGTAATATTTTCCACAATATACACTTGAAATGTTATGCCGTTGACACCCAGTTTTACCTCTCCACCAAACCCGCCACCACTCTTCCAGCTTGTTAACTGCCTCTCTGAACTTAAACAGTCGTTCCCATCCAACTTTACAACTTCACGGTGATGAAACTGAAATTGTACAAGTCCACAGTAGCCAAAACTGACAGTTTTTCCATTATATTCAAAGGGGAAGTCATGTCAGATGTGGCATGATCATATGTTTCTGTCGTCTCCATGTTACATATTGTCACATCTGTCTCGTGTGGAACAGAATTTGGACCCAGAATCAGAGAGGACATGGAAGTGTAAAAACTGAGAGTGAAAAATACAAAATAACAACAGAGCAGGGCTGGATGCAGAAGGCATGGAAGAAAGCTTGACGTTCTGACGAGTCACTGGGCAACTTGAGCAACTCGAACTTAAATACTGAGCGACATCAGGCCATGGCCAACCCTATATAACAAAATAAAGGTGACAACATAAAAGACCAAAGCAACTGAGAACAACAATCCAAAACACAGTCACAAACAGTCACAACAATATCACCCAGCTCGACTCTGAAATGTCCATAGGTGTGATTGTACGTGTAAATGGTCGTCTATACAACAAGTCTAGGGTTAGGCTCCAGCTCACTCGTGACCCTAATGAGGACAAACCGTATAGAAAATGGATGGATCACTGGCTTGATGGCACTCAGTGGACCAGGGTCACACGTCAGGCCCTTGCTGTCTGCACAATTTGACTTCCAATCTCCAAGGATGCGTCCCGCAGACCCCGCAGCTCACCTTCCGCCATCGCGGGCCGGCCTCAACGTGCCAACGCCGTACAAGCGGGATGAGAGACGACCTTGGCGTGTAGACCGCGGCCCGTTTCAACGCGTGTCTTTGATGTGCATCATCAAAGACCGTCCTCCTCCTCCTCTCCTCCTTGGACCAAAGGCTACTGTTGTTTTTGTTGTTGTTATTGATATTGTTTTCCAGCCGTACTACACAAAGGAGTCTGACCATGACTCTGATGCTAAGGCGGAGGTGGAGAGGGTGTTTTAATTAGCTGCATAATAGATCAGAGGAGCTCAGGGGGGGGGTTAGAGTAGGTAGCAGCCCGACATCAAAACACGAGCTTCTGTTTTTCTCCAGCCATGACCTCCTCATGCAGCAGCAGCCGCTTCGACATTTCGACATGGAAGTTTTGACGCAAGGTTAAAAATTTAGAATATAAAAAAGTACAAGTAGAACAAAAATTCACACGTAACAATAACAACTGCAAACGGTTTCTTCATTTACAAGCCGCTCTTATGCAAAGAAGCTTACGTTGGTGTATTACTCCAACACATGCCTGTACATCCAGCCATCCATTTGCTATAGTGCATAGATCATAGGATTGACAACTTAATGAACCTAAAGTGCATGTTTTTTGAACTACCACTGCCTTACTATGCCGCCACAAAAAATATCTAAACCTTAAATAATACATCAACTGAGCTCCTAATTATATTCAACAGGTGCTAGTTTTATTTGAAAGGACGTTTACTTTATTTATTTTTCCCTCCCAAGAGCATCCATGTCTTTGGTTTTCTGTGACTCTTCCGTGTCTCTTTTGCAACCTGCTGATAGCACTGAGAACATCCTGTTTGAATCTTTGCAATGGCAAGATACTGTTGATTAATCTGTAGATGTTGTTTTAGCGTCCTGACGCCACGTGTAAACAGTATGATGGACAATGTATTCGGCAATTCACGGATCAAACACCCGTTGTAATGTATTTTATTTTAAAGGGAAAGTCAACTCAAAATTTCCTTTACAATAATAGGTTCAACGCAGCTTCATCTTGCGAATGTCACATGACCAAACTCAGAAAACAGGTGAGCTGTGATTGGTCATCACCTGAGCCCCGAGCAACTGTAATATTATTTTCAGTTGTGGCATTTATATGTTGCAAGTGGCAAAATGGCAGCCCCCAGAGATGGATAAAAACGAGTGCATTTTGCTGCTTAATTTATATTCCACAAACGCAAAATTAATCAGAATGCCGTGTTTCAACTAGTGGGCTTGCTGGGAACATATTCTTGAAAAAAATATGTTTGGGTTGACTTCCGCTTTAAGGACAGCAAATTGTCCAAATATACTCGAACACTGAACTGTTGAACAAAAGTTTAGAGAAGGTCAAATTAAGTTCATTTGTAAAGACTCTGTTGTTTATTGTTGTTGTTTTTTTGTCTTAACATTAAAAAAAAAAAACTGCCTCAGCTAAAGCATCAGAGATGTTCATTGTTCATACTTAATATTACAGTAATATTCCAAATGTTTTCACGTTTATCAGTTGTGTCACTTTGGTTTAACTGTCTCAGATTAGCGCGTTCGCATGCTTTTTGGTAATAATTATTTAAATGGTATGTGGAAAAGGAAATATTTGATCACTAAATGGTGACGCTAACAGTAATTAGAATGCACCATATGGTGGTTATATGCAGATGCAATCATGGAACCTTGAGCTACGTTTGGACCAAAGCGGTGGCCTGACTGGCACGAAAGGTATGTCAACCTATATTTGTGCATAGCATAAAATTGGCAAAACTTGATCCGCGCTCTTAAAAGTTCAATCCGAAAAGTGTACTCGCTTGAGGCCGAGGAGCAAACGACTTGTTTACCTTTGCTCCCTTTGTGGGTGGAGGTGGGGGGGATTCATTAGCGGCTGTGTAAATCAATCTGCTTCTTCTTAAAGACCTGTCAATTTGGGCCTGATGTCTGGCAGCCTGACGCCACTCACTGGATATTTAACTTGAAAGCCAATTAATCATCATGATTAATTCACTGACAAACCACACGGAACCGTTCAACTTAACCTTACGGAACCAGAACGGAATATTGAAGAGAGGCAAAAGTCTCAGAGCTCCGCTTGCTGCTGTTCAATACACAAACTGGAAGACCATAACAACCCTGAACTTGCAACATTTGCCTCGTGAGCTTTTCAGAACAGCAGCACAATTACAGAATTGTACTTACTTTTCTCTTTAGATATTTGCATATTATGCTTTCAGTGACACATATTGAAATTATACATTGGGGGAGGGGGGATTTTCATTGATTATACTCCTGGCAGCCTTCTGAATAAAAATAGGATTCTGAGAAATGATTATGTGTTCCATTCATCATTATCTTTTCGGGAAGTGCGCTAAATGATGTTCAAACGCTGGAGAAAGGAGGTTTTGTTAGCAGTAAGAGAAAAGATGACGTCCCTGCTAATCATTCAATCATCAAACAGTATTTCCTAATTCATAGATGCAAGTGGAATTTCATCCATACTCTTAGTGCTCTGTTACAGTCCTGTCCACTGCAAATTTGACAATTCAACACTTTGTGGCCAACTTCCAATGCTAATATTAAGTGCAAATACAATCAAGTGTTCTCTCTTTGAAGCCAAATGGAAAGTTTGTGGAGTTTTGTAGTGTCATGGATATCTTTCGATTATGTTTGCTTAAACACTGATTTTGTCAAATCTCAGTCACTCTCGTATGCTCCCCCACAGCCTTTTGAAATGTCTGATATATTACATGTAGAACATTGCTGTAATATAAATGTAAATATATAGTGAAGTGATGACATTAAACTGTCTGTCTGGCTCCAGAAATGTGAGGAACATTGCACAGTCCTTCTTGTCAGGGGTTAAGTAGCCAACACCAGATTAGGTTTTTGATCCCTTCAACTCCTACAGCAGTCAGTTTTGCTTAAAGTTATCACTGATATGGGTTGATGTGTTTTTTTGGGCTGAGGGAAAAGTACGTTACTGTCACTGGTAAGAGAAGGACCCAAACGCGCTACACCTCACCACAGTAGATGTTGGCAATGATGTTGAATGTAACAACTTCAGTCAAAACCAAGCAATTAGGAACATGATCAAGTGCAGACCAAGAGCATCTGTTATTGGGGAGGGTTCCGGCGCATGAAATCCACTGGTAGCACAACAGGGAAAGTCATACTGCTATGCACTGTAGAGGTGAATGGAAAAACACTGAGTGCACATAGATAAAACAACGGATCTAAATGTTGATAGTTATGCAGCATTGATACACAGATGCGTGGATAGCGTGTTGAAAACTTCAAAAATATAAATGCTGCCGTCAATAGTTGACATTGACTTGACTATCATCATCTTAGAGTCGATTACAAAATAAGTATCCCGCCCAGTGGCTCTGAACGGGATGCAGATGACATCCGCGCAATCTGATTGGATGGTAAATGTACAGTACGCTATGCTACACATGATTGCTTTTCAGTCATAATGTCACCCTTAATCTACTTTGGGAAATCATTACAATTATATTTAAGACATTTGTTTAAAAGCTATTAAAAAAAATAAATATTTTCATGACAGCATGACCGCGACCCCAGTGAGGATAAGTGATTCGGAAAATGGATTTTGTGACAGATTTCCCTTTATTAAATTAAATATCGGATTAAAAATTGAAACCTAACAAATGAATTCCAAATGCAAGAACGATTCCATCCAGAAAAGTGTTAATATCCCACCCAGGCTATCATCGCATTTGTCCTCTCCGGATGCATTTCTCGCAATCGGCGAAAGCTGACTCGACAAAGTAATAAAGTTAAAGGTTGAATGATTCATGGCAGCAGATGGCTGACTGAAGACTTTGCGTCGCATGCGACGCTGCTCAAGCAACTCCGTGAGGACACGAGTAGCCGATCAATCAATCAATCATATTATCCGTGACAGGAGATTTCCACTGGGAGAATGTTTCGAGTTGCCATCTAATCACTTTCAAGGCGGCGAATGATCACTGTCACTGCAAAGTGAGTATCTGCGCTGACAGCTGACTCGACACTTTCCACCCTGCTTGTGCACCAAAGGAAACACGTTTTGGGGTGTTTGTGTGCTGCATCTGCTGATGCAGACCAGGTACAACAGAAGTTGCCTGGTCAAATATTCAAGGAATCTTATGTTGGATTTTTTGGGAGCATCTAAATTTATTGTCGCAAAAGTGTTTTGCTTTTTCCTTGGCTTTATTCTCGGTTCTTCTGTGATGCCAACATAAGAAGGGTGCTCATGATGGCAAAAAATGTGAAGGCAACCATATAGAACAGGAAATGAAACAGATTGCAATGAAGCAAATTCTGGGCTGTCAGTACAAATTGATGAAATGACTACTAATAATAAAAGAACGATGTGTTTTAGTGTTTAATATTAACAGTTTAGGGCGGCACGGTGGTAGACTGGTTAGCACGTCCGCCTCACAGTTCAGAGGTCGTGGGTTCGATCCCGGCCTCCCTGTGTGGAGTTTGCATGTTCTCCCCGTGTCTGCGTGGGTTTTCTCCGGGTACTCCGGTTTCCTCCCACATTCCAAAAACATGCATGGTAAGTTGATTGGACTCTCTAAATTGCCCCTAGGTGTGAGTGTGGAGGTTTGTTTGTCTGTGTGTGCCCTGCAATTGGCTGGCAAGCAATTCAGGGTGTCCCCTGCCTCCTGCCCGAAGACAGCTGGGATAGGCTCCAGCACGCCTCGGGACCCTTGCGAGGAGAAGCGGTGTCGATAATGGATGGATTAACAGTTTACCTTACCTTGACAATTGACATTTAAGAATGTTAATATGTTACCTTTTTCCAATACAAAGTAATCAAAATAGCGTTTTATGTAACCTATAATTCTATTGTATTTCCATTGTAAACATTCCTTTGGGAAAATGTCAGTCAAAAATCCGAACGACTATCAAGGGATGTACCGGTATAATGAAATCTCACAAATATAATATATTGGTATTAGAATCTTAATGTGTGGCCTTTAGGGGTCAATAAAAGTTTAAGAAATAACAATCATAATCAACTACATATTTATCCAGAATTTTTAACTACTTCATCCTTGGCCTATGTACCTACGCTAAGTAACAAAGAATGAGTACCAAAAAATAATAATAATCATCATCCTTGGCTGTGGATTTGCTGGTAGTAATGAAAAATCTGTCTGTGGAGTCAAAAGAAAATGTTCTATTAGAACCTTAGACAGATCATGGTTATGTATGTACCGGTATACATAATCACTACCAAAGTCTTGTATGGAAATGTCATCTTCCGAGTATTCCACAAATTGGATTTTCTACAATGAATCTAATCATTTTGGCTCAATTTTTCCTTTTTATCTCCTAGTCTAGCATAACAATGTCTACGTTTACATGGACACATTTATTCGGATTAAAAGCCCGATCGGAATAAAAATGCTTCATGTACGGAATATTCTGACCTGATCAAATTCTGACCCATTCCGATCAAGATTTTATTCTGAACAAGAGAGGTAGTTTATATTGATTATTAATCCGATCGGCTCGTATGAAAACACTTACTCTGAAATTTCGGAAGAAACCGTCTTTACCGCGCATGTCGATGATGTCAGTATACAATTTTCTGTTATTCCTGGAATATAGTAGAAGCAGAGCGAGTGTTATATTGTGTGTTCTTTGATTCAATAAAGTTTGAAAGAAAAAACGAAGCAGATCGAGCGAAAGACATGGCAGGCGCAAAACTGAACTGGTACATTTGCAGCTCCTTTAGGAAGTGTTAACTCGACGTAACGACAAATGGAAAAATACAGAAAAAACATTAACGTTTAAAGTAGAAATGGACGAAGCGATGTTTAGTTGACACGCAAGGCGCAACGGCTTCTTCTTCTACTACAATTTACGGTGTATTTGGTCAATCTGCGAATGTCAAAATAATTTGCTCTGCTAAAAATGTGATGCATGAATATATAAGTCATATAAACAATGGAGTATAAAGTGTTGTATACACTTTATCTTTGTGTCACATTAATACTGTAGTGATCTTTATAAAACAACATCTATTAAGAGCAAGAAGATTTTTCAAGGCATTTTTGGACAAAACATTTTTTTCGGGATCTGTCTTTAAATACTGTTTGCGTATTGGTGAATTCAAAATCTGATGTTTGCAAGTAATTAAATTTCGCTGGGCCCAGCAGCCATGAAAAGCATGAAACTCCACATTTTTGTCCAAAAACCAACCAAATTAAGTTTTGTTCATGTTTTGTTTAACAAGAAAAAAAACTCTTTGGAATTTGGAAATAGGTTCTTTTAGGTGGATTCTAAGCACAAACATAACTAGAGCGCTATGGTCCACCACTGTTGTTATGTACTCTTGCTTGCATGGAAATTATACGAAGCCCCTATGAGGAGGTGGAAGGAAAACAATAAAGGTTGATTTTTTTTTTTCTTTTTCTGATGAGACAATGCAAAGCTTTTCATACATGCGAATGTATCTTCCCGTCAGTTTGGTCATTCTAGTTTCATTGCAAGCTCCGTGTTGTTACACGACATATTACGTTACTGAATGATTTTCATGTCTTCTTGAGTGACTACAATCTCGCTCTCTGACACCTGTTTACTGATTCCAAAACAACCGCACAAATGTTTAGTAAACCTATGATAAGACTTCTTTTTTTTTCCTACCTTGAATTTTTTTCCCAGGTAGCACGTAGTGGTTAGCATATTAGCCTCACAATTCCGAGTTTGGTTGGTTTGAACCTGCTTTGTGATCACCTTTGATGCGACGTGGCTCAAGATTGCCATATTTGTTGCTAGTTGCTAAGCGACAGAACAGGAAGTAGTTCAGTGCCTTTTTCCTCTTGTTTGGATGGGCAATATCGATTCTCTCTATCGAATACCTCCCGGCGTAACATTCCATGATAAAAATCACTTTTAAATGTTTTCTGGATGCAAAATACTATTGTCGTGCAAGCAAATATCCAATATGATAGTTTTTATACATTTTACAGTAAGACAATCCCCAAAAATGTTTAATTTACTGAGCCATTCTGAACACACACATAGCCGAACTGCACCGAAGTGTTTTGGTGCGGATCTAGCATCGGCCTCCATTTGAAGACCAGCACATGAAAGCAACCACTCCACATGGGTTCCTATCGCATCTTAATTAAAAAGCCTTGCATATTATTTGCTGTAACAAAGGGACATTTTGGGGCGGGGGGGTTCATTTAAATCCAATTAGACCTGTGCTGATGCCTCAGGAGATGAGAGAGTAATTGCTGTTTGAACATGAAGGTCTTTGTTCAGGGCTACAATAGATGGATAAAGGCGATACAAGGCTTACAATGTGGAGCAAGGAGGGTCGGCCCTTGGACCTGTGTGAGGATTTGTTATATGCCAACTCCTCATGACTATTATCAACCTGAATATGTATATATATATTTTTTTTAAATTGTCATTTTCTTTCTTCAATTGTCGTATTTGCTGAGTTGTTGCCCTTGCACTGACAAACGCCGGACTGCAGTCGTGATCAATAACCCACACACATACACAAATGGTACTAAAACCTTTTTTTTTTTGGAGACAAATACATATTATATTAGTAAAGAAGATATTTGCTAAATAAATGTCAGTCAAGCAATGGCCCTGACCTTTTTACCTTTAACCTTAGTTATGGTTTGGGGATTATGATAGCATAGCGGATTAGCATGGAATAGGTTAGTAGTAGAATCACATTTGAAAGACATTTAAAATGTATTTAACTCATTCACTGCCATTGATGAATTTATTTGTCTTTTCACAGTCCCGCCAGTCAATCCCAGGAATTTATTTATATATATTTTTTCAAATTTTTTCAAACGTTTGGGTAAAAGAGGGTCCAAAAGTGTCTGGCAGTGAATAAGTTAATGATGTCTTTTGGTCGTTTGTCTCATTGGGCAATTCTGTGTTTTAATTCTTTCTTGAAAAAAACAAATTCAGTCTTGTACTTTGATAATACACATTTTTACCTATGCAACATGTGTATTGGCCTATCTTGGGCAAATTCACGTTTTTTATGTCATTGATTTGCAATACTAAAACCATTCATTTAAGAAAGAGGACTGAAAATAACAGCATTGATTTTTTTTCATAGAATTTGAAAATAAATGGAATACAGGCACATGGCATTTACACTAATAGCAAGTTCACACTGAACACTTAAGTCATTCAGTACCAGACTTTTTCCCATCATCTGTGAAATGACATATAAATATGTCATTGGGATAGAATTAACAGTGATTCAACAAAAAAATAAATAACCCCCCCCCCCAAAAAAAATGAAAACCGAACATTTATCAAGTGAAAAGCTGCCCATGTGAGTTGAGTCCACTCTAGCCTTTGAAGTTGTTTCTGTAACTCAAATAAGTGTAATTTGGTGGAGAGGTTGTATTCATGAAGTTCATCTGTAATTTTTTAGTCCTTCAACATAATTTATTTCAGGAAATTGAGCAGAGGTGTCACACATCAGATACAGCACAGTATATTTTGTCGCATTTTCCAGCGGAATGTGATTGATGGCCAACTGGTATTGAATGCTCCATCTTTGATTTCTTTAAGGTATGTAAAAGTCTATGTAAGCTTACTGACTGATGTTAATATTTTTACTCTGTAGAACACCGTAGCATAGAAATATAGATGTTGTTTATCATTGTTTTTGATATCACATTGAATTTGACTTTACCCAGGCTAAGCAGCTGTTGGAAGCTGAAGGGTGTTTATCTTATTGCAATCTAGTGGATTCCAGCAGAAATGTCTTTTAACAGCAGGAAGGTATTCATTTAACAACGCAATTGGGCATTTTACAGAATAGCAGTCCTTTGAACGATATACTCTAAAGGTCAGTTCTATTCATGTATTTTTCAATACACTGTAATATTGTCACCCTCTTAAAAAATGTCCTAAGTCGTATTTTGACAAAATGTATTTTTTTGCCTGAAAGATTTCCACAGGATGTTGGCCACCTCTGCTAAAGTCGGCTACATCCTTAGTTAAGCAGATCACAGAATTGTGCCGCTGAAATAAAATGATTAATAAATATAATTTAATCCATAGTTCAGTTTTTCGTGTTTTCTGAAAAAAATAAAAACATTATTTGGGCCATTAGTTTCTAAAGGTGACCTTGGTGGTATTTTAAATGTCAGAACAGTGAATATTTCAGACATGTAACAACATGTTCATGGTAAGTAGACCTACGTTTTACTTGGTACTTAAAAGTGAGTTTTACTTAAATATGAGTGACTTAAATATACCCATTTAAAAAATACATTTTTTTACAGAGGGTTTTAAAATAATTTCTATGAGTTTTACTGTCGTTTTTTTTTTTTTTTTGCTTTTTTTCCAGGGTTCCGTGCGTGAGCATAAGTTGTAAATTGTCTTCACATTGATTTGAATTATGCTCCACTCCTCCTCTTGACTCAAGCAAAGAGTCACATCTGGCTCCATTTCTAGAGCTGCCCGACGAAGGTCAAAGTTCAGCTTTCTGGCTTAGGGCCAAAGTCAAGGTGGCAGAGGTCAGCATCTTGATTCGTCAGCTTCCTCCTGCCCTTGGCCTTGAGCCGATCAATAAGAGCACATTCTCTGTTTGCCTCAGCCAAACAATCAATTAGCCCTGGCCAGCTAGTTGCTAACCAGCTAGCTGCTATCCCCACAATCCTGTCAGACACGAACTGATGCTGTTTTGTTTGGACTGGCCTTCCTAGTCTTCCGCTATATTCACACATGGTGCATTTCAAGTCCCAGAGCAATTATACACATGACTACACTTGGAGCCCAAAGAACACTACGAGTGTTTATCAGCAGCCAATGTGCATCAGCGCACACCAGTCCAACGCAGCTGCCCGTCCTCTGCTTTCATTCCCGAGTCAAGACGCAATGTTGTTACGTTCCTTTTAGATTTCCAATCATGCTGACATCACTTTTCTATGCTGCGTTATTTGCAACTACACTATTGTGTATCTAACTAAGGACATCAAAATATAGTGTTATGCACCTCAAAGTAAGATAGCAATCCGTTTGATGGCAGTGGTTGACTAGAACAAATATATATATATATATACATACTGTATACTGTACATGCACATGCGATCCAGTGCAGGAGTTGTATTAAAAAATTTCTTTTTAGAAATAATAATGCTCAGTTTTGGTCAATAATGACAAAGAGGTATATATACATACATATATATGTAGACTTACCTATTGTAATTTTGTGCTGGGTAGATGTTTAGTTGATCTTATTCTAATTTAAAGAGCAAAGCTGTCATTGTAAATGGTGTACTGCTGCACTGTTCAGCAAATGAGCCATGGTTGAAATGCTCTTTAAACCCTTAAGTGCTCCCCTGATTTGTTGTTAACAGAGTCCCATAATCCCTCGATAAAACGCTCTGCGGTGCTGCTTAATTAATTAATCTGGAGTTAACCGTGTCGACGATTTCACTCTCTTTCGTTGATTTCTGTCAGTGTTTAAGTAATACCACATACACTCATTATTAGCCTACAATTTTTGATTTGTTCCACAATCTTTAGTCTTGTTTTTCAATTTTTACCTTCATTTCGCAACTTTCATATGCATACAGATCCCTACATGTTTCAGCCGTGAAAATAGCCTTCAGAGGCTGGAATATATCCCACATTGATTGTCGCAGGGCTTTCCACGTCTCAGCATGAGGCGCTAGCCACCAGCTAGCTCACCAGCTCACAGACCTTTAGGGCTAACAGGGCTCCTCTCTGCTGTTGAACGGGCGGCGGGTTCATCCTCTGCGTCATCTCCTTGCTTGAGATATGTAAATGACACCAAGCTGTTCTGTAAATTGTGGTAGGTAGATGCATTTTCAAAATCAGGTGAAAAACTGTTTAATGCTATATCTCCACAATTTATCACAACATAGTTGTCAGTCTTTACACTTCTTTTCAGCAATTTTTCAAATCTTCAATCCCTCAATTTACTTTTCAAGCTCATTCATGCATTTTAATGTGTGACAAACCGCTAAACAAATCCCATACCCTCAACTAAAAATGTCCACAAACAATCCACACAATCATGTAAATATTTGACGGACAAAATCCTCAGAGGTGTCTCGTGTTTTCCCGCAATTATTTTTCCCATTTTAGCCATTAAATTATCCCGGTTTAGTTAGACGTTGCCATGAATTTTACCACCAATGACTATTTTGCTTTATTAACATGTTCTTGTATCTTGCCTAACTAGATTATTCCTGAGCGAACACTCATACTTGCTAATGTCCCTGCTCTGAAATCAAGAGTGAATCGTTAGTATGTAAATGTTAAACATCGTCTGCGTACGCTCGTCCACATGTGATTATTCATGACTCTCGGAAGACTTGATTAAATATTCCCCATACCCTCGGAGCGGCGGAACAAATGAAGCACGGCGGCGTCCTAACAGGAGCTGACATGTCTTTTAAATAATGTTTATTTATCGGTGGTAACATTTACCAGCCTTTTGCGTGGTCCCCCTGGCCCGCGATGTCACCGCCCGTGGACCCGATGCTACTTCTCCAAGCTTTACGTGCTGAAACTTTGCTAAAACTTTCAAGAGGGAAAGTAGACGTCTGCTTTTTGAGTTGCCCGACTTGTCAGCATCAAGTACGTAAACTGAATCGAAATAAAGGTATTAAAGTATATAGGGCAAGCTCAATTGCTGTATGATAAGTAAAAGTGAATACATGAATACATGAGCGTTAAGCATCTGCATGGAGATACATTATTCACCGCGTCCGCTCGTCCTGGGCGTCCACGCTAGGGATATCATTATACTTCAATTAATACAAAGTATACTTTTACCATTGCAAAACTCAACAGTTTGATTTTGCTTTCAGAGAATGTCAGCCCCACTCGAGGTCAAAGGTATAATTTTTGCGCGTCGAAAGCCGTATATAAAAAGCACACAGGCAGCAGCCGGCAGTTGAGCAGGAAGCCTCTTGTTTGGGGAGCGAACGTCGGATGACCTCCTTCTCCTGTTGGGAAGTCCACCAAAAGAGGATTTCAAGCAAAATTGGCAGGTTTGTGTTGATTAAGTATTTGTTTGTGGTGGAACTAGCTTTCTCTTCTCTGGCTCCCGTATATTTTGACAGCTCTGTAATAATGTTGAAAATGTTCTCTCTTCTTTTGTTTTTGTTTTCTTACTAATTTAACGGCATTTTACTGTACATTTTCTATATTGGTGTGTAACCTCAAGCCACACGCAAGAGAGTTCATCTCCTTGTCAGTGTTGTTTGCATCCAGGAAGTAAGTTTCAGCCACACGTCACCTACATTACAGCCTGGGCGATGCAACTCAAATGTCAGCAGCGGTGTAGTTCAGTTGTTAATAATAGGGCCCGTATTTGCTTTGCAATCATTTAAATGCCTAATACGCCATTTTCATAAATGTTGCTCTAATGAAGTGAGTCTGCCGCTCTTATGAATACACATGAAGAGCCAGACAAAGGGAGTAGGAGTCATTTGAATAGTTGCATTAGAGTTGTACATAATTTCTCTCTATTAAATATGGTAAGCTATTTTATTTTTTTCTCCCCCTGACGCGTTTATACGCAGCGACATGTGTAAGACAAACAGATATGACAGCGCCCTCTTGTTAAATGGCATTAATAAACATCAGAACAGTCTGAGGGCATTTGGGTTCAACACAGTGGAAGAGCTAAGGTAATGTAATAATTTACCTTTTTGGAGATATTTGTCCATACTTTCCTGTTTTTAACAGTTTACTTGCATTTTAGAGCACGATTAGTAGAGCAAATGTTAAAAGTTGCATGTACTTCTGCTAGATGTGTTTTGCTGAGTTCATTTTTAGATTCTATAGAGGTGGTTTGATTCGATAGGACTATTTAGCATGTACAAACCAATAAAATTTGAATTACTAGCAATAATATTGTCATATATAGAAACTGTGATTTTTTTTCTTACAGCATTAAAAACTCTTAAAATATGACATTATGCAATTAATTTATTTTTATTGAAGATGATATAAAATAAGCGAAGCAAAGTTCAGCAATGCTTATTTTATTAAAAATTATATAGAGACCTACTGTGTCACGAATTTACTGTATATAATTAGAATCTTTAGATTTAAACATCATTGATTTTAAAAATACTTTATTCATCCATAAAATATATTTGATTACCATACAAGAATTTGTAATTAATAAATAAGAAAGAAGAAAATAAGAAATACAAGACTAGAATTATTGACAAGGCATATTAAACAATATAAAGAAATATATCAAATACAATATTTGGTGAAACTCATAGATTCATCAAAGAATGTATGACAAAAGTATTTTGTAATTTAGTAAATATTATATATTTCATAAAAGAAATTAAAATCAATGAGCAGTAGTAAAGCCATATGAAAATATTAAAGTAATCTTAAAAACATTAAAAATACTTAATTTCCCTCATGGGATGAATAAAGCATCTATCTATCTATCTATCTATCTATCTATCTATCTATCTATCTATCTATCTATCTATCTATCTATCTATCTATCTATCTATCTATCTATCTATCTTTCTATCTATCTATCTATCTATCTATCTATCTATCTATCTATCTATCTATCTATCCATCCATCCATCCATCCATCTATCCATCCATCCATCCATCCATCTATCTATCTATCGTCAAAACAAATGAAACATTTTTGTATTATTCAACAGCACTACTAAACATTAAGTACACACACACACACAATCAGACATGACGATTTCACCTTGCTTAGGATAATGACTGTTTTGACTGTATAGTTTTAAGCCACATAAGAAATGATATGCAAGAGGTATATTTGAATATTTATGACAGAATCCATCAGCTGTTTGTACTGCTGCATTAATGAATTGCCTGAGGTGAGGCTTACAGTCCAAATCAAGAGCACGGGGCATTAATGCTGCCTGATCCTCCAAATATTTGCGATAAAGTGATGAAATAATGTTCGACTTGGTGCTAACTTTTTTGTGCTTCTCTCCAAAAGTCAACTCTTTTTGCAAAAAAATCGGGCCCTCCATTTTTAATGAGGCGACTTTTTAGGGGGGTGTTGCTGAGCATTTGTGGCTAAATAGTAAAACGTGAATGAATATGCAAGCGGAAAAGCCGGTTGAAGAGTCCAAATCAACTCCTACACTAAAAGAGAAAGACATTAGCATGCCTTTGAAACAAGAGACCTTGACTATGAACGAGAGCCATCCATGCACACTTTGGAATGTCATTTGTATGCACAAAGTGAGACGGGAGGCCAGAGGATGTGAGGGTGCAAGTGGGGGGGTTGGTTGCAGGTGGAGCTCTCAGTGGCTCAAATGGAAGTTTTAACACATCAAGGAGTTGCTGTGAACTTGCACGAAAAAAAACAAAAAAAACATATGGTAACTGCACAGTTAAAAGCTTGTTTCTCCAAATTAGAAAAGTTTTCTTTTTATATGAAAAATAACATTTTCACTTATTTTGTTTCGCTCATTTCTTGTTCTTAACCGAGAAAAAAAAATAGTAAAACTTAATTTAAAAATGAATGTCACTTTTTTACCACAACTTTTTTTAAAGCAAACATGTATTTACTTTGTTTAAACAATTATGAAAAAAACCTACAACATTCTGAAAAAGCAGGAAAACAGTATTTCCCTATAGATAAAGAAAAAAATTCCAGATTTTGTTTTTTTTTGGGGGGGGGGAAATCACATCTTGATTTTATCCACAAATTAAACACACAAAAAAACACTGAAATGAAAGGCGTTTTTTTTTGTATATATATTTTTTTAAGTCCTATCATTTTGGATTTGAACCACAGCTTCCTCTCTACAAAGTGATAAATAGAAAATGTTGTCAAACAAACCATCATCATTATGTTTGATGTCAGAAAATGTTTTGCATTTTGCATTTGATGTGGCACCCCCACTGCATTGGTGATATACATATGTT
Organism: Filicampus tigris; assembly: GCF_054856515.1. Lineage (NCBI taxonomy): Eukaryota > Metazoa > Chordata > Actinopteri > Syngnathiformes > Syngnathidae > Filicampus > Filicampus tigris. Next base: position 10,302,668 of record NC_141230.1, on the reverse strand, counting down.
CCCCCCCCCCCCCCAAAAAAAAAATCAAATAGCATTGTTTTACCTTTACCTTTTTCATTTTTAAGATAACATGTCACCCAATTTGAAATATAAATTACATTTTTGTATAATTTAATTACAATTTTTATCATTTCTGTTTTATATTAGGATATCCATCCATCCATTTTCTTCCACTTATCCGGGCATATTATTATATTACATGGCATGTGTGAATGCTTAAAAATAATTAAAATGTATACATTAACATTGATGCAAAGTTCAAAACAATTAAAGATAGGGAGTTCGAACTGTAACAACGAACAATTACAGTTAAAAACCTAATACATATACAGTATAAAAGGAGGTAAAAAGGGAAGAGCGATTTGATTGACGATTAAAAGCAGGAAAACATTAGCCAGCTAGCCAGATGTAAACACAACAAATAATAAAAGCATAGATTAGGCCAATGTAGACAATGACTGAGTGGATCTGATTATTACAAATGATCCCTAACGGTTAAGACTCCTCCATGCTGCCCATGAGCTACAGGAATCTTGAGCTACTGAGTTATTTACTGATTAACGTATTGAGACTAATCACTCAGAAGCAAATTATCAACTTAACACTGTGCTAAATGACGCAATACAACTCAAGCTTCATTTCATTGCTGTTCTTTACCTCTTCCTTCCTCTTGTTTTTCCTCCTCTTCTTTTCATATTTTGTCTGCCTGTGCTCCAAACAGTTTTCGGACGTTGAGATGTTTACAAAATTCTCAGTGGGGCTCATCAATAAATTTAACCCCACAGAAAAGAGTAACAATGAGCCGGAGGAGGAGGAGAGGATTTATCTTGCATTATTAGTAATAGTACTATGAATTGGGCATTGCTTTACATTTCAATCCATGTGAGCTATCCCATTTTAAAAGTTAAAGGAATAACTAGTAATACAGTCAAAGCAAAAATGACTTTGACCACGTGTGGCGGTATAGGGTGCACAATATACTTTTCAACGGACATGTGAGGCTGGTACCGTTAAGATGCACTGTTACACCGTCAGTGGCTTTGCACTAATCAAAGAGTTGATTTTCAAATGTTTGCTTGGTGACCTGAGTTTCATTTTTGGGGGAGCGGGGGATGCGGTAGCCCACCCCACATGCTCGGCTCTCTGAATTATGCATGGTGATGACACGATGATGGAGTCCTCTGAATTGTAAATCCCCACAATTATACAGCCCATTGTCTATTCATGATTTCAGTAACCAATGGGGAATTATGTAAAACTATCTCCAAAGAGGACGGCGGCGTGTAATGTGACTTGCCATACTGTTCATGCAATGCAAATACATTGGCCGTATGATGGTATTTAAATGGAGCCTGACCTGCGTGTCGTGTGGGATTAGGACGCATTTGGGAGATGAGCTATGATAACTGCTAACACACACTCGCGGGCAATGAGTGTATCCTCATGAACTTAAACGGCCAAACTCAACTGCCTTGTGCCCCGTAGTGGAAGCATGTGTGTGTTTATTTACTCGCCTTGAAAGCTGTAAGAAATAAAAGTAATACCGTGATGCAAATTTTTGCATTTGTCATCAAAAAGTCAAGTTTTTCATGAATTTCCGCCATCCTGTCACCTCCACGACTGCGTCAGCCGCGTAGTCGATAAATATGAAGATTTGTTTCATATCAGATGTGCACTATGTAAATATGAAACTGCTTAATATTTCGGTCACAGTTCCAGCTGTAGTGTGCACTTCCGAAAGATTTGTCATACACCCTTTTAAACAAGTTTATTCCATATGAAGAAATGGAAATTATTTCTTCCATAGTCATACTTAACATTCTTGACTGTCATACAAGTGTAACTTTAAAAATTAAAATTAAATGGCCATTTATTAATTAGACTCTGGAAAAGATAATACTGGTGCGTACCAAACACACAGCATTTTTTGTAACGTGTTTTTTAAATTAGAAAAATAGCACTGTACAGTACTGTACTTTGCAAAAACATTTAGTACTCTAATAACGTAATGAAATGGAAAGTAAACAATCCATTTGTGTGTCATTATTTGAATTTATTTCATGCTTCAATGGCCACTGACATTGTGCTGCTCCTTCTGTTGTGTGCACCTCAGCCATCAGGGGGCAGTATTTCACTTACAAAATAAATACACGATGACGACAGTCCCTTCGAAGCTCAGTAAGTTACTGCAATTGTACTTCATTTTCAAAAAGAATAAAAAGTATTGTTACTATATGTTGCCTCTCTACATGTGTTGCTGCATCATTTGTGTTTAAATATTTTTTGCTTGAATCAGCCATTTAAAAATAAGAGAGCCAGCCAATTTAGAGCATTCTGACTCAACCTTCAATGCTTGCAGAATATTATTGTGTTTTATCACAACCTAAATTCAGAAACTACCAAATGAATTATTAGACTCTCTTCTTTCATCAAACAAAAACGTTTTTTTTCTACTCAAGTCCTTTTTTAAGTAATCAGCATTAGAACAAAAAAAATAACTTTATTTGAAAAGATATATTTTATGCATAACAGTGACTTTTAGGATAATAATGTTTGCTTTAGTGACGCCTGCAACATCTAAACAGTCCTTTTCTTCTATAAAATACCAACATCAACAACATTGAAAACGTGTGTGTAATGGCAAAAGAATGTATTAATGCATGCAATTTAGTGGTAGCAGAATTTAGTAGGAGGAGGGGGGGTGCGTGCGTATGTGTGCATGTGAGTATGTACATTACATCATTGCTTCTACTTTGAAATTTAAATAATCTCTGTAATCTTTTCTCTCTTTTTTGTCACTATTTGTAATAGATTTACCTTGGGAAAAAAACACTGGTCAATCACAAGATGCTTGTCGCAGTCAAATTTCAAGAGGTCTGCCTTGTTCACAAGTGTCAAGCAATGTTTTGATACATGGTGATATCTCATCCCAAGAGAATGCCATATGCTGGCCATAGTTAGTGTTTTGTTTTACTTTCCCAAATTAATGACCAAACCAGAGTTGGCCGAGACTTTTTTCGATCCATTCCCATGAAAAAATTTAGTTGGCGAAAATTGCCATTGCTTGTGCTCCTCGTTAGGATTCCCTTTGATGATTTTTCACGTCAATGGCTCTCAAAGAGTTAAAGGGTTATACCTACCACATCTATCAAGTTTTGTTAGTGTGTCAGTGGCATTTTGCTTTGTGTATGAGCATTAAGATAGCTGACTTTCGTGTGACTAAGTTAAGCGGTTTCTTTACAACATGTAATTCTCTTTGTTTTATGTTTCGTTTTTTTTAAACTTCAAGTGAGAGTGGCAATAAACATCTTGAAGCAAGTATCTGGCCTCCTTTTTGAAGAATTGTTTACTAGCTGCCAAAATGTTGCTGAAGTTTGCGGCCAACACCTAGTGCTCATAAACCCACATTTTTGCCCGCGACTCAAGTCAAAAGTTTGGCTAGGCGCCAGGTTGTATCTGAAAAAATTGCAACACGGGTCATCTGTAAGTTGCGATATCACCGTATTTCCCTTTTGTTTGTTTTTTTATTTCCATGATTCCGATGGACATTTATGGCAAATCTTACGTCTCAAATGTGAGTGTCTGCAGAGTTCCACCCCGCTTTACAGTACGTTTCCAACCCCATCCTCTGCTTCCTCTCGTGCTGCCCTTTCATCGGCATGTGTCTCACCTCATTCGCTATTCTCCTCCTTGCCTCCTTCCTATCCCTCCGCTGCCGCCGCCGCCTCGCCTCGCATCAGGTATTTGTTTAGGAATCTCTCGGTGGAAATTACACTCCATCTCCGGCGCTCCCTATCAACACACAATTATCACGGGCAATCATGCAGAACAGTGTTCAATTCAGCTGGAACTCCCACTCTGATGACATGGCGGAGTGGAAGGCTGTATGCCACACACCAGCATTAAAAGCTGTGGATGTAGTGCAGAGAGGCTTTTTCTTCTTTAATCTTATTAGGATTCCATTCAAACCAGGAAGTGAAGCAGATAAGGAATAGCATCCCCAGGAGACTTTTTTTTTCTGCAAGTAGACCCTGAACGAATCATGTGATCATATCTTACATTATATTAGCATCTGGCAACCTTGGCAGTCCGATCTTGTGACCTGCGCTACTCCTCTACAGTATATGCTGCACTTTTGGATTACATCAGGGGTCCAAACTTCGGCCAGGGTTCCTTTTGTGACCCACCACTTTTTTTTTTTTTTTAGAATTGGCCCGCTTACTGTAAAAACTTTGATTACTGCCATACAGCGAACCTTACAATCAACTTTCCACATAGATATAGCCAGAGCTGGGCATTTTCCTAAAAATTCGAAGTCCGTTTATCGCCTTCCGCCTACAGCCGGGGTACCCTTCTGCCGTCAGTTTATCCGCCAATTTGTCCAGCCGGGCCAAATAATAATCGCCTCTAGGCAGGTCCGACCATCATTTTAAATGGGCTTCCGTTAGCGTTTCCGACTACCAACTTTTACAGACTACCACTAGCATGGAAGTCTCACCGCGGCCGGACTAAATGTGTCTCCTTTTCGTACCTTCCAGGACCTTTTATTTTTTTGTGTACCTTTCAGGACCTCGGTGATGCTTCCATGTCACGATGAGTCTCTCGTTTCAAATATCGCCCAGCGGTCGTGGTGGTGTTTTTTAGATTACCGTAAAAATAGACGATTACATAGACGAAAGAAAATGGGCTTCCTACTATGCTTAGTCCGAATGTTTTTTAAAGTTTGTCGTCCATCGTTAATCACCTACAAAATGGGCGTCCGTCTTAGCTGGATGGACAGACCAGCCTGTCACATAGGTGATATACCCAGCTCTGATTATAGCAACATGATCAGAAAACACAAAATCATAATGTATTGTTAAGTGAGGAGTAGCTAGCTGATGGGAATTGGGAGGCGGCGCGCAATACTGTTTTCATTTCAGACATAAGGAATCGTAAACAACATTTCTTTTTTAGTTTTTTTGCATGCTTGTTGGCACCCATCCGCTAAACCTGATAAAAATATTTGGTGTAACCGACACAGATAATCACTGAATGTCAATGTAGGCCAAATGAACACTTTTGAAACACCAGTGTGGCAGAGTGACGAAAGTCCAAGTGCTGTTGTATTATATTACACACAATAAGTTCCCAAGCCTGTTCTATGGTGATTGTCACACTTTTTTACACTCACTGCCACCCATCACAAAAAAAAATTACAAAAAGCCAAAGAAAAATCTTAATTAAATGCAACCCACCATGAATATGGCGTTTTGCTAGTGGAGGGCAAAGTTGTTTGGTTACTTTGACTATGACTAATAATTCATTTTGTTTCATGTTTAGTTTGCATATTTAATAAAGAAAAATATGAAGAACATAATTATGGCTACCTCCACCTCCCCTTTTTCTGTATGCAGTCCCTTGGATGTAATGTGGAAACCCGTGGACTGTATCTCCTCCATGGATTATGGAGGTGTGAATCCCCATTTTTACCGGCAATACCGAGTTATATATATATATATATATATATATATATATATATATATATATATATATATATATATATATATATATATATATATATATATTATTAAGATGGAAAAGAGGCGCACAGTTGACTGAGACACGTGAGATTCAACGGCGGCGTCCATTCATTCCCGATCAAATGCTCCATTCATGAGTGAAATTAGCATCCGTCTGTCAGCCAGGAGGTGTGAATTCTTTCATCTTCCTCTCATGCTGCCTCTCAACTTGTGATGAGATGCATAACACCACATGCACTCCACATGGAGGTTTCAGAAGCAAAATAGGGCGTCTGCCTCTCTCTTCTAGGGGCGATGGGTGAGGCTCAGATGGGACTGCACTGCCTTCTTGTGGCCATTTGGAGACTTTTTTCCCCCTCATTTTTCCTCCCATACATCCACTTTCTGTACCACTTGTCCTCATGAGGGTTGCGGATGGGCCGGATTCGCAGTTGACTTTGGTTGAGGGTACCCCGGGACTAGTCGCCAGCCAATCGCTTGATTATCCCCAACAACAGGGTTTCATGAAATAAAATTCACACATATCCAGAACAATACACTTTTCAAACAGGAATAAATCTAAGTAAAAAGCAACATTTTGCTGAGCTTAATTTATTAGATATTACCATATCTTTGTAGTTGCTTTGTTTTTGCCTACTATCACATAGTCTACTTCAATCGCATGCACTGATGTGGTAGCTAACAGCCAATCAGAGTGATCAGTTGTCACAGACGGCTGATGCCATTTTGCATACTACGATCAATTGCTCATTCATTCAAATCATATCCGAAAAGCACAATGACATAAGTCTCTTAATTCTTCACAATTCTAAATGTTGCATTTTACTTTGGTTTGCTCCTGCTTGGCCAGCACGGTGGTCAACTGGTTAGCACGTCCGCCTCACAGTTCAGAGGTCGTGGGTTCGATCCCGGCTCCGGCCTCCCTGTGTGGAGTTTGGATGTTCCCCCCGTGCCTGTGTGGGTTTTCTCCGGGTACTCCGGTTTCATCCCACATTCCAAAAACATGCATGGTAAGTTGATTGGACTCTCTAAATTGCCCCTAGGTGTGATTGTGAGTGTGGATGTTTGTTTGTCTCTGTGTGCCCTGTGATTGGCTGGCAACCAATTCCGGGTGTCCCCCGCCGACTGCCCAAAGACAGCTGGGATAGGCTCCAGCATGCCCCGCGACCCTTGTGAGGATAAGCGGTATCGATAATGGATGGATGGATGTTCCTGCTTGTAATATGAGTGTGTGTGCAAGATTGGTGTATGTATGCATTTCATTTCATGAAACCTGCGGATGGTGTGATAAAAAATTACTTCTCTGTCATGTTGTTTTCTTGCTATGGTGTGAAAGTAGTGATTGTGTTTGACATTGACTATAAAAATTGAGTGTTCTTTACTTAAAACAGAGTATTTTAGAGTTTTTATTCAGATCAATTGTACATTTATTCTGTACATATTACAAAAAAAATAAAACATTTACTTGTGGCAGAGTATCATGGGATCTTAGAATACCGCATCCATGTGAAAATGGCAAAAAAATCACAGGTCAAAATGCTCTTCATAAACCAAGGACCCTGTACTGTGAAAAGTCTCGGGTCACCACTCAACTCTGGCTTTGTTGTTTTTATGATCTTTTTTCACAGCAGCTATTCTGACGTACTGTTGTTATCAGCAAAAGATATTCCTCAAAACCTTAGAGGCAAACTCTTGTGCTTCAGGGCCTAATTATAGATTTTTATAAGGGAAAGATAGGCCAGGAGTTAAGACAATAATAATTCAAATATTTTCGCAATAGTAATTTTAAAATAGTCATTATTCATGATAAATTAGTCAGATTTAATGAAAATATCTTAAAAACCTTCTACATCTTCTACTTCTAAAAGTGCTTATTGTACCCAAAACGGATTATTCGTATTTGAAATGAATAACTTCAACCAACTGTTCAATGAGCTGAATAAACTCTCAATTATTTTGGGGCTCTAAAAGCTCATTAATGATCATCTAAGATATTCTATGAAGAAAACGTGTCACACGTTGGAAAAATAAAATGCTACTTTTTGTTTTTGCAAGGCCCGTCACATTGTGATTGCAGCGGTATCGTGGTTCACTAGCTAGCTATGACTCCTCCATGAATAAGTAGCACTGTACTGAGTGACTTTCCAGTTGTATACAGTCATTGTAACATGGTGGTCTAAGTCTTTTGCACAGTATTCTAGCTCAATAACTCTTGATGACCTTATTCTGATTTACAAGCGTTTCCCTTTTGATTCCCCAGAGTTAGTGGATCTTGATAGTTCGGCCGATCAGGAGGAAAAGGAGGCCGGCCAGCAGAGAGAAAAAGATGCCGATGGGAGCGAACATGAAGGAGAGGCCGTAGTTGATGGTCAGCTGGAAATCTGAACACATCGTGGAACGCCGGTAATCCACGTAGACGTCCACCACGTCCAACACCTCGACCCACAGTACGAACATCACCACCACACACAGCAGGAAGAAACCTAACAATGATGAGGATTGTGTCACTATATGGTAAAGTATTTGCATGTGTTCTGAATCCTAATTGTTTTTGGCACATTTATTACATATTGGCATTTCAGATCATCAACCTAATATCAGGACCTCACAATGACAGCCCAAGTAAAGTTTTGTTTCTAAATTAAAAACAAATGTCAAAACCTGTCAGGCTATGTGGAAAAACTCATTTTTGGAATGTGCACAGCCCATTACATCTGGTGTGTGAAAAAAAAAAAGTGCATTTGACAAAAAGACAGCATGCCAACAGTCAAACATAGCGGTGGCAGGGCGATGGTCTGGAGCTGCTTTGCTACTTCAGGAACTGGACAACTTGTTATCATTAATGGAACAATGAATTAAATCTAAAGTTGTCAACCAGAAAAATCTGCTGAATATCTGGCCATCAGTTTGTGAGGCCTGAAAATGACCCAGAACTAGTAAGTTCACCTTTGAATGGCAAAAAAAAATCAATGTTTTGATCTGGCCAAGTCAAAGTCTGGATTTAAGTCCAACTGAAATGATGTGGTATGACTTTTAACAGACAGTCCATGCTTGAAAACCTTCCAACAGTATAAAAGCAATGCTGTGAAGAAGGGTGCAAAAGAGGGGAAATCGGAGGGGAAATTATTTTTTTAACTTTTTTTTTTTTAGGCTCAGAGAGGTTTAGATATTTCCCCCCTTAAATCATTATTTATAAACTGCTTATTATATTTACTTGGGTTGTCTTTGAGAGCTATTCAAACTGTTGTGATTGTCCAAAACATTAAAGAGTGACACACATGCAAAGAAATCTGAACACATTTTCACAACATTGTACAAGGATCAATAACATTCAATAGTAGAAAGTCTTACCCGATGCCAGAAAGAAGCCACCACCCGTTTTGTACAAGCAGTGGCTGGCGAAGGGAGCGGCGCAAATGATGAAGAAGCCGGCGAGCACCACGGCCGCCAAGCCAATGAGCATGAAGATGCTCCAGAAGCCTCTGTAGACTGAGAAAAAAAACACACCTTATTGCACATGGATCCATAAAATCAAATACCGTATAGAGGATAAAAAGACACCTACTTATGGCGGATTCATAGGCCGTGGCGTTGTGTGTGAAACGGGTAACCGGGAATGGTAAGAGGTAGGAGGGCATGCACACTTTGAGGTGAGGCTGATTTGCTGTGGAGGAAATGCCAAATGGGAAACGACATTAATGGAAACAAATGTATAAAACCCAGGCAGAACACCAACACGGACACACTCAACTTTCTGGAGCAATCACGTTGGAGTCTACTGGACCTCAAGCCTTCATGAAACTCGTCATTTGCATTTAATGTAAGATCATCTTTACAACGTGTGGTTAGAATCAATACTTTCATTCTTCTGAGAGTGTTTGGCTTCCTTAGGTGCTGCTATTTTGGTTAGCAACTGTGTTCACGTGCGCGCTGCGGTTTCCTCTTTAGATAGATAGATAGATAGATAGATATATAGATAGATAGATAGATAGATAGATAGATAGATAGATAGATAGATAGATAGATAGATAGATAGATAGATAGATAGATAGATAGATAGATAGATAGATAGATAGATGGACAGACATTGTATGTAACAATATTGTTTTGGCTGCATTTTCAGGCAACAATAAATACATTGGGAGTTTCAGTTAGACAAAGGTGGTTATTTCCCAGGTTAGAATCTCTTTTGAATCTTTTTTGAAAAAACAAAAACTAATACTAAAACTAACAAAAACAAACTACAACAAAGCATTTTATGAATAAATTTTAAAAAATAACTAAATAAAATGAAGACTAATACAAATGAACAAACTCACTATAGAAACTAATTAAAACTAATTCAGTTTAAGAACAAAAGTCAACATTAAATAAAAACTAAATATGATGAAAAATCCCAAACTATTATAACCCTGGCATGATTCAAAACGTTTTGACAGTGTGCCACATATGCTAACCACTACTGAACCGTGCTGCACAGTTGACAATTTTAGGTACACTTCTGGAAGCTTTCCATCAAACGTTTACCAAAGGTATTTGTTATTCATATTCGAAGTTGGAGACAAGACTACAGCGACTTATCATCATAATCATTGTCTTCTTGATTGTTTGATTCATTAAACATTAGTATGAAACAATAGAAGAACACATTCTTTTTTTGTAGGCACAGCTTTAAACTCAAAATAACCATCCATATTGTCAATGCGTCCTCCAAAATCTGACTTACTGAACCAAAGTGTCCATAGCAGGTCTTCTTCTTGGATGTTGCCTCCAAAAGAACACCTCCAGAAGAAGCCCTCATGGTAAAACGTGACTTCACTGGTGGCATTCTGTACCGGCATATCACCATGCTGGAGGGGAAAAAAATAATCTAGGAATTATGGGATGTTCAGCGTGATTACATAGAGGGGCCTGTGGGCCATGACAGGCAGGTTTGCAGACATTTTTTTTTCTCCATGGGATCCTTCGAGCGGTGCCACGAGGGGGTTGGAGATCGGTGTGATTGTGAGTGCGGATGTTTGTTTGTCTCTGTGTCTCTATATATTATTTTTGTTTTGTATTATTTTCAATGACCCTTTTCAACTAAAAATATTTGAGGAAAACACATGAAGTTGTGACATTTCTATAAATTGTTTTAGATTTTAGACACCTTAATATATCTAAATAAAAATAGTGATTTAGAAACAATATGAGTCAGTATATTATCAGTAGTAGAAAGAGGAGAGCAGGAGGAGATTATTTTTCATTAAATCACTGAAAATGAGCAATTATTAGGATTTTATTTTATTGTTATGGTAAATAAAATAATTTCTTCCTGTAAATAAAATTATTTCTTCTATTAGGTCCAAAGTTTTTTTTAGTTTTGAATGACTCTGTCAGAGATTAGACAATATGCTTAAATTATTATGGGTGTTAAGATCCACTGACGATATTTTGATATCAGCCAACTAAAACAACAAAAATAAACACATTATTGAATTAATATCTCAAAAGTAAGTATGATTATCTTTGTCAAGGCAGAATTTGTGACACGGTCTGACTCTTTGCATTGTCTCTCATTAGATTGTCCAAGTGTCCCTAATGTTTTGCCCGTTGAGTGAGCGATACGCTCAATAACTCATAACAGCTGTGGCAAAGGGTGTATTTACAGTATATCCCCCTCTTTATATATCCCATAGCTATCGTCGAAAGCAAAAGCAAGATGCTCCCGTTGCTAAAACGAGATGTGTTCTCGTTGGTGATATTTAATCCGACATCATTCCACCGCTGGGACCGCTGGTATTTGTTTTTCTATCTTGCTGAAAGCTTTGCATAGCTGCACACACACTCAACTGTGAGTGTGATTACATGAAGAATTCCCATGGCGGTGCCTCTCTGCCATGCATTTCATCTCCTGATTGGAGCTTCCAGACTAGGAGAAATGTGACTATCAAGCATACACAGTAGAGACTCCAAAGTTGAACACAACCTGTTGAATGACGTTGATGACTTTCAATCAAGTTCTTTTTTTTTTTTTTTTTCCGTGGGATATTAAGCAAATATGGAAATAATTAGTTCCAATTCTATACGTTTTTTAAGGTTTGGTTTATCTACAATCATTGACCACAATATTCTGTTGGTCTTGAAAATATCAAAATGCTCTAAAATTGCTGGCAGAGAATGAGATTTAAAGGCTTATAAATAACACAGCAACACGACTGCTATTTGTTAGTGTTTCAATGCCCTTGCCCATTGAGAGTTAGCATTAAGGTAGCTGACTCTTAGGCAAAGTTACATTGTTATTGTAAGTACACTTTGTGATCATTCAAATTCTGGACCCTGATGGGGCAAACGCATTTGAACAACTCTTTTTACCTCATCTACACATGATGGGCCTCATCTGTTTGTTTGATAAATCAAATGTGAGTGCACAAGTTTGCCCACCATTGCAGTAGAGGCTCCCTGAACTGAGCTCTCGTGAGGTTTCCTGATGTCATGCATGATGATGGTGTGACTGCCAAGTTTTGTCTGACATTTGACTCACAAATCATTTGACTTTTAGTCATTCAACTTTGGACAAACACAATCTGGTGATCCCTGCTCCTCTATCACTTACCTCCTCAGCGATGTGGCCATCATCAGAAGGTGGAGGGCAGCTCTCCGAGGCCAGCAGCCAGTAATCGGTTCCAAATGAGAGCAGGATGAAGACCACCGCCAGGGCCCCAAACAGACCCGCAAAGAACAACACCACACTGAGCTTCATGGCCGCGCAGGGGGAAAATAACGCGTGACTGGTTCTGGAAGTACGCTCGGTCAACTATAGCAGTGGACGCATGTGACGATTTTGAGACGCTGGGGCACATCCACACCAGCGTGTCAAACTGTTCTATGTATGACTGTTGACTTTTTTGTGCACATGACTCCTCTCCGGACACCCCTGCCCACCCGTCACACAGCCGCTGTGCTATTTTGAGGTCTGACTGAAGGCGGCTGCTGCCCAAACACTCCAACTGCTGCGGGAGTGTGTAGGGAATGGGACCAGGAGCAACTGGACACCCAGAGTGGCACGGGAATGTCAGAGTGAGACAGTAAGGACACCACATTCTGCCGCAGCTGCATAGTGCTCGTGATATATAATATTATCTGTGGTGGGCTGTCAGTGGCCTAAAGACTAGAAGAAGCACTGACCTATGTTTACATCTAAATTCTAATATTTGTTCCACTAAATTGTACTAATGAATCCCCAACAGTCTAATCCCATTATTTAACATAGCATTTTTCCTGGCTCCACTCCTTCCAGTACATGTATGCTGATTACTTTTTTTGTCCAATCAGACTCCAGTCTGTTTATGTTGCCATAGCAATTTAATCTGCTCACTTCAAACTCAAACTCAAACTATAATCATCTCAGATTTCAAATTAGGCCCTTGTTGACATCAGCATTTTTCATGCTAGTCGCTAGCTATTATGCCTATTGTTAGCATCTATGTGCTAAATCAGCTAAAATGTGGTTGGTTTAATAAATTGTACTGCTCATATTGGGATGAGCAGCCAGGCCCATTTCTTATGTTGCAGTAAATTACATTTCCTTTTCTAAATGGTTATCATCACACTTTTTTATGCTTCACTGGTACACCTTTTGGTCACAGAAAAAAAAGCCAAAAACAATTATGGAGTGAATCCTCACAAGATTTACCAAAGTCTTGCATGACGTGATGATGATTTGATGTCCAAGCTTTTGAGGCATATATTTACAGAAGACTGTGGCTTGAACTCACAACTGTTTGACTTTTTGGGGCATTCCACTGAGATCCATTGGAACCAGAGTATAGCATCATATAACATATTAAGTCGTCTGTCAGTACCTGTCCAGGGCGAAAGGCATGAGACAACGTGAACCAACTGGCCTGCTTCTTCACTAGCGTCTAAGGGGAATATTTAACAGTGAACCTATATGTAGCCGCTTGGCTAATTTACACACTGATGTGACTTAACCACACCCGACACTTGCTGTTGCAGTTATGTCTGACTGAAAGATCAAAAGCTGATCAACTGGTTAACAGTCTTCCCATAACAATTGTTTAGCCGCACATCATAGTCACAAGTTTCCAGGTTGTATGGTAATCCATCCATCTATCCATCCATTTTCTACATCGCTTATCCTCATTAGGGTCTTAAGGGTCAGGAGACGCAGGGTACACTGGCCTTGACTGGAAGCCAGCCAACCACAGGGCACACTTTGACTATGCTATACAATTCTAGTCTTTAATTAACTGTAATTTGAAAGTTGGAGGAGGCCAGAACACCTGAGTAAAACTTGAAACGGCTAAGCACTTGTTCACCGTGCTGCCTCTGGTAATACAGTAGAATATGAAAAGCCATGTTAATAGGGAAAATTTAGTCAGCTCACATTAGGCAAAACAAGGCAGCTCAATTTAAATAGTGCGTTTCAGATAACTCAGTGAGCTTCGTGTAGTAATTTGAAAATATTTACCAACAAAATATTTGAAGACATTTAAAAGCAAAGAAATGAAACGTAGCTTACTAAAATTAATAAAAGAACGTACACACTTAACACGTAATACTTTATGCTCACTGTAGTATGACTGCATTTTTGCACAGCACTGTCGTTGTTTGCCCAGCAGGTGGTGCTATGTTCTCAGAAGCTGCAAACGCATGAAATCTGATCAGGGAAAACAACATGAAACAAGAAAATAACAAATTTATGTAGTTGACGTATTTTTTTTAAGGCAGCATTGGTAGTGCAATTGATTTTATGAACAAAGTAATTATACATAGTTCATGTTTTTGTAAGGTCCATGTTTTAACCTGAAGATCTCAGGGACACGTATGCCTTGAATTTCAGCATTCAAAATAGGATTAATTGATTTTGAAAATACATATAGTGTGTTTTTTTTTTTTTTTTACATAATTTGTTTACGAGCAAAAACACTTCACTTCCGCTTTAGACGTGACGTAAGAGATTAAACCAACCATTCATGTTACCGCGGGGTAGTCGGATAGTTCTACTCGGATTTTTTCCTGTACAAAACACGAACAACGACGCTTTCGCCATCTCGGTGAAAGAGTACATATTTTCCACGTATTGAATTCCGCCTCTTTTCACGCTGGATTTCTTTTTAAAGAAGATACAACCCGGATAGTTTGTTGGTCACCCCCTTTGAGGGACAACCGCCAAATCTTTGACGTGAAACTTGGCTTCCCAAGTCGGATGTGCGCTTCCGTGTTGCCGGCAGGCGTGCGGTCACAGAGGGAAGATGAACAACCAAAAATGTAGCACTTTGTATCAGAAACCTCGAGGACGGACGAGGATTCTTCACGCTATCTATGTGGTTGGCTTCATGGTGAGAAAAGTGACACACTTGATTGCTTTGTGGTTTTTGCAGGCACACTAAAGTGTGTAAATCAGATAAAAGTAGTTTATGTTAAATTGGGGTAAAACAAATAAAAAGCAATGAGCACACTTAAATGCACTATTTTTTTTTATTGTAATGCTCATCTGAATTCTATACTTATACAGTATTTTCCTTTGGTGAATTTGACCAACCTAAAGCAGCAATGCAGGTGATGTTACAGGTGACCATTACAGGTTGCCAGGGCAACACAGAGTGCACTCTGAGGGTCTCCTGTTCAAACGCATCCCTGTCACTAAAATGTGTTGCCGCATGAGGCAGCTTTCCCCCCGTGTTACACAAACCTAAGGGCATAATGTGATTATACCCATTCTTTAGGATGACGACTAACTTTTTACGTGCCAACACTGCTAACCCTGCGTTCATCTAATTAAAGGTGGCAAGAATAAGACAAGCCCCTGGGGAAGGTAATGGTGGCAAATAAAGTTAAGCGGTCCCGTCAGAAGACGTAATGACTTGCCATGAGGCTTCAATCAGGAGTTTGGCAACAGCTAAGAATCTGCTCCAATCTCAGCATTGTACAAGTATGAATGAAAACAAGGAAGGGCAAGCTTCCTTTCCCAGATCGTTGACTTTTGATTTTTGCTATTTCAGGTTGCTGGTTAACCTCCAATTCGTCCATAGTTAGAAACACGTTTTCTCATAATGGAAATAGAATGTCACGGTTTAGCGTTCTTCAAATGTCAGATGTGTGGAGGAAAAAAAAAACTTAAGCACTCGAGCACCGTGTCCAATAAAATGCCCATATTTCTTTCCTGATATTTCCCTCAGTTATAAATTTAAGCAAATACTAAATGGCAAAGCAGACAACGGACATAAGCATGACTGTCTCTGGCCAACTGACATTCATGCTGGCCCAGCTTTTCATCACTTAAATATGATGAAATCAAATATTGCCTTTTCAATATTACATTTTCAATATTTTGAGTATTACCCACTTCAATTGATCAATCATTATAGATTTTTTTACTGCGCTGCACATTTATTTGCAAGTGAGATTAAATCCATCCATAAGGATTGGTATGAACAAGTCCTGAAAATGTCGAATGTTAAATATTTAGATAGCTTTTATACTGGGAAAAAAAACATAACATGCTAAAAATTTAACTACGCAGAAATATTATTTTCTTAAGGCTTAAATAATATAGTATTGACGCTGAATATAAAGAAGGCTTCTTGTATGTCGGACCCTGCGAAATATTATAAAACAGTCAAATGTTGTCCTTGTAATTCACAGCTTTATTGCTTATAAGCATGAAGGCACCAAAAATAATAAGAATTTCATTCATTATATATTTTTTTGATGAATCGGCCGATTAATAGGTTATTGCAACTGTATCCTGCCAAATATCAATCAGCATCGGCCTCCAAAAATAAATATGGGTCTGGCTGGCCCTATTTTAGACTCACATTTATTAATAAGGACAATTTAGTTTCTTCAATTAACCTTATCAATGGATGTTTTGGGGACTTGGAAGGAAGCTGGAATGAAACGCCAACTCAAAACTGGAAAATGCCAATTCCACACTCGATGGCTTGTGCTAAGATTCGATCCGGGGACGTCAAAGTTAACCACTGTATTTTAAAACCTATTATTTAATTTCTACTTACTCTGATGATGAATGCGAGAGATTATTACTTTGTGTACCAGTGATTCGAGTCTCTTCACCTGAAGACTAAAACACATATGACATAACATTTCCTCTTTGCCATCACTGATACCTTCTGTGATGACATCACGCACAAAAAAACCACACAAAATAAATTAATAAAATACTCACTGAGATATATATATATATATGTTTTTGTAGGACTTGTTCGGGGTGAGCATGATCATCCCGCTGCTGAGCCACCACGTCAAAGCACTCGGAGCAAGTCCTACCGTTGCTGGTATTGTTGGTAAGACGTTGCTATTACTCACTGTAATCCACTCATC
The DNA here is from genome assembly GCF_054856515.1 of Filicampus tigris. Taxonomy (NCBI): domain Eukaryota; kingdom Metazoa; phylum Chordata; class Actinopteri; order Syngnathiformes; family Syngnathidae; genus Filicampus; species Filicampus tigris. The sequence continues at coordinate 10,285,797 of NC_141230.1, read as the reverse complement.
TTACTTACAAGGCAAAACGCACTTTGGTCCAGGTGTACTGTGGATATAAAAAGTCTGCACATGACTGTCCTGTCCCCAGAGCTGGGCAGGCCGGACCGGTCGGTGAAAGGCTTCTTTTTAGGCTTCTTTCTACTCCCGCGCCTGCGCGAGCGACAACTGCTGTTATAGGGATTGCGGTAATGCCCCACAGCTCATGACCATAAGTGAGAGTAGGAATGTAGACCGACCGGTAAATCGAGAGCCTCGCCTTTCGGCTCAGCTCCTTCTTCACCACGACAGACCGATACAGAGTCCGCATCACAGCAGCTGCTGCACCGATGCGCCTGTCGATCTCCCGTCCCATCCGACCCTCACTCGCGAACAAGACCCCAAGATACTTGAACTCCTCCACTTGGGGCAGGATCTCATCCCCGACCTGGAGAGGGCACGCCACCCTTTTCCGACTGAGGACCATGGTCTCAGATTTGGAGGTGCTGATTTTCATTCAACCAAACTCTGACATCGGTGGTACAGGGACCGAACAGGCCTTATCAGGGGGCTCGGTACCCCGTACTCCCGAAGCACCCCACACAACTCCCCGAGGGACACGGTCGAACGTCTTCTCCAAGTCCACAAAACACATGTGGACTGGTTGGGCGAACTCCCATGCACCCTCGAGGACCCCGCTTAGCGTGTGGAGCTGGTCCACTGATTCCTCTGTAATTGGAACACACACTCCGGTCCCCCTTCTTAAAAAGAGGGACCACCACCCCGGTCGGCTTATTTCCAGTGATGGGAAAATGAAGCTTCATGAAGCACTTGTGAAATTTTTACTTCTCTCGATGCTGTTCTTGTTTTAAAGATAAAGGCTAGTGCAATGGAAATGTATTACGTTTCCACTGAATCATGAAACAAAGAATGCCATCTATCGGAGTTAAAAATGATTACATATTCATATTCATGAAGCTTCATTTGTCCATCACTACTTAGTTTCACATATATTGTTCATTTATTATTTATATTTTTTAATTATACTCATTCATTTTAAATTTGACTTTATTTCATCTTTCGTCTTTTTTACTATTACATTGTAAAATTCCATATGTATTATTTAGATATTTATTTATATTTTCTCTTTTTTAATATTCCTTTTTTTAATTTATGATTTTATTTTGCTTTTCCTGCACCTTGTTTTCACCCCAACATTGCTTTTTCTTTTACCCGTTGTGTCACTTTGCGTGTGTCATTGTCCAACTACTTCCTGACAGAACTTTTCTTTATCTTTTGTATTTTATTTTATTCCACTAAATCTTATTATTTTATTTTGTTTGCAGGGTCCACATATGGCGTCTTACAGTTGTTCTCAAGCACAGTCGTGGTGAGCATCCACTTTTATATTGTTTTGGCCCAAATCGAGATTTGACTGCTTCTCTGCAGTTTTTGTCCCAAATGGTTGCCCGTGGAATGTCATGACAACAATACTCAGTGGTCAAAGGTCACTCACAAGCACACTTCCAGCAATGGTGCATACAGTACACCATTTTCTCATCTTGAGGAAGAAAATGCACGTATAACCTGACAAAATCCACTGAGTTAAGTATTCCATCTGATGGCAGATTCTCAGGCCTCTGCTCAGCTCCTGACTTGGGCGTAATTGTGGCGGGTCATGCGGCCAATTAGGCAGATAAGGAGGCGTCTGTTGCTCCCTGCAGCGGAATCTTGATAAGTCTACAAGAGCCTGCATGTGGAACACGCCAAACTCAAACTGGTCTAATTGAATTATTGGTCCGTGCGAGTGTGTGTGTGTGTGCGTGTGTGTGTTTGAGATGGGGTGGAAATTGAATACAACTGTCTGTGCTGTTGCCTTAATAACAAATACAGAGTCTCCACTATTTGTGTCTCAATTCCGCCTTAAACAATTTACCAGACCCTACGTTAGGAACAGCTATCTTTGAGATGCAATGAAAGAGTGATTATCAAAACGCTGCCTTGATAAATATAGTCCCTGTAATTGACTCCGTGTCCCAATTTGTCGCTGGAGGTGTCATCCACTTAGGGCTGAACAATTAATTGAAATTTAAATCAACGTTGCAATGAAATTGCGAACGCTGCAAATTTGAAAAATAAAAATAAAAAGGTATTTACATACATTATTTATGAAAAGTATATATACAGTTATTTATGTATGTATATTTGGTAGATTTTGTGACACTGTCATAGCAAACACTTGAAAGACTAATTCAAAGTGTTTAGCAAGTTAATTGAAGTAGATAAATAAAATGCATTCCTTCTGTATAAATTCATATTTGATTTCCCTTTATTTTGTAGTAAGCTTAACCTATAACCCCAAAACATTACGTATAATAAATCTGATATTGTTTATTGTAATACAGGTTAATTTATTGCTTGAGTTTGTTAAAAAAAAAATACATGGGAAGAGGACCCTGAAAATCGCAATCACAATTTTGATGGAAAAAAAAATTGTAATTTGATTATTTTTCAAAACGTCAGCACTTCTAAACTATTCACTTCACTTTTACCTGATATGTCGTAATTCACTGCTAACATTGCTTGCTGCTGCATGATTGTTGCAAAAATGTTTTCCTCCCATTGTCAATCGAGTTCATGAATAGACATCTACAGTGGGTTGTGCAGTTGTACCTAATGAAGTGTCCTGTGAGCGTGTGTTTGATGTTTTGTTTTGTGCGTCTGTTGGCGGTTTTCAGGGCAGCTGGAGTGACGTGGTGGGCCGTCGTCACTCTCTGCTGACCTGCTTGCTGCTGAGCGCTTTCGGCTACGGCCTGCTGGGAATGTCCACCAGCATCGCTTTGTTCGTTCTCTCGCGCATCCCCGTGGGTGAGTGACTAGCCTTGAGAATTTACACATCACTTACACATTTACATTTGAGCTGTGTGTTTTAATTGATGATAAAGTACTCACATCTAGTCCCCAACCATCTATTCTCCAAAGCCAGTTTCCTTTGTAGCTCCTGAGGAAAGAAGTAGGAGAAGACAATTGGACTGCAGTAGTTTACTTTCATAATTGGCTTCTTACTCTTTGAATTCCTCTAAAAGTGTCAAATGAGCCTTTTATTTAAAAAAAAATAAAAAAAATAAAGACATTGTTCTATGGCCTTTTATTGTGTCCAGCCTAAGGCACACCTGTGCAACAATCACGCTGTCTAACCAGCATCTTCATTTGACACGCCTATGAGGTGGATGGATTATCTTGGCAAAGGAGAAGTGCTCACAACGGATTTAGAAATATTTGTGAACAATATTTGAGCGAAACAGACCTTTTGCGAACACAGAAAAACATCTTTCAGTTCAGCCCATGAAAAACAGGAGGAAAAACGGAGCACATCACATTTTTTTTTTTTCAAAGGTCACCACTGGTGGGGCATTGTGATTTCCTTGGAATGTTGTTGAAGTAAAATGTTAACACTTGCAGAAAGATGTAGAAAAATGTGTTGTTTATTGATATTTGTCTGTTTGCTACCTTCTTAAATCATAGTGGGGGAATAATGGAAACTGGATATGGATGATGATGATGATGATGATGATGATGGTTATACTTTTCAACAGCAAAATCAGAGATGGCTTTGTGTCCTACCCTAAATATATTTTCGACGATAATTAAAAAAAATCTTTACTTTTTTTTTTTATAGCACATCAGGTTTTTGAGATTTTTTTTTTTTCTAAGTCTGACCTATAAAACCTTGCACAATATGAATTTTACCATTTTACCACCTTGTCATTAATAGCTATGACATTTAAAAATCCACCTGTTGCTGAAGCTAACCCTGAGTTCATACTAGTATATAACTTATTAATTTATTAATTATGATTATGTTTGTTATTATGAAAACCTGATGTGTTAGAGAAAAAAAACAAGGGCAGGTTCAGAATCACTGCAACAAATTAATCTAGAAAAGTTTACTTGCATCTTTGATTAAAAGCTATACAGTAGTAAAAAAAAGAAGTTGACTAGTGTTAACTTGTTGCTATTACCGGTATTATTGTTTCAGCTACAGTATATCAGTATTATGTATTAAACATTTAAATTACAGTATTATTAGTAGTATTTATTTACACGTCATTGTTTTAAAATACAGCATAGCATTGAAATTACTTTTTTTTAAATGAATACCGTAATTAGATTAATTCAAAGTTTATACTTATGTAAATTTTTTGTCAGCACAACTTGCGAAGGAGGCAGGGAGTTGCGGTCACAACCAGTCAAACAAAGCAGTGAAAGATAACGACAGCGTCAACGTGTGTTTGTTAATGTTGCCGGCCTGTCGACTGTCTCCCGTCTCAGGACTGTTCAAGCACTCCCTGTCCATCTGCAGAGCCCTGCTGTCCGACCTGGTGTCCGAAGCAGAGCGCCCTCTGGTGATGGGACACTTCAACGCCGCCTCCAGCGTGGGCTTCATTCTGGGTCCCGTGGTGGGCGGATACCTGACGGAGCACGAGGGCGGATTCTACACCTCCGCCTTCGCCTGTGCCACCATCTTTCTCATCAATGCGGGTGGGTGAACGTATGAAGATTTATAGCGCATACTGAGCACCTTTCAGCTTTTTGCTCATGTTTTAAGCTCTAAAATCTTTCAAAAATAAGATTGACGCATATTTGGATCGATTCAAATCATACCAAGCACAACTGTTCAGCTCATTCAAATTCCAAATATATTTCAAAATAAAAGGCCAAAATGAAGATTTTTTTTCCCGCATTTGACTATAATTTTCACATTTTTTGACTGATTCAAACCGTTCCAACTTCAAACTGTTCTTCTCATTGCTATTCCAAATTTATTAGAAAATAAAAGGTTAAAATTAAGATGTTGTTTTTTTTATGTATAATTTATAAATGTTTTGACCAATTCAAACCTTCCAACTTTTATCTAGTCAGTTGCCTATCGTTGTTGTAAACGTTAAGGGGCCGAAAATAAGTTATTTTATTATTTAAATGCCTACCAAATATCGGAATCAGCATTTGCCTCAAAAAAATCAGTTGGGGCCTACTTTCAAGCCATTCCAACTTCAGTCTGTTCAGATCATTCCCATTCAGAAAACTTTCAAAATAAAAGGCCGAAATTCCATTTTATTATACATTTCAGCTCATTCCCATTCCTAAATGTTTTCATGTTTTAAAAATAAAAGCCGAAAAAGATTTTTTTTTAAACGCATACCTTCTGTCCTCATTGAAATTAGACTATTGAAAGACTTTTCCTTTTCCTTGTGACAAAGGGTAAAAAAAAAGCTCTCCAAGGTAAGTTCTCGTCTTGAGGCCTTCACAAATACCACTTTTGGACATGCAAGAGTCAGCAGGCTCAAATTCAAAATTCAAAATTCCCTCTGGGATTTTCTATCCATGCAATATCACATACGCCCTTTCTCCACCAACAAGCCAAAGAAACTTTGCGTTCCAGCTAAAGGGAGTTCTTGGTAGTAAAAGTTTCATTCGTCTCATTGCAGGTCTGGTCTGGCTGCTTCCATGGGGCGACATACTCCTCCACTGTAACGGCACCAATAACGCTTGCAAATCAGTCAGCAATGGTTGTTCCGCTAAGAGCCACGCCCCAGCACGGACCGACCCGGACCGGGATGTCCCGACGACGCGGCCGTCCCCGACGACGCGGCCGTCCCCGCCTCCGCCCGCCTGGCGACAGCTGTCCTCGGTGGGCTCCAGGATCCGAATGGTGGCCTCGTCCGACATGTGGGACCTGTTCCTGGTGCGCCTGCTGATGGCCGTGGCCATCATGCTGTACTACAGCAACTTCTCGCTGGCCATGGAGGAGCGCTTCTCTCTCAAGCCCAAGACGACGGGCTACCTCATCAGCTACAGCAGCACTCTGGGCGCGCTGGCCGGCTTCCTGGTGGGACCCGTCACCCAGCTGTACGGCAACAACATGGCCGCCCTGCTGCTGCACTCCACGCTCCTGACGTGCCTGCTCATCTCGCTGTATGCCGCCGCGCAGGGCGTGTGGCAGGTGCTGCTCACCTCCACCTTCTTCGCCATCTCCACCACGATCGGGCGCACCAGCATCACCGACCTGGAGCTGCGGAGAGGAGGGGCGCAGGCCAGCGGGACTCTGATCGGCGCCGGACAGTCGGTGACGGCAGTGGGCCGCGTGCTGGCCCCTCTGCTTTCGGGCATCACCCAGGAGTTCAGTCCCTGCGGCCCCCCCAGTCTGGGGGTGCTGCTGGCTCTTGCGGCGGTGGGTGTGCTGATTGTTAGGATCCCCAAATGGAACAAGACAGGGGGGGCAAAAATGGCAACTAAAATCGAGTAAAAAAAAAAAAAGACTGGACTTTTCTCCAAAGCACTGAACTGTTTTTGTTTTTCTCAGACTGTACAAATTTGATTGAAGTGGATTTTGTATATTTAAAACAAACTATGACTTGACTTTGGTGATTCTTCAGCTGTACTCTAAGCACCACTGATTGTGCAGCATCACTGCTGTACCACATAAAACGACCACTGAATCTGAGGCTGTGCTCTGAATCATTCACTCCTTCACTACTCCCGAATAACTATCTAGTGGTGCCTTGACTTACAAGCTTAATGTGTTTTGTGACCACGCCGGGGAATCAAAACAATCGTATCTCAAATCATCTTTGAAACCAGTGGAAATGTTATTAATCTGTTGCAGCGCTCCGATAAACACCGGGGAAATTAATTTTTAGTAAGAACAATAAAATAATAAACTAATAACAATGAAATTGAATGTAATGAGTTAAACCAGGGGTCTTCAATCCTGTTCCTCAAGGGCCTGCTTGTTTTCCATCTCTGCCTGCTGCAACACACCTGATTCAAATGATCACATAATTAGCAAGGTCTGCAGAAGCTGGATAACGATCCTGATCAGTTGTGGCAGGGAGGAATGAAAAACAGGCAGGACGCCGGCCTTCAAGGAACAGGATTGATGGCCTCTGAGTTAAATTGCGCAAAAGGACAATTCAATGGGAGTTGTGCGCACCTCAACCACCAGGAGGGGAGTATAATACTCAGGCTTTACACAACCAGCATTTGCGGGGCTGATCACGGATGAGAGTTTAACCGATTACTGATCACAATCCAATAACAAGATGGAGCAATATTTATCTGTAAATAACTACTTTATTTACTGTATAATGCGTAATTCACTATTGTTTACTGAGTATCAACCAGTATTCTCTAACATTTTGCCAATGTTTACCAATCTTTGCCACACCCCAAAGAAGGAAAGGAATTTAAAAACCAAAAAGTATGATTTCAAATATGCGTTTGTTTGTTTGTTACAAATGAGCAGAACTAGATTTTTAGGAACAATGTAGCTGCTTTCAAAACAAAACATAACAGCTGATGACAAAATTTGCATGAAATGCTAAATATCGGCTCATCTGATATGACCGATTAGATCGGTGGAAAGTCTAACTGTACACTACTACACGTGAAACGTAGATTTTACAGCACTTGTCTTCAAATGTATGTTGCTCAAAGGTTTACTTGATGCTAGTTTTGTTAGCTCATTTATGGCATTTTGCATTGTGTTAGCATTGAGCTGGAGGACTTGGTGGCTTTGATTAAATAGACATGTCATGTTTGGTTTTGAAGTAAACTTCTGCTGGGAGTGATAAACAGCTTGAACTTTTTGATTGTCTGCCAAATTGCTGCGTGTTGTACAGTGCGTGTTGTAAACTTCAAAATCACAGAGTATTCATAATTCAATTAAAATAGAATATTGATCAAATATTAACCCACTTTATACTGCTGCTGCATTTTATGATATACCGGTACACAAATACATTATATTAGACTTCGTATTTGTATTATAGTATTTTTGTTTTTATTTGAATTATTTTGCAATAATCCTTATTGCCATGCCTTTAAGAAGGCATACTGTCAATTGAGTCAGTTATAATTTTGAGTTGCACTTCTATTAAATGTGTAAAGAGGGCAGGGCCAGACCTGGCTTGTTTTGCACCCTGGGCAAGACATGGTGTTGTCACAGACACAGCCCAAACTGTATGTCTTGCAGTCGCAACAGCAAGTTGATGTGTGGGGGGGCGTTTAGCGCAAATACTGTACCAACTTGACGAGGAAATGAGCAGCGGCGTACAGAAATCTTGTTTAAAGATAATTCATTCAATGCTCCTCTGTGTTCTGTGAGAAACAGAAGCAGCAGCTTGAATGGAAAAAAATGGAAAAGTAAAATCCACACAATGAGCAATGAATTAAAAAACATATTTACTGGTACATGTATTTAAAAAACATGGAAGAAATAGTCACTAAAAAAGATAAATACATAAAAAAAAAATTCTACAACGCGGTAACATTCCTAAACTCTTAAAGATGGACCACATCAGTCAATGTTCATTGTCCTTTCAGTTTAAGTTGCATGGTTGTTCTCCTTTAAAAAGAAACAAAATGGCCATGCGATGATGTTGCATGTGGTGATGTCTTCACTTTTTGGGTTTCCATTGAGGCCTCCTGAGCAGAGGATTCCGCGTGGTGTCGTCTCGAGGTTCTGCGGCCCAGGAGGGAGCCGCGGTGGAGCCGCCGTTGTTGTCGTTTTCTTTTTCTGATGGGTCTGCATGGCGGCGAGGCTCAACGGAGGAAGGGCGTGATCTGGGTAGACCTCTCCGGGGCCGTCTTTCGTCCAAGAAGTCCACGGAGGGAACTTCCTCCAGCGTGTCCAGTCGGCGCAGAGGAAGCGCTGCCCTGGACGAAGAGCGTGAGGGCGGGGCGAAGTGAGAGCGTCTGGTGGGGAATGACAACTCCGACATGGTTTCGTGACCGTCTGGAAGGGAAACAATAATACAAATCAAGTAAAATTATTCCGTTACTAATGATGAAAAAGAATTACTGCTCGAGTACAGATCAGTTGTTTTGAATTGGTAAGTTCAACACATTTGCATTTGATCTTTAGGAAGTGTTTGTTTTTATACAATTTAGGTTCGGGTTAGGGTTATTCGAGGTCATTTTTGATGAACACTTAGACCTACTATGCTACCGTGTTTTATTAATGATCGTACTGATGGTACATGGAGAGCCAAGATTTTTTTTTCCAGTGGTACTTGGTATAAAACGTTTGCACTAATGTCGTTTTAATTTTCCTTGTCTACTTGCACCAGGACAAAGTGTTGCAACTTGATCCAGTAGATGGCGCTGCAGCTACACAATGCACAGCACACATTTTTGAAGTTGAACATGTTTAGGAAGGTTTAGGTTAAGTGAACAATAAAAATAAGTGCGCTTTACTAGGTAAACAATGTCGAGATTTAGACAAGTCATGTTTTTTAAAATTAGATCAAGAATTCTTCTGCCGAGTTTGAAACATCATATGGGTGTATGTATTGAATAATCCCCAATAGCAAGGGATAAAGTGTAATATGACTTTGGCTTTTGTTACAAAGTAAAATAATAATAATAGTGTAATTTTTTGGGGATAGCTGGCCGGATGACAGATGACAGAATGGTCCCACTTCAGCGAATGAAAAGGAACAACGTACCAGTGTCGTTCTGCCTCATAGGTGGGAAATTAGAGTCCAGGTTCTTCCCAGCAGGAAGTGAGAAGTACTTGTGCGATTTGGGCACCACCTTTTTTTTGTTGTTAAAAGAAATGGTTATTTACAGAAAGGACACAAGAACAATCAAAGTTCGTATCAAAGTTCACCGTCATCTGGAAGCTTCCCGGGCGGAGGCTGCGCCGGATGCTGGAGTGGCGTCGGATGAGAATCTCTTTGGTGCGGCTGTCATTGGGCAGCGCGTGCTTGCTGGTGTACGATGTCGTCTGAAGGGAGAACACAATGAGCTTTTAAGCATAGAAAACACTGTCAGCATTGGGTGACAAAAAAAAACCCCACACGGAAACACTTAGGATATGTTGATAAAGTTATTAAACCAGTTTGTATCATCATCTGATAAGGCATAAGTGTCATATGTCAGTGCCCCACCAGATGGGACTCTCTTCCGTAACGATTTGCATTTTATAGTTAATACAGAGGGGAGGATTGAATTGTGAAATGTATGTGCATGTACCAGGGATGTGCTTGCTCCCTCATTTGGCTGCAGAATCAGAGTGCCTCTTTGGGTTAACTACTGCGGCTATGCAAAACACACTCATGCAAAATTGTGAGTGTGTGACTCAAAAATCAAGACATCCTTTACACCGATACCCAATATCTGTTGTAGTAATAGTAGTGTTAAATATTACATACGGGGAGCATATTATTTGTTCCAATAGAATCAGTTCGCACGCATATGTAGATACGCATGCAGAATAGTATACTCAAGAGGAGAGAATTATATTTGTTTGTATATTAATTATGTATAGTAAACTGTATGTATGTGCGGGTTTTGTATTCAGGCTTAATATGGCTTAAAAATAAAATGCACATTTTTTTTCCCGAAAATTCATTTTTCGATTTGTTCCTCCTAAAGTCTATCAAGAACCTTAAAACAAGGGTACGGTGCAACACTTAATCTTGACCATCTGTGAGGTATCTGATGCCTCAATCTCCTGCTGGGGAATTAGAGGAAAGGAAAAGGAAAGGAAAAATCAAATGACAAAGACATTATTTACAACTGTTGGAAAGTTGACTTTAAACACAACCGTAAATACCTTTGAGTAAAACATTTAAAGGGGAAATCAACCCAAACATATTTTATTCCAGAATGTGTTCCCAGAAGGCCCAGAAACACGGCAATTTTGTGTTTGTGCAATATGAGTTAAGCAGTAAAATTCACCCGTTTTTAGCCATCTCAGGGGAGCGGCCATTTTGTCTCTTCTGTCGACTGAAATTGACATCACAACTACTCAGGGCTCAGATAACAATCAATCACGGCTCAGCTTCAGAAAACAGGTCAGCCGTGATTGGTCGTTACCTGAGCCCTGAGCAGTTGTGCTGTCGTTTTCAGTCGACAGAAGTGACAAAATGGCCGTCCTCGGAGATTGCTAAAAATTAGTGGATTAACTCTTATTCCACAAACGCAATATTTATCAGAATGCCTTGTTTCAACTAGTGGGTTTGCATGGAACATATTCTTGAAAAAATATGTTTTGGGTTCACTTTAAGATATTCAAACCTTTAATGTCAATAAATGAACAAATATTCACTTTGGGATTAATATGCATCAACAAAACTGTCACAGAACATAACACGAATGAAAGGTGCTGCTTGCACACTAAATTAACCTTTGTCCCTGGAGACATAAACCAAATCAACAAAATCCTGCATACAGTATAATGCATCTCAGGTAGGCTACATGCTAAGTAGATTGCTTGCTTCAAACCCAGAACCTCAAAACCGTGAGGCAGACATGTTAACCACTCATTCACTGCGTTGCCTATTGTTTGATATATTTTGGGTAATATTTGCGTCCTAATGTAAAACACAGAGCTCACCCTCTGTCTGATCTTGTACATGTTCTTGGACAATAGGTCATGCATGCTCCTCAGGTCGGCAGCCAGGAACTTCTTCTTAGGCTTAGCGGGACCTTTCTTCTCCTCACTGAAACAAGTTTGGATGAAGCTCACCAGTCCATCAAAACAAACTGAGTGGAACTTAAAAAAAAAAAAAAAAAAAACAAGATGGCATCATACTGCAGAGAGACGATGGATGGGGCGGCGCTGATGTCTCCCGACACCGTGTCCAGGATCTCCATGGCGTTTTGCAGCTCCAGCTTCTTGTACAGCGCCACGATGCTCGACTCGGCACGGTTGTCCCGGATCAGGATCCGACGCAGGATGCGAGTGTTGAACTTCAGGAATCTGACGGTGAAAGAAAGACAGAAAGGGGTGCTTCCATTTTATATTTGAAAATAAGAGTGTTCGTAAACATCCTCCTTAGGTTATGTTTCAAAACAGGGGTTGTGTTTTGCTTCATTCAACATTCTATATTAATTTAAAATGGAGTTACTTTATTTTAGGTGATATTTTTGTTTTTGGTTTGAATGCAAAGGACATTTTGTTTTGAATATTACGGTATTACCGCATGTGGCCTGACCAACCTCAATAAATAGATACTTGACCGACTCAAAAAAAAAACCATTTGCGGCTCTTGAAGATTTGTGTTTGCCGACACCTGGTAAAGATAAGAGCTTCATTTTTCCAACATAGTAATAAAATAGTAGTGTAAGTGTCTGTATGTGAATTGCAGTCGGTGAGTCAACCAACCTCTAAGAGATTTAAGCAGATAAAAACCAGTCTGGCCTGTGGAAAACTGAACATGACACCACATCCAAACTTCCCACACTGTACCACAGCAAACAATGGTGGGCATCATTGAAACAAAAAAAAAAAAAGAAAGTAAAGCAGAAGTTTCACTCGAGTATGCGAGTGAGTCTCACTTGTCCTTCCAGTAGAAGTGACTCCACTGTCCACACAGATCCTCGATACCAGCAATGGTGTGTTCCATCAGCTGGGACCACAAAGGGAGATTTGTTCATATACAAACACATGGACAAAAAAAATAACTCACATACATAATGCGTACCGTACCCTGCAGTGAATTTCAGCGTTGATGGTGTCCAGGTTGCGGTTGGTTCTGCGCACGTTAATGTACTCGATCAAAGGCCGGATGCTGATGCCCTGCAAGGACGAGGAGAGAAAACAGAACAAGCGTCAACCTGCCCATATGTCATGACATCATCATCATAAGATATCATATACAAGAATTATGACTTTTAATTGACAAGTTTCACACCACTTCAACCAACTGAGACTCCAAAGATGCTGTATACTGTATTTCATCAGCCACAACATTAAGTACACTTGAGTTGCAATAGTTGCAAGAGCTATGACAAAGACGTGGCCCACTTTTTAGTGACACTGAAAAAATATTTCTAGTAAAGTAACATTATTGTACATTCAAAAAAAACGAACCAATAAATACAATGAATGCATAAATAAAATCTAAAGGTGAGATTTAGTTTTTCGTCGATTAATAGACAATGTGTAAATATTATTTCATTTTTAAAGAGAAAGGGGTTGCTCCATACCTGGAGAAAGACAGTGAAGATGATGATGGCGATGGTGGCGGTGACAAAGAGCTGCTTGCGTCCGATGTTAACCGGCAGAGTGAAGGCCAGGGCGAAAGAAATGGCCCCTCGCAGGCCACCGTAGGCCAGACCAAACTGATCCTTGAGGTTGAAGGGGATGGTGCGGAAGGGGTTGATGATTTGAGTCAGCACTAAGACGCCTGCAAGGGAGAAGGGGGGAAGATTGATTCTAAAAGCATTTGGATCACTACCCATATGTTGTTGTAACATAATTCGAAAATCTACAATATTGATAACCGATATGAGCCCAGTATCGCTCTCCGATGTTTTGGGGTTGATACTAAATCGGAAGAGATCATGATTCGTTTTTTTCCTGCGTCAGAAAAAAGGTGGGAAGCGCCGTTCCGTAGGACGCCCCCTAAGCCCGGCGTCCTTACCGAGACCCCTCCACAGAAAGGCGAAGAGCAGCGTGAAGAGGATGTAGCCCCAGTTCCACTCGTGCTCCGTCGTTATGGTGACCACGCCCAGGAAGAAGAAGATGAGCGTTTCCGAGATGGAGCCCAGCATCTTGACCACGTGGCGGATGGTGGTGCACGAGCGCTGAGAGACGTTTTCCTCCACGTAGTACTTCATGGTGAGGGCGCACGTCACGATGCTGCCGGGCGGGGAGGGAAGATGCGTTCAAAGCAAGTACTTTACTTTTACTCCCAATGTTTGAAAGCAGATGCAGAGGAACCTCGGCCGGTCGACGCCCACTCACGCCATGATGGACGAGATGGCGAAGAGCTCGGCCACCAGGTAGGCCAGGTAGCTGTACATGAAGATGAAGAGCGGCTCGATCTCCCGCACCTTGGAGGTGAACCTGGTGGTGAAGGCCGCCACGAAGCCGAAGAGCACGCCGAAGCCCATGCCGCCCAAGCCCACCACGAAGAAACGGGCCACGCCCAGGAACACGTCCACCGGTTCCACCACAGGCATTTCCGCCACAAAGTTGAACATGTTGTACAACACCTGCAACAACAGATGCAGAGCATTAAACAAAGTCAACCCAAACATATTTTTTCCAAGAATAGGTTGTACGCAAGCCCACTAGTTGAAACAAGGCATTCTGATTAATATTGCATTTGTGGAATAAGAAATAATACTCTTGATTTTAGCCATCCCTGGGGGCGGCCATTTTGTCAATTCTGTCGACTGAAAATAACATCACAGTGGCTCAGGGCTCAGGTAACGACCAATCACAGCTGACCTGTCTGAAGATGAGCCATGATTGGTCGTTACCTGAGGCCTGAGCAACTGTGTGTCATTTTCAGTCGACAGAAATGACAAAATGGCCGCCCACTGAGATGGGTAACAATGGTGGATTTTGCTGCATAACTCATATTCCACAAACACGATAATCAGAATCCTGTGTTTCAACTAGTGGGCCTGCTGAGAACATATTCTTGAAAAAATTTGTTTGGGTTTATTTCCGCTTTAATGAGACACTTGAGTAAAGTTGACACGCAGCTGTTGCGATTTTGTGCCACACACAGGTTATTGATCTGGGCTTGTTTCCACGTACTCTGCAATGTACTCACGTACCCACTGACTTTGAAAGCATCAAAACAATCATAAGCAATTATACTGCATGTACATACGAGTGTGAAAATAAACTATTGTTTGACTTTGAAAATAGAAATCTAAGCTGATCTCAAAAGAAAGATTTAAACGTGGAACGCCACAATCACACTCATAGATGGTAATGGTGAAGAAATATCTGAGATCAAACATCACCGGCCATTGAGAGGTGCATTCTACAATATAATGTATTTAATCAAATTTTCATATTTGTAGCTCTCTGGACAGTGGAAACAGCGCGCATGGCACCAGTAAATTGGATTTTCTACAAATCTGAAACTACAATAAATGTAAAATCAATCCCTCTAAGACACTGACTATAGTATCAAAGGGAGCATTATCAGCCTTTTTTACATCTTATGTTGAGCCTCAGTACAATGTGCAAGTGTACCTAATAAAGTGGCTCCAAATGGCTTTACTGCCGACTAAATATTTGTCTTCGTTTCGTCTGCAGCTATCAAAGACGAGTAGCCACGCCATAGCAAGTTAAATGTAGGCGGTGTGACAACAATAAGATAAGGGGGGTCGCGGGGGAGTGCATTGTGGGATGGGGGGTAATTTAAGTTTCAGCAGTCCAGTTTCGGATAATCTGCGTGCAAACTCCTCCCGTAACATTTGCAAGAGTGACCTCAGAAACTGGTTTGGCGACATCTGAGCAAATAAACTCCCAACAGCAAAGCAGAAGTTTTGTCAACGATGTTTCTAAGAACGGCACTTCCCTTAGTCAACTTATTTAACTCAAGATGCACCCAACATTCCGTTACACACAGAGAAATGCAGTGAAACTTGAGCAATGCTTTGAGGGGAAAGAATAGCGAAACACAATAGCTTTCATGTAGTCACAGTTTTGACAATAAAAAGGGGCCAAACAGGAACTTAAATGGAGGGTGGAGTTGGGGAAGGTTGGCCCAGTGAAAGCAAAAGCAACTCAAAAGCCACGTTTACATGACAACTACCTGGTAAAACCGGGAAGCTTTTTGTCTTTAAGCTTTTTTTAAGAATGACGAGGAAGATCCCCGTTCATGAAGACCCTTATTCGCCATTTATGTGCAATACATTTTAATTGAATCATTAGGAACAGTTGCTCTACTATATTTAAGTATAGTACGTTCAAACTCTGCATAATGTCACAGTGGCTTAAAGGGCGACTTAAAAAAAATAGATTTTTAGCAAGAATTGTTTGTCGTTGGTGTTGTTGAATTGTTTGGGCAAGCACTAGTCAAAGTACGGTGCTCTAATTAATATTGCTGGAAAAATAATTCAATGGAATAATTCAACATCCTCGAGGGGCCGCCATGACAATTTAGTTCCACCTACACCAGAATTGGAAATGGTGTGCCGTCTCGTCATCCTTCATGAACCAAGAAGTAGCTAAAATTTTGCTTGTAGAATTTAATATTTGTCATTTCAGTCACAATGGAGTCAAGAATGTATGCTCATGTCATCTGAACCAGAACAAACGCCTTGTCAGAGGAATTCATGTTCTTGTTTTGAGATTAGAGTACCCCATAAAAAAATTGAAATTGGTGCATCTGATGTGAACCAGGAAGTAGCGTGCGTGCTAACTAGCAAACAAACAATAACACCATTCCACTTAAAAAAAATTTTTTTTTTACTTTTGTTCAAGGCAATTGATTTACTGCATTTTTGTTGTTGGGTCACAGTTGAAGCGCTCCACTTCACTCAGAATCACAAATGGTCAGCCATGAACCAGGAAGTAGCCTGCAAGCTAATATTCGGACAGACAATCTAACAAAGATAGCATAGACATGCTCCGGAAATTGTCTGCTGACTCAACTTTTCCCTTAGAGTACAAGCTGAATTTACGATTGCCAACGAGGGGGCGACAAAAGGCAGAGGAGCGTGCCAAACGAATGACGGGATGTACAAACAAGCAATCCTGTATTGTTTAAGTGTTTCCCTCAGGCTTCATTTTGTGGCAGATAAAAACATTGGTGCTAACTTCTGTACACAACCCACATGTCTCATGTCCTCAAAACAAGCATTCACTCACCGACAGGAGAAAACACCATCCACAACTCACCACGGTGACGGCATCGTTGAAGAGGCACTCCCCGAACACCACGATGTAGAGCTGCTCGTTGACCGACACGTCTTCGAAGACGCTCAGCACGGCCACGGGGTCCACGGCCGAGATGATGGCGGCGAACAGCAGGTTCTCCTGCAGGTTGATGTCCTGCACTCCGAACGCCTCGATCTGGCATATGGCAAACAGCGACATGCCGATCCCGATGCTGTTCCACAGGGTGCCTACCACTGCAAACCACAGTACCTACGCA
This sequence comes from Filicampus tigris, assembly GCF_054856515.1. Classification (NCBI taxonomy): domain Eukaryota; kingdom Metazoa; phylum Chordata; class Actinopteri; order Syngnathiformes; family Syngnathidae; genus Filicampus; species Filicampus tigris. Next base: position 10,268,911 of record NC_141230.1, on the reverse strand, counting down.
CACACAGAAAACTTAACCTCGGTATCACTGTGAGACCTTCACGGGTATTCTGTTCAGACGCGCACCGTGCCAATGTTCTCGAAGAAAGGCCTGGTGGGCATGAAGTAGCCCGAGTCGAGGACGATGGGGGGCAGCATGTAGAGGAAAAAGACGTTGCTGGTCAACACGGCGGGGGGCTCCTCGTTGACCGAGTGCATGATGGCGCCCACGATGAGGCCGATGCTGATTAGCAGGCATGACTCGGGAACCCAAACAGTGATCTTATTGTACACGTGGAAGCCTGAGAGAAGATGGAAATGTTACGCAATCCTGTTTCCATGCTAGCATGATAATGAGCAAATCAAGGCCGTCCGGAAGAGTTGTGATTCAAAGGAGTTGCGCTAGCTTAACTTGTCAGAGTTTACTTCATGTTACATTTGTTTAAGATAAGATGGTTTAAGGCTACAAGACATAAGGATTTATAACATCTCACAATGATGACTGTCCTAGCACCAAGACTGACCTGTGAGGAGTACCGTAATTCAATAGGCATCCAAACTGAAGGAAAATACAACAAACAGAAGAAAAGTAGCAGAAGAAGAAATAGAACTGAAGCTAACTGTTGGATTATCTGGCAACTACATTGCAATTAAAATCACTTCCCCATGTCCACCAACTTCCTGATCGCCTTGTTGTATGAACTAATGAAATCTTCTCGGATCAGAGGCGAAACGTCTTCTAAGACAACCAGAGCAGTCCAGTTATCATCGATTCAATGATCTGAGAAAGCTTTATGATTGCTGATCACTCCATTCCACAGCATTTTTGCAATCGTAAAAACTGAACAGGTTTACAACCATTTGTTGGCCCGACCATTTTTTCGAGCCGATTGGGAAGGGATAATCACCCTCACACCCCTGGACAATTGTTTGAGGTAAATAAACTCTTACAGACCTTTAATGACTTTGATTGCAAGGGAGGGAAAATTTGGCTCGATTACTCTCCATGACTGGTTAAAAATTCCAGCCCTTGATAAACCATACCTGCTGTATTCCCGGCATGCTGAGTACACGTTTTTAGTACTGCTGGCAACATAGTGAATGCGCGGAGAAGTGTTATCTTGCCAGGTCATGTGTTGGTATTTAAAATGTATCTGCAATCAATGAAGAGTTGTTTTTTACACTTGATTTTTTGACAATCATGCACTGCTGTTTGTTTATTCAAATTAGAGTAGTAGAAGGTTCAACCACTTCTCATTTAACTTGAATATATGTGGGTTCCACTTTATTTTTAATATTAATGTCGAATTTATATTATGTTGAAAAGCAGAAGTAGCAGGTAAACCTATTGTTATAATGTCGGTTGCACTTACAATATGTACTTTGTATTGAATATTAAATATGAGAGCAGTTAAACTCCTTTTAATTCAACCTCAAGTATTGGTTACACTTCAAATAAAGTATGAAGCCATTTGGCATTACTGTTGATTATTTGGTTATTATAGCCATAATTAATTTTATCTCATTCCCTTACAAGAAGCAACAGGAATCTTGTAAACTCAAACTTCAATGCCCAGTAACCCATATATTTATTTCACAGTCAGACCAGTTGAATTTCTGGCTAAAAAGCCACCGAATTGTTACGGGTCGTATCATTCGAAAATGAACCAATATCGCCCTTTAATCGTACCAGCAACCATGAATCATCATATAACCCTAACTTGCACAGTGAGTGTCTGTAATGCTAGTCAATATCCAATTTCACTTAATTATTTTTTTTATTTATTAATTACAAATACATCTTTGTTCATCTGTCAATGCCAGCGACATACAGTGGTAAGTGGTCATAAGCAGCACTTATAATTGTAATGAACAATTCATCAAAAAGACACTTCACACTTTTTGATGACACAGTGGAAGTGCCCTAAAATTCACTTTGCTTAATGCTAACAAACAAGTGAAAATACCACTGACATTCTAACGGTTAGCATCAATAACTGCGGTTTAAGAAGCAGCAGATATTTGAACAAAAACAGTGGCGCTACACATGTAGACATTGAACACTAACAGTCATATATTCTTTATCCTCTACAAAAAATGGCTCCACCTTACCGAGCCACTTATAGTAGCAGGCTAGTCGAAGAAGTACTATTCCTCTTGGTGTCTGCATCACTGTATTATACTGCCTCCCAGTGGCCAAGGCAGGCACACCAGAAGGAATAGCACAATTATTGCAGCATTAAATCATGATGCACAAACTGAACTGTTTAATTTCTTTCATTCTGTTTAATGATATAACTAGTAGGCTACCTAACACTCGGGTTTTATAAAGCAGTAAAAGCACAATATTACAAAGTACTATTTTTCCTTATTTAAAAAACACAAATTGTTGTTTTTTTGGTGCGAGGCTGGAAAGGATTAATGGCATTTCCGATCATGCCGAAGGATGATTTGAGATAATTCAATCAGATGAAAGTGTATGAAATCATGCTAAGTGTAAAAGAACATTACGATCAAGTTGCATCTTAAATCTGTTTGACATCAGCGAGTGTTTTGTGGACAGTGGATACTGGACATCCTGTGTCAAGAGACGTTTTTGTTTGTGTCAAATTGTGTAAATGGCTATTGTATATCATTGACACAAAAACTTTTACTTGTGTACCTTTCAGAGTCCGTCTACTTTTTTTTCTTAAACTTGCATAAGTAAATGAGTTGAATCAGTACTTCTGAGTACTTCAACTTACCTCTGTCTTCAGGGAGGTAAAATGACCTTTTTCCATGTAACGTTTTACATCTTCGGAATATATAAAAGATCTCAAATTCTATATGCCACTTACCAATCTTGGCAAAAGAGGCGAGCAGCACCCACAAAGTGATCTCGAAAGGGATTTGGATCCTCGGGTAGTCCATGGTGAAAACGGGCAAGTTGTCCTTCTCGGCCTCCGGGTAGGCCTGGGGCCCGTCCGGCTGCACCGGGGGCACCAACGTGACACCAACACCACCACCAGCCACACCACCCAGGGCGGGTTGAGGTGGGATTTCCCCCGCAGTGCCATGCAGGACGCTTAAAACGCCGCAAATAAGAAGCAAAACGTGCCCGGGTCTGTTGAGGTGAAGATCCATTTTGAGTCTACGTCGCGGGGAGATGCGCTCACGCCATCCACCAGGAAGCTAATTAAGGTGACAATTAGTTTTTACATGCGTGATATCATCTTTTCTTCCTCAATGAAACATCCAAAAGTGACTGCAACATTTTTGTCCCTAATGCCGGGAGAGGTTATTTTCTAAAGTTGCGTACTAGTGAAAGACAGTAGAATGCCCAAACACACTCACCTGTGAACAAGTCGAGCTACCTGATGCGCGTACAAGAGTTCCTCTACATCTTGGGCGCGGTCACGACTGATTGAATGTCACGTGATCTGATGGGCTCTCAATGGTCGAGTTTCAGTGGACGCACAAATTTCAACTTCCCGTGTTATTATAATTTTTCTCTGTTGGTTTCTTGAAACACAAATGATATTCGTAAAACTATAATATCATTTGGCCAGTCTAACAGTTCTGCGCAACAATACAGCTCATTAACAAACGCTCATGTCGTTTCCAAAACTGTTCAGACATGCTTAAAAACTAGATCCCTTTCCCCGGCAGTACCAAGAAAATTGCAAAGACTCTTAATTTTGAATTGTTTTGACTCATTGGCATTCACTTTGTGCGTTTGCCCAAAATAACCTGGCTCTTTCAGAACAACACCATGGATTACCTACAAAAACTCATATCTCTCCCAAAGCCAATGTGTCAAAACTTAAGTTTCTTTCACATATAAATAGTCAGTGCCCTCAAAATGCATCGTCACTTTGGCGTTGTGTAAGCAAATACCAAGATGTTTCGTCACTATGGCAGAGGTCTAGCAAACAGAATACAATGATTTATAAATCGTTATCTGTGTTGTAAAACGTTATAAAATAAATCATATATTTCATAAATACAACATTTAAATACAATAGATTTAGATAAATAAATAAATAAATAGTTCTCTTTTCGTTATCCGAAAAGCAAATTGGTGCGCCATGGCAGGCTTTTAGCTCCCTCTAGTGGCGTCTAGAAGTCCCTCCAGTGTGTGACAGGGAGTCTGGGCGAGTCTCGTGCAGCCTGCAGACGCCGTGGAGCAGCCAGGATGAGAGCAGCATCGCTTGGTTTACGATCGCGACACGTCTTCTTCTTCCTCTTGCTTCTCCCAAAGGTCGGATTTCTTAATTTCGATGAAATACCAGATGACGTCACGCACACAGAACGACATATGGTGCTGGTGCTAAATCAATATCAATGGTGGCTGTTTATGTTTTCATCTGTGCTCATCCTCCCTCCTCCTCCTCCTCGTATTTTTCAAACATCAGCTGATATAATGACGCCAATTTGTAATATATTGTTGTGTGATTGTGTGACACTACACACATACAAACACAGTAGCCGTGCAAGTGATGCAAGCTTCCAAGTAAACAGACGGGATGACACACCATGTTTCATGCGGGATTAAAATGCAGGCCATTGGTTGTGGATTATGAGGAGGGGAAAGGGGTTGTTTTCATTGTATTTACAACCGGATGTGGTGCGTTTGAGTCCTTCAGGTTGGACTGAACAAGTGTTGTGCTGTGAAAGTATCATGTTTTAAGGGTACCACCCCAGTGACAAGCCAGTGTATTTCTAGCGCAGAGGTGGGCAACTGGTGGTCCATGGGCCATATACAGCCCACAAGGACATTTGTTTCGGTCCACTCTGCTATTGTGAAACAATTGAGGAAATTACATTTCTGTAGGAATGGCGTGTAAATGCTGAAGAGCCGATGCTGAACTGAAATGCTGTAGAATGAATCTGAAGTATAAGAACAGATGTGCCACGTGGGAGTATATAGAATAGAGGTAAATTTATGATTTTTCTCCATTGATTATTTTTTCTCAAGGGAAAAGTGTGTGGCATTACTAAAATTTGTTGTTTTTTTTTTAAGTAGAATTTAAACATTGAGCATTTGGAAATCGGTGGAGAAATGTTGGCTTTGAGGTGACATTTGGTCATTTTGCTGTTAACTTGAGTGGTTTTGTTTCTTGTGGAGAATGTGGAATTCTTTAAAAAGTGGAATTTCTGATCATGTTGAACATTTTGAAATTGAAGTTATTTAATAATGGTGAAAAAAGTTGAACTTAGGTCCATTTGTGAAATGTTTCCAATTTGAATGAACAATGATTTTTGTTAAAAAAAAAAGAACAAAACATTTTATTTGAACCAATTCAGAAATGCTGACTTTGCAATAATAATTTAATTTTTGATCCAATATTTTTCAATGCATGTATAAAAGACCTGCTATCCTAACCCAACAACAAAGGGTTGAAGCAAAAAACAAAATAACCACATACGGTACTTTTTTTTCCATTGCAAAGGGCTCTCTTGCATAAAAATTACCATTCAAGGATGGCACAAAACTGCTGAACAAGACACCAACATAAAATGCAACAACTAATTTTGTACATTTTTTCAGAAAAATTGTATATAATTTTTGATAGAATTGATTTATTTTTTTTAATAATCTTGAAGATTTTTTTTGTGTTTCTTTAATCAAGGGGCCATTCAGAGTGTGGTCGCGCATAGGTCCCACGGGCGGCCAGTTGCCCATCCCTGTTATGAAATATGGCCACATAACATACACTGAAATGCCTTCCCCTGTCTTAAAGGTACAACCACACTTTCTTCTGCTTAGTGACGCACTTTGATGCTGTGACGTCGTTAATGTGTGGCGTGTCCTGTCATCATGTTTTCCAGGAGGCTCATGGGTAATGATGCATTTCAATTGAAAAGCCTGAGTTTTTGGGGAACAGCTGGTTCTGACTGCATCTGTAGGCTTCCAGCAGGGATCTCACGGGAGAGCTGCAGGGAGGGAAGCCGATGTGCTGCAAAGCCATCAAGATGAAATTAACTGATGTCCATAAAGGCAGCATGGTGGACTGGCTAATGTTAGCTTAGCCTCTTTCTGAGCCTTAGCTCTGTATTATTACACTCCACACTCTCCAGTTTGCTGCAGTGGCCCCCAGTCTCCTCTTGGATAAAATTGACATCTTACCATGAATAAGTAATAAATAATAAAAATAGAATACTGGAGACATTCTCCACCATTGTTGTTTGCTAGTATGTCGCGTTCCAACTAATGCACTCAGACCGGCGTGTATTTTTGCAGTTTGACTTGCTTTCTTTCACTTCATTCTTACAGTACATTTGCTTGCCTCACATTTGCGAGGTCGCCGAATGAGCGGCATAATGTAGAAGCTTGCTGCATGCAGCTGATGATGATGGTGGTTGTCAAACACATGTAGCCACGATGATCTTTGACTCCCTGTGGCGTTGCACCACACCTACTGTGACACTCTTCCAGAGCCCACTGTGTCTCAGGCAGTGTGACAGCCTCCCACTAACGATGACATGATGACCACCTACAACCCAACACACACACACACCTAAACACACGCAGACTAACGACGCAAATACAGTAGCCGCCGTAATGCCTTTGTCATCCGTGACTAGGCAGAAGAGCTGCATGTGTCGGTTTGGGCGGGTGACGTCAAAACAGACTCACATGCAAAAATAGAGCGCTATGGCGGATGCTCCGACGCATGATTACACAGCCACATATAGGCTTACAAAGCTCCTCCCTTTTAGTGTAAAGTCACATGATCTACTATAAATTGTTGATGTATTTGCACTGCTCTAAACTTGTGATACAGACAGAAACAGAAAATGTGATGTAAAACTTACCTTAGAGGAGTTTAGAATTATATACATATACTTTTATTTACAGTTTAGCACGTAGGCAGTAACCATTACTATTTAATGTACAAAACAGTTCAGATAATGAATGGTTATTAATTTATTTTGTAATAATAGCAATATGTCATATAATGACAGTTAGGGAATCATGAATTATTACATTTATTTTACTGCATTTTATTACAAATTTCTCATTTTTCAATATAATTTTCCGTAATGCATCTGAATTCATTATTGTAATATTTAGATTATGCTTTCTCTTTTATATAATTTTTCCCAAAAACATTTGAATTGTTTATTTTTTTTACAATTTGTATATTTTCATAATAATATCAATATATGATACAATGACAATAACAGAATCAATGCAATTGAATTTATTATTTCAGGTGGTTCAGATAATGGATGGATGGATGTATTATATTTTACATTTTCATATTACTATTGTTATTGATTTTGCATTATTTTATTTTAATCCTAAGAATTCAGAATTATTTTTGTATTATATTATCAGCATTTTATTTTATTTTTACGAACTCCTATGCATTTCAATTTATTTTGAATGTATTGATATATTTGGTATTTTTCCCCAATGCTGGAGGAGGCACTTTAGTACATTCACTAGTTGAATACAGATGATTTGATTTACAAAAAAAAAAAAAAAAAATCAACATGCTACTATGGTAATAATAGTGCTTGCTAATACCTTGCAATGATGTTTTTTAATTTTACAATTTATTTTATGAGCATTCAAAACTTCTGTTCTGTCAGAAATACGTATACAGTAGGTGTCCCATCTACACTTTTATACCCCATAGGACTCTATTGTTAGTGTATTTTCCATACAGAAAAAGGTAAACGGCATCTGTCCGTGCAAAAGTATTGAGACCCACCTCACTTCCATTTTAGACAACTCTATGTTTCCAACTTTGTGGGAACGGTGAGTAAAAAGCAGGTGTATTTTTGGTCGTGCGAAAGTTCACACTTGGAAAAGTTTGCCACTGCCTGCATTAGCACATCGCCAGAGTCGGTGCATGTAAGCAGATAATTGTGTCAATTTAAATGCAGCCAGCTGTGAGAGAGGATGATGTCAGCATCATTATCATCAGTTCTCTGTCTCATCTGTTTCCATGGCGACATTGCACTAACCCCCACTCCTCTTCTTGTTTGCCTTTCATTAGTGACTCATGCGTGACTGCTGAGATCATCGCACAAGGCGCCCATATCGCGAGGGAAGTTCAGGTTCTAGGTTCACTTGAGATTTCTTCAGGGTTCTTTTAAAAAAAAAAAGAAAAAAAAAGAAGAAGAAGAATGCATCCCCAGCCGCGCCGTGACCCGTCCATGTCTGGGAAAGAGCGCAGCCCCCGTCACAGGCCGTGGTCAGTCTACCGGGCAAACACGTTTGATCTTTCATCGGAGATGATGGGACTGGCTCTGTCAGGTAACCATGTGACCGTATCCATGGTAACATGTCTGCTCTGTTTACGATCAAAAAATAGTATTCCAATAGAGTTCTCCTTCCCCTCCGGTCTACAGGCAAGAGTCAGGACCCAGACGAGCCGGTGTTAGAGTTCAGTTTGGGTAAGGCCAACACAGCACAATTTAAGACATTTCTTTTCTTGAATGTGTCTTGGAGATGGAGTTTAGATTTAGATTGCATGATTTAAACCAGGAATTTGACCATGCTATTTGGTTTAATTTATTAAAGTAACTAGCGACTTGCTTGAAACGGCTAGGGGCTCACTTATAACAAGTCACCAACAATGAAAACATGTCCCTTGTACTTGTTTGAGACCAAGAGACTTGACTTGTTAAGTGACTCAGATTAAATAGCTTGGAATTTGGGACTCACCCAAGATTTGCACCAGAGGACTATGGATTGCTCAAACTTGGTATAAAACAAATGGTCTGTGGCTTCTTTGAAACAAGGAACAAATCATTTGGTTCACTTTTTATTCGGACCAAATGATCTGGAACTTGTTTGAGACTCCTAATTTGTCATCGACTTGGATTTAATCACTTGGACTTTCCTTTGCTATAGACTTGCACCAGACTGTCGGCTTGCTCACGGAACATTTGATTTTGGCCTAATTATCTGACCTGTCAAAGTTATGAATATAGACTAGCAGGCTTAAACTAAAAGACTTGGCGCAAGTGACTTTCTTTAAACTTAGACCAAAAACAATCATGAGTCTGAAATACCACCTCATTAACACGGGTTTTAGGTCCATACGAAATGGAGTGGGGACTCACATGTGACTTAGACTACAACACAAGTGTCACTTTAGACTTCGGCAAGATAACTGGGTATGACTTGGCTCAGGTGAATTGCGACTCACTTATGTCTTGCACCAGAGTACTCAGACAGGAAAAGCTAGGATTTACATTGGACTTGGACCTGATGATTTGGGAATAAGACTTAACCTTGCAAATAACAAATAGTTATTTCCAAATAAATAAAACAAAATGACCTATCCTGGTGACTTGATAATCCCTCATGAATTGCACCTGAAGACTTGGGAATTGCTTCGAGCTGCTTTTGCTCAGACTTACTTGAAAATGGGACTTATGAATAATTAAAATGGCTTTCAAAATATCTTAACTAGTCTTGGGCCAAATCACAAATCACCCTGTTAAATTAGGAGTCTTTGAGCTAAGGATTTGATCAAAAATATGCACATGAACATGTTGTTGATCTTAGGCTACACATCTTAACCAGGGTGACTTGGGACTAACTTAACTTGGACCAAATGGCTTATCCAAACTGATGACTTGGGACTTTCTTTGCTGACCAAATGACTTACTCTGTTGACTTTGGGACTCAGGAAACTTGGGGTCTAAACAAAACATTTACCACTTGGAGAGACTTGGACCCAATGACTATTTCCTATTGACATGGGACTCCCTTTAGTCCTGTATAAGATAACTTGGATTTTGGTACTGGATGACCTGGGCCAAGTAAGAGTTTGTCTTCACTGTAGCTCATTTGTTTGTGTTTCAAACAACATTTGACAACCATTATTCCCGTGAGAGCATTCATGATTGCTCCATGACTTTCTGTTTCCTCCAGTCTGCAGTGAACTGATCACACCCACTGTGGACCGTAAGCCCAGCAGTTTTGTGGCCGTCAGCTGCACCACTCCCCCTCAGGCGTTTTGGACCAAACATTCTCAAACAGAAATCATTGAGGTACTGAACACGTCCTTCCTTGTTGCCGTTAAGGAGCGAACCAACTTAGACCTCCTTCCATATTGCCCACAGGGGACAAGTAACCCCATCTTCCTGAGCAGCGTGGCCTTCTTCCAGGACTCTCTGATCACTCAGCAGACCCAGGTCAAGCTCTCTGTCTACGATGTGAAGGATCGCTCCCAAGGCACCGTAAGTCACATCCTGAATTTTTGTGTCACTATCAATCCGGCTCACTTGGTGAACTCTTTCAAGTACCGCTTGTGTCTTTTGTCAAACAGATGTACATGCTCGGCTCTGCCATATTTTCTTTGAAGGAGCTCCTGCAGGACAAACATCACCGCCTGCACCTCACTCTCAGGTAGCCACTCCCTTCAGCGTGCTCCTCGTTTAAAGTAACCTCCAGCTGGATCGGGGGTCTTGCTCAATGAGTTTACTTGCAGGTCGGCCGAGAATGAGCGAGTGGGCAACCTCACGGTCATTGCCTGGCAGATTGAGGAGAAACGCGAGCAGAGAGCGCCAGTTGCCAAACTACAGCGAGGAGACACTGTTAACGGAAGGGTGAGTGGTGATGACTTGCTTGTAGGTTAACTATTCATGGCAGATAATGATTGATTGAGCTCTTGTGCTCTTAAGTCGGCTACAAGCGTGATTTGTGACGAATGTGTCGGGTACTGTGCCATCCTAAAAACCGTAAGCTTCTAACATGTTCAAAACGTCTCCATCTAAAAAAAACATAATTCATGTGTATTTTTTTTCATTATTAGCTAGTTTGGCATTTTTTTTTAGTCCAAAATGTTAGCTATATTTGTGAACATGTTGTTTTGATTGCATAAAAGCCAAGCCAATGCTTGCCAGCTCTCCAACTTGATTTCTTTACTCTGCATTAGCAGTAAGTTTAAGAGAGAAAAAAAAGATGGAAACTATTTGGTCCGCGGAGAGGTTTTGTTGCGTTATCAAGTCAGTTTTTGTATATAGTTTATGATATAATGTTACTTTTTTTGTACTTAAAGTCAACCCAAACATATTTTTTCAAGAATATGTTCAATGCAGGCCCACTAGTTGAAACACGTCACTGATTAATATTGTGTTTGTGGAATATGAGTTAAACAACAAAATTTACCCATTTTTAGCTATCTCTGGGGGCGGCCATTTTGTCACTTCTGCCTTAAGTACATTCCAGTGTCGTTCTTCGTTTCCTTCTAATTGAAAGGCCACGTGGGCAGCATGGCTCAGTGGTAGTGGTCGTCTCCCCACCCAGAGGTTGTGGGTTCGATCCCCGGCTGTTGTGACCTTGTCGAAGTATCTTTGAGCAACATGCCGAACCCCCAGTTGCTCCTGATGCTGAGTCATCACTAGATGAATGAGTTAACTGTGTGAAACACTTTGAGTACCAAAGTTAGAAAAACGCTACACGAATGACAGCCCATTTAATACAGGAGCTGAATCAATACTTTTAGCAAGCAGCAATGTAAAGTCATGTAGGGATTAACACTGGCACACGGTTTCAGATGGTTCTTCCAGTTGACGAAAGCTTGACTGAATCCAAAGGCATCAAGTCCAAGTCTTCCTCCCTGTGTAAAGATCCCCTGCTGAAGGCTGGTGAGTATCATCGATGAGAATCTTAACTTCAAGAAAGTTCATACGGCGTCACGCCGGTATGTTTCCAGTTTTCGGAAGCGTCATGTCGCAGACGTACCGTTTCCCCACTACGGACGGCAACCATCTCCGCGTCCTAGAGCAGATGGCTGAGAGTGTGCTCTCCCTGCACATCCCTCGGCAGTTTGTGAAGCTGCTGCTGGAAGAAGACGCTGTCAGGTAACATTGATAGTTAACTATTTCTGTTCTGTGAGCTAAGACTGGGTGGTATTGATTAATTGAAGTTTACTTATCAGGACAACATCATCATAATTATTTTCACATTGATTTCTGGTAGACAAAAGATGAGCTCAGTGGAAAGCAATCATGGAGTCAATTGCGCTGAACATGGCCATACACTTCGTCCCAGTTTGTACTGTATGTTGTCAAAACAGTGATTCGTCCACATGTTGAAAACTTTTGGTTCATTTTAAGGTCATATCGCCTAGTCCTACGGTGAGCAATTGCTTTTGTGAGCTCTAACATCTAACTCCTAGACTGCTTAGAGCACATTGCATAGTATCTGCGGAATGACATATTATTGGTGACTTAGCACCATTGTACTGACTATCCTGGACACACGCGTCTACCAGGTTTCAAGTTAACAAGTTTCGCATTCTCTTCTGGGTTCATCATCACTATTCCATCACGGGTAGACTTCCGCGCTGTTCAATTTGGAGATGGTTTCAATTGATGGCATCTCTTAGCGTGAACGCACAATTTGTGGTTGAATTTCATTTCCTTGAGGTTGACATCATTCTTCTGTATAACCTGAAACCTCACACAGGGTGTGTGAATTGGAAGAACTGGGCGAGCTGTCACCGTGCTGGGAGAACCTCAGGAGGCAGATCATCACTCAGTACCAGACCATCATTCTCACATATCAGGAGACCATCAGTGACCTGCATGAGTACAAAGGTAAGAACCACAAGTTCAGTGTACACTGCAGTATACTGTATGCTGGAACACAGCCCCAACCATTCTAAACTTTGAAGCTAAACTACATTGTTCTACTTTTACAATAAAACCTGCTTGCACCTGACATATAATTTGAGGCACAAAACATTTTGGGGCAACAACGCTTTAGTCTACTGCAAAATTAGTTGCCATTTAAGATGTTGTCTCTATATAATGTATTATCATTAATACTATACAAGGTACTTGTAAACAATATATAATAAGTCTTTTAAGAGTCATGCTTTGGTAGGTGCAAATTTTTGGGTTTGCAATTGCATTTCAATGGAAATAAACAAATGCGTTTCTCCCTTTCAGGACCTTCTTTTAAATCTAGCACACTGAAGGCCGAGCGGAAGTTGGAGTTTATTCCGACAAATTTGCACATCCAGAGGATGAGAGTACAAGGAGAATCCGGCTATGGTAACTCCCCCACACATTAACGCTCACTGCAGAACCAATGCTCAATCTAATGACATCCAATAATTAAAGAGCTGAGTATTATTATCTTGCTTGAAGTGGAAATCAGCGCAAACATATTTTTTTCAAGACATATGTTCCCAGCAGGCCCACTAGTGGAAACACGGCATTCTGATTAATATTGCTTTTGTGGAATATGAGTTAAGCAGCAAAATCCACCCCTTTTTAGCCATCTCCGGGGGCGGCCATTTTGTTACTTCTGTCGACTGAAAATGACATCACAACTGCTCAGGGCTCATCTTCAGAATACAGATGTTGTCTCATCTTCAGAATACAGATGAGCTGTGATTGGTCGTTACCTGAGCCCTGAGCAGTTGTGATGTCATTTTCAGTCGACAGAAGTGACAAAATGGCCGCCCCCAGAGATGACTAAAATTAGGCGGATGAACTCTTATACCACAAACGCAATATTTATCAGAATGCCTGTGTTTCAACTAGTGGGCTTGCAAAAATCTGTTTGGTTTGACTTCCACTTTAAGCCAGAATTTTAGCCACATCTCTTGCATTGCATTTTATTAGATTGTGTGCCTAATGAACTACATTGAGACTTTCACAGAAATGTAATTTGTTTGGCGTCGTCGTCAACGACCCTTGATTGGTGTCTTTCGACCAGACCACACGTACGACGTGGTGACTAACGGCGCTCCTGCTGCACACCATCAAGGCTTTAAAGGCTGCGGTCTGAGGAAACTCCTGCACAAGCTTGAAGAGGCCAGAAAACAGTTCGTAGAAGACATTTACTATGTGCACCCACATTGACTATTCAGAGATAAACATGGCGCTCTCTCCCTGTTTTTTTTGCACCGCCAGCTCTTACGAGGAAGAGAGGTGAGACTGATGATGACGTTGGTGCATTGTTGCAGTGAATGCCACACGTTTATCCCCCCAATAGTTCCACCGGGCCGAGAGGAATGGCATACCAGCCGCAGGATGTCGTCAGAGCAAAGGAGCTGATTGGCCAAATTAACACGCTGAAGACCCAAGTGTGCTACTACATCGAGCGTCTGACGAGAGCGGCCAAGGAGCGCTCGGCCAATGCGCTGGAGAGAACGCTGGCCATCCTCAAAGAGAAGGTGAGCAGAACTCTGAGGATTTGCTCCATAAATGTATGTTCCATTCAGTAAGGTTGGGAATTTGGGCTGTGGTGTCATTTAATGAGAAGTAATGTTAGTACTTTGGTGTGTTTATTACAATACTTGAAATTTGAACATGTACCAAAAACCTGAAACTGAAAATTGGTATAGCAACCATACTCTATAGCAGGGATCACCACCAACTGTCAGGTTTACATGCAATTTAAAGTGAATTCAGAGATTTGTTTGTAATTACATTATAAATATTTGAAGATAATTGCTGTATTAGAGCGCCTCGTTATTGGCCATGAGTGCTCGGATGCCACACAAGGAAAGGCAGAAGAGCAAAGGGAGGAAAAAAAAAAAGTCAGACTTAACAGCCAGCATGTGGACAGGAGCTTTGCGCTGGCTTGATATCTTTAGAACGCCTCGTTGGCACGGCGTGAAAAACACCTGCGACGTCCCAGCGGGATATATTCCAGCCAATGGAGGCTTTAAACAGATTAAGCATAAGAAAGATGCTAAATGAAGTAGAATTCATTATTCCAGGTTGTAGTGGTATTAGGTAATCGCAGCATTTGCGAGCAGAGAGAGAGAGAGAGTTGCTTGATTTTTCATAATTTTGAAGGCATTTTATATCATTGGTGATTTTTTTTTTAATCATTCAAATTTGTAACTGTTGTCTGTGGTGCGTCAAATTCAGAAGACATATTTACACTTCGGTTTACAGGGACTTTGTTGCAAGGCAATTCCGCTGATCGACAATATAGGAAATGTTTTCATTTGGAAAATGTAAACATTTTACAAAAATCACTCAACCTCGACTGAGGTCCTTCTCAACATGTTAGTGCATTGAAGTCAAACTGAAGTGAGCTTCGACAATCTGTCTGCTGGCCTATTTCAGACTCGTCAGTTGGTGAGCGTGTGCGACTCCAAGCTTTTGTCCTCGGCCATCATCGCCCTGGCCGCCGCCCGCCCAGAGTCCGGCCTGCAAGGCACCCCGTCCCCTTCCTCATCCTGCCACTCGCCTTCCTCACGCTCACCCTCGCGCTCGCCCGCTCATCACCCGTCATCCCCATCGCGGGCGGCTACCTCGCCCTCCCGCCTCGCCACCCCGCCGGAAAGCATAGACGGGATTAAAAACAAGCGCGCCTCCTTGCAAGCTGATTTGCACGGGGAGGAGTGGGTATGAGAACCTCCACAAGCCGGTTGTGTGCATTTTGCTTCTTCGTTATGAGACTTTATCGTATGTAATGTGTGCGCAGGAGAAGGTGTGGCTTAATGTGGACAAGAGTCTGGAGTGTGTGATCCAGAGGGTGGACGGATTGCTGCGGGCGAATCAGCTTCAGAGCGACAGCAGTTCCGATGATGTGTTTGCATTGGCCATTGAGGACCCCACAAAGACCAAAAAAGGTCAACCTCTAATTCCTAACACATTTTAAAATACCACAAACAATCAAAGAAACAATTTTTTAAAATCTGCCATTTTTTTACGCTAATTGCTGTCTCTGTTGTACTGTGTAAAACAAATACTAAAGGACAAGTATTGGAAAACAGTCAAATGTTCTATCTGTAATTCCTCTCTTTAATGTAAGTGTTAAGAGACAAAAAAATATTTTATTCATGATTCATTTTTTTAAATAATCGGCCGATGAATCAGTTATTTGAGTTTTATTCTGCCAAACCATCATAGGCAACAAACTACGAAAAAAAAACAATTTTGTTCGGGCCCTAGTAATTGTACAGTAGTCGAGTTTCACAGATGATAAAGAATACATGCCTGTGAATATTGTTGCATTTTCTGTCTCCACATTTTGCTGCACTGTTTGTGTTCAAATATCCATTGCTTAAAGCAGAGGTACCCAAGTCCGATCCTCGAGAGCTCTTATCCACCCAGTTTTAGTTCTCTATAACGCTTTAAGCCAGGGGTGCCCAAGTCCGGTCCTTGAGAACCTCTTTCCAGCCTGTTTTAGATGTCTCCCTCCCCAAACACACCTGATTCAAATGATCAGGATCGTTATCAGGCTTCTGCAAAGCTTGCCGAGGATCTGATCATTTAAATCAGGTGCGTTGGAGGAGGGAGACATCTAAAACAGGTTGGAAAGAGGTTCTCAAGGACCAGACTTGGGCACCCCTGGCTTAAAGCGTTATAACATTGACAATAGTTCTGTTAGCTCGTCTGTGGTGTTTCACATTTTGTTAGCATTACCATAGTGGACTCTCGTAAGTTATGTGCTTTGGATAAATACACAACCTGAAATTATATTTGTTTTATGTTCAATTTTGAACTGGGAGTGGCTACAGCTTGAAGCAAGCACCGTGTGTTGAAATGTTCACTATCTGCCGCTGCTCAAATTTGTGCTCGCAACTTAAGCTCCCTAAACCTTGAAAGTCAGGTCAGTCATAAGTCCAAATATAAGAATATTTCTTTATTATATATAATTTATTTATTTATATAATTTGCCAAAACGTATGGAGACTAGTCTAAGAAAGTTACACAGACTAAAAAGACAAAGATAACCCTTTTATCAAAGTGATGGAAAGGCTACTGTTTGTTGAAAGAAAGAATCTGCTCAAGATTACGAGTTAATAAAATTTTGAATATAGTCCGGGAAAAGACCATCAAACTGATTCTGAAAAACAAATGAACCCATTTTGTCCAAATCTTATGCGCAACATACGGTAATCAAACATCCATTCGAAAATGACATACTCGCTATGTGTCGTTCTCTCTCACTGCTAGGTAGCAGCCCAGAGCGGGAAAAAACATCACCAGGTAAAGTCTGAATCAAAACAAAAAAGTTCAACTCTTCATCATGCATGAAGTCACCCAGATCTCAGTGGACACCATAAAATTAGCGCTTTTGTTTACAATTCTTGGGGGCACTTATTCCAAAAGACGCTCCAGCTTCATTAAATATCGTATCTAATATACATCAATTCATTATAAGATTCACAGTGTATTTGTTTGTTTTGGTTTTACTTTAATGTTAATAAGCATGCAATGTTATACAGAGGTGTATTTATAAAGATTTTATCGACAAATGATGCTAGTATTTATAATGAGTCAGAGAGTTGGGGAGCTCCAAATATTTTCTTCTTCATAGGGGAGGTGTAATAGAAAATAATTTAGAAACATTGGTCTGGATAGAATATATGTACACAATAGAATAATAATAATAATAAACACATAATATAAATAAATAAACAGAGTGATTTTGATGCCCCCTTCTTAAACGCTTTATAAATGCGACAAGCACTATTTACAACGGGCTGTTGCCTGTCTAATTGAAGCTCCTTCCCTTACTTCAACATAGTTTCTTTGGCGCCAACATAGCACCAAAGCACTACTTTTCTATGAGACGGGGATTCACCGTTTTCCTGTGGCATCTTGGAGCATGTCAGAACGAACACGAAAAATGCAAACAGGCATGTTTGTCAGCAAATAATGGAGGATAGGTTCCCCAAAAAGGTGCGGGAATACCGTAGCGCAATGCAAACTGCAGCCTCTTGCCTGCAGGCGAGTGGGCCGAGGCCCTCCACCCTCTGCTCTCCACGCTGAGCGACTGCGCCTCGCTGATGAGCGACAAAGCCAAGAAGGCCATGGTGTTCCTCCTCATGCAGGACAGCGCCCCCACCATCGCCATGAGCCTCACGCTGCAGTACCGCCGCGACGTCGTCTTCTGCCAGACCGTCAGTTCTCTGCAGCCGCCTGCAACTGGACCGAGATGAAGATGATCATTTCTGTTGGTGTGCTTTACAGCTAACGGCTCTTATCTGCGGCTTCGTACTCAAGCTGAGGAACAGCCTGTGCGACTCGGGCTTCCTCAAGCAGCTCCACACCATCGGCCTGCTGGTGCAGTATGAGAGCTTGCTCAGCACCTACGGTAATGGATGAGTGTGTATATATGTATATACAATATATATATATATATATATATATATATATATATATATATATATATGTATACACACAATACAATACTCTGCAATTCATCCAATGTGATTTGTCACCTTTAGGTGAGGAGCTTGCCATGTTGGAAGACATGAGCGTCGGGGTGAATGACCTGAGGAACGTCACCTTTAAAATCACGCAAGCGAGTACGGCCTTCAGCCCGGACATGTTGCCCGTCATAACGGGAAACAGGAGCGGCTTTAACGTCAGGGTCCCCATCCCCGCCGCCATCTTCGACAGTCTACCGCGGGAAATCCAGAACGGCATGCTGCTGCGCGTGCAGCCCGTCCTCTTCAACGTAGGCATCAATGAGCAGCAAACGCTGGCTGAGAAGTAAGTTGATAAAAAAAATAAGTAAATAAAAACATGACAATGTCAGCAAGAAGACAGCATGACTATCTTTGTAAATGCTGATTTTTTTTTTTAATACAGCTCTACAGGATCACAACAATTAAAATCGTATTTTTGTGGGGGAAAAAAAAGCAGAGATTTTATTATACGGCAATATGGTCATGAATTATGTCCTTTGGTTTGTGTGCAGGTTTGGAGACACATCTCTGCAGGAGGTAATCAACGTCGAGAGCATGGCTCGCCTCAGCATGTACTACGATCATTTTAAAGAAGTCCTGCCAGAAGATTGTGAGTCCATTAGGCTTTAAAGCAGAAAGACAAGTCCAAAAATGTTTCCCTCATCTTCACTGTTCTTCCTCCTCGTGTCCTCCTTGTAGGTCTTCCTCGCTCCCGTAGCACCACCAGTCTGTCCGATCTGCTCAAGCAGCTCAGCCACAACGTCAATGCCAAAAAGAGCAAGAACGTGGAGATTTTGTGGCAGGCGGCGGAGGTACAGTGCTTAAAAAATGGTCACCTTCTTAAGGTTCACAAAAACGATTTTTGGGGGCTTTAAACATCTTCTCAGGATGCTGGCCACCTCTTCTAAAATCAGTTATATCCTTAGTTTGAGAGATTATTCAAGATACCCTTGAAATGAAATTATAAATAAATATACTTTGTGATACAATCAGTATTTGGTTCAGTTTTTCGTGTATTCTGAAAAAAGATTTTTAGGAAAGTGATCAGACATATTAGCCCACCTGTTGTAAAAAAACTCAACTTTTTCCGTCAAGGACTGCAAGTAAACAACTAGAATTTGAAATGCTTTCACGTGCTTTATTTATTAATTTTTTTCTAAAATGTGAGCATCCAGCATTGCTGTAAATCTTATTGAATTGCCTTTTGGAGTCTCAAAATGTCAGAAAACTCACAAATGTTTGCATGTTTTTTCTGATGAAATTATTTTTATTATTATTATTTAGGGGCTCCAAACACGATCCCACTCCCCCTAAAAAAAAAAAAAAGAACTCAATAGCATCCCCTGGAACGTTTAAAAGAAAATGGACCAATACTGAAGTTTTACTATCAACACTATGTTTGGTGGACATTTCAATTAAAACAGAACCCATCCCCAAAATTGAGCAGGAAGGCGGCTATTTTGATTTGAAGCAGCCATTTTGTGCCTCATACTTGAGACCAAATCGGAGCAGGTACCATAAACCAGTGATTCCCAACCCATGTAACGTGCCGAGAGCTATCGTCAGGTGTGCCGTGAGAAATTATCCAATTTCTTATGAATAATTTCTTTGTTCATCTAACTATGTCAGCAAGGTATTGTGACAGGCAGAACAATTAAATTTGCTTCCACTAGCTAGCAGAAGGTACATGATTAACCTGTGTTTCTACTTTTTGCTTGGTGCTCTGCTATGAGATTGTCCTCAGTGTAAAATGTGTTATATCAACATTACGGGGATGTAAATGGAAAGAGTGATGCTAAGATCAATATTGTACAGTTGAACCCACAATAGCACTAGAGTTGTCTTAACTCAACCAAGTAGATGTAACATCAGCCTGTGAGTCTACTAACTTCTATTTCTGTGTTGGCTGTAGGCGTGTCGGCGCCTGAACGGCGTGCGCTTCACAAGTTGCAAGAGCGCCAAGGACCGCACGGCCATGTCGCTGACCCTGGAGCAGTGTCACATTCTTCAGCAGGAGCACGCCCTGGCGCCGCAGGTCTTCTACCAGGCCCTGGACTGCATGCGCAGGTCCGTTGCTCGCCAGATGACGATCACTAATGTAGTGCTAGCTTGACTTACAGCGCCTCAACAAGTTTTTGGAGCCGTCGCTTGGCCAATTTTTTTGCTTCGTGTTGCAAGCCACAACTTGAGTCAGAGGCAAGCTTCGGATACATCGCAACCTTCATTCGTCAATCCGTCATTTTTTCATAACGAACCGAATTGTAATCCTTTGTCCATCAGTTAAGTCCGTCAGTTAGTCCGTGAGAAGTCAAGGTCCGTCAGTCGGTCCGTCAATCGGTCTGTCAGTCCATCGCACCGCCCCCGCCCCGACTCCCACCCAAAACAAAAAAACATCAGCGAAAACGGGCATCCGTCAGTGACGACTGACAGGTCCGTCACTGGTGACGATTACAATGCCAGACGAAAATCCACATCCGTCAGTGCTTAATCTGTCATTTTTAAAAAGTGTGCCGTCATTCATCAATCGTCAGCAAAACAGGCATTCGTCAGTCTGACGGAATGCCCACCTCTCAAGGTCATCAATATTTGTGATTGTTACCCCTTGTTGGGTCAAAATGTAGATCCAACATGCTGGGTAAGATCCTCAACCAATGCACTGGGTATAAATAATCCAGAATTGGCTCAGTCCCTTTTGGACCCAGCACTAAGTTAGCCATTTCACACAATTTGGGTAACTTTTAACCCACAGTTTAAAGAGTGTTTTTAAATACAATACCATGCTATTTTTTCGTTATAAAAAACATGTAACAAAAAAAATGGTGGTCTTTTGGGAGGGCTGGCATGGATTAATGACATTTCAAGGGTGGAAATTGATTTGCTACACAAGTAAATGGAGTTATGATCTTGGGAACGAAAGAAATGAAACTCATAAGTCAAGATACCACCGTATATTATTGGTACTTCTGATGTTTTCCTTGTGCACACAGTGAGGGCTGCAGACGAGAGAACACCATGAAGAACGTGGGATGCCGCAAATACGCCTTCAACTCACTCCAGCTCAAGGCCTTCCCCAAACAGTACCGCCCTCCGGAGGGCACGTACGGGAAAGTCGAATCCTAATCGACGTACAAAGACTGATGAGAACACAAGCACCTACAACACTCAAACAAACAGCAACAGTTGTTGTGTTTAGTCACTGATAAGGAAATCTGTTTATGTCCAAGTGCTGCTGTAGGTAGTTTTCTTGTGGTTTCGCTTCCTCTCAGTTGAAGTGCAACAACAAAGGACTATTAGTGCCACACTGAAAAGAAAAAAAGGACACTACAAGATTAGTCGTAATAATTTGAGGATAGTCATATATTTCAGGGGGGGGGGGGAAATTCCATTCAGCTCAAATTTGAACAAGTGAATTTCTAATATCCGCTCACACACGTAATGCTCCTCTGATTTCATTCTCTTCCCCTCGTAATACTTGGATGAACATATATATATATATATATATATATATATATATATATATATATATATATATATATATATATATACTGTATTGACTTCAATCTTGTAAAATTATTAGTCTACAATCTTCTCAACCATAGTTTGTACAAAAAAAATATGCAACTACAACGAAAATATGCAACTTTATTCTTATTACATTATCACTAATTTATAAAAAACATTCAACTTTATTGAAAATATACAACATAGTTCTCGGAATAGTACAACTTCGAAACTTTCTTCTTGTAGTCTATTTTTTTCCCTCCGGTTCAGTTTGGCAGTAATACTCCTTCATACATAACCAGTCTATGTCTAGATATTTGTTTATTTTTCCTTTCCTAAATGCCACAAATGATGATTAAATGAGTGAATGTGCAGGAAAACAGAGATTGTGAGTCAGTTACATGAAATGTTACAAGCCTGTGAATTGAGTAATATTTGATTGTACACTGGAAGCTACAGTAGTGTGTGTCTTTACTTGCAGGATAACAACCATGCAGCATGTGTTCGTTTGATTCGCCACATTCAGTTGAATTATGCACAATGTTAGACGCATACAAAAAAATCGTGCATGGGATTTAAAAAAAAAAAAAAAAAAAAAAAAAGCATTATTGCGACAATAAATCATTAACTGTACTGAGCTTTAACACCTCCTCTGTTGCTGGCATACCAGGCCCTTTGCATCTTACTGTACTATATCAACAGGCACTACAAGTTTTATTTGAGAAATTATTGTTATTTTGCTTCGAGCTTCTTATGTTAATGTATGTTATTGTTATTCAAATTATTGAGTATGTTACATGCACACAGGTGGAAGAGATGGTAAAAATGGCTGCTGAATAAAAGATGGACAACTCCAAAAATGTGTGAGAAAAATCGTATGTGGCCTGAAATTTCTTGATGTATACTGACACGTTTGCCTAAAACGTCTATCCGTATTTGAATATGAGAAATACTCTCATATATCAGTGATTCCCAACCAGGATTTAAAATAATCATATTAATTTGTTGAAAATTATGATTTATTAATTACAACAATAATGACATTTTATTATGGTGATATGCCCTTAGTTTTTTCTAACGTAAAATGATTGCCTTGGCTCAATAAAGGTTAGGAAACAGTGTGCCAAATTCACAATTATTGACAAGAAGTACAATGAGCATGTTCAATGATACTACTCTAGTGATTGTGAGCGAAAAAGAAGTTACTTTAAGGCTACACCCGGAAGTGACGCAATTTTATACGTAGCTCATCTATTTTACAGTCAAGCCCTCTATAACTTTTTTTTAACAACACAAACTATTGAATACATGTTTTAATGTATTGGTTTGAGTAATGTTTGGTACTATATATTTCTCCGTTTTGTCCATTTAAAAACGCTAGCATATTTACGTGCTTCACCAATCACCAGTTCGAAAAGCACACAGAGTGCGAGCTCTTCCAGTCGCAATCTGCTCCCTGCATGGCGCTGTGTACAGCAGTCTTGTGCTGCAGCTTTTCACGGAGGTAATACCAAATCCCTTCAATAATTCACGACATTAGGAGATACATTTGTTTCTTTGTATGCATTGTGAATTTCCTAATGCTGTATCGACGTGTGCGTTAGGAATTCGTGGTGAATAAACAAGCCCATGAGGGTAAATCGCAGGTTTGCATGGGATTTCGAAATCAGACGCTGAGTATCAATGACATTAAAGTCAATCACTTAACATTTGGAAGCATTTGTTCATGGAAAAGAAGGAAGTTATATACTGAATTATAAAAGCATTTTACCCCTCTCTAATTTGAATTCAACTTTTTTTTTTACATTATGATTTTTTTTCTTGTAAAATCAACACTTTATTCAGATAAAACTTAATTAAAATTAGGCCTTTCTGACATTAGATTCAAAATTTTTTTTCTTAAAAATTTGTAATTATATAAATAAAAATATTTTTATTCATATTTTTAAATTAAGTTTCTTTTCATTATACTCCGACATTTTTTTTTCTCAGGAAAAAAGGCTTTTCTCAACAATTAACTTTTTAGACATCGGAAACTTTATTCTCATAACATGATGCGTTTTTAAATGTAGTATTACTACTCATTCCTGGGAAAAAAATCCATGAAAAAACACACATTGTAGTAACATTCAACATTAAACCATTTAACTTTATTCTTGTAACATTATGACTACACTTTAATGACAGCACTTTCTTGGCAACAGCAGCACCTGTCTGATACATTTTTCATATTGCTGTCCAAAGGATAACAACTGATCTTTGTTTTCACTCTCTGAGAACGCCAGCAATCACACGCTTCAGTACATTTTCATCCCCAAAAGGTAAGTTTGGTCACTGAAAGCGGAAGTCAACCCAAACATATTTTTTTCAAGAATATGTTCCCAGCAGCCCCACTAGTTGAAACACGGCATTCTGATTAATTTTGCGTTTGTGGAATATAAGTTAAGCAGCAAAATGCACTCGTTTTTAGCCATCTCTGGAAGCGGCCATTTTGTCTTCTGTCGACTGAAAATGACATAACAACTGATCACAGTGACCAATCACGGCTGACCTTTTTTCAGAATCTGAGCCGTGATTGGTCGTTGTGACCATTCCACAAACACAAAACTAATCAGAATGCCGTGTTTCAACTAGTGGGCCTGCTGGGAACATTTGTGGAAAAAAAAAATGTTTTTAAACTTTTTACACCAAGGACCACCTAGAAATACTTGGCTCTACAAGTACCACCATCATGACTAACAACTAACGAAATACAGTAGCATAGAAGTCGTAAGTGTTCATTAAAACGAGACTGTTTTTTTACTAAAATCTCAATTTAATATTATTGTAAGACAATGAAAACCTTGTGCACAGTTTGGACATTACCAATGCACTTAAATGTAGAAGTAAAAAAAAACGCTGCATTTAAATGATTCAATTGAAATGAACTTTAAACAAATGGTACAACTGTACCTAAATATATGCAGAAAAACAAATATTTAAAGACAAACAATTCTTAGCAGATTAAATGTAAATGTATAGAACTTAAAAGTTAAATACAACTGAACTGTACTTAGGCAATGATTCTCTCGTGTGGCTTAAGTGAAGCTATATAAGCATAAAAGCTTGGTCACCATTTGTGCAACTGTCCTGTTAAATTGTATTTAAAAAAAAAAAAAAAAGAAAAAAAAAAAGCCTCCAGGATGAGGAAGAAGCTGCTGGTGGATGTAGACTGCGGCTTGGATGACGCGCAGGCCATCATGTTGGCGTTGGCTGCCCCCAACGTGGACCTGCTGGGAGTGACGTGCGTGCACGGAAACACCACGCTGGAGAACGTGTGCAGAAACACACTGCGTGTTCTGCAAGCTTGCGATAGACTGGAGGTGGGTGCGTTTTGGTTTGAATTTGAAATTTGGAAGAGGTTTCCTCACATGAGTCGAGTTAACTGCGCTCATGTGATGTACGACTGACTGCCTGACAATAACTTGCTCTCCAACCAGGAAGGCTCAGTTAGCAAGTAGCAGTTACATGTTCCATTTCAAACTATTGGATAAGGCTACCACAAAAAAAGTGTTTTGAAGAATCTATATATCTACATGTGTACTGCATATACATACAAATCCCCTGTAATATTACCACTTCAAATATTCTTGTATCATTATGACTTTGTTCTCATAATGTACTGACCTTTTCTGTAAAAAGATTACTTGGTTATGACTTGACAATGATGCTGCAATTTTCTTGAAAAATAATACAACTTGTTTATTACAAGATTATTATTATTTTTTTTTTGCCCCCAATATATTACAACTCTGTCTTGTAACATGGCAACTTTGTTCTCGTAATAATTTCCACTCGACCTCCCTGAGTGTTTCATTTCCTGTGCTAGATTCCAGTGTTTAAAGGTGCTGCCAAGCCCCTGATTGGCAACACGATTAATGCGGGCCACTGCCACGGGCTGGACGGCCTCGGAGACGCCCCCGACCCGAACGCTCCCGGCATGGACCTGGTGCAGGAGGAGGGCGCCGTGTCGGCTATGATCAGAATCGTCAACGAGAATCCGGGAGAGGTGAGCGGTCAAGTAAATCCCATAATTGACAATGACTAGGGTCTAGGCTGGCTGAAGATCCAGATCCACTTTCAAGCAACTACTGTCTGAAACACAATCATGTCAAAGCCATTATGTAAACAGACCTGCATTGTTTTGTTGGATGCACAAGTCGCTAAAAGTGTTAGCGTCCGATAAGCGCCATGCTTGATTGCTCAGATAAGTTGTAGATGTGGTGGTTATGGGGAGCTTTTTCACCTGCAAATGTGTCCGCTGCATGCGTCGTATGAACAGATTTGCCTGAGTAATTGGCAGTGTCAGTGTAATTCATCAGCTTGGTGATGAAGTGCTGGCTCCATGAGGGAAAATACAATCCATGTTGTCTCTGTTGGAGCTTGCGTGTGCTTGCCATGACAACGGTGTGCATACTTGCTACTGGCCTAGCATGAGAGCAAAATTGTATTTACTTTATTATTTTAGCTTTGTTTTCTGCTTCTAAAGTCATAATGACATGAGAATCAAGTTGTAACATATTATATATACAAAATAGTTTTGTACCATCATGAAAATTAAGTCAAAGTAGGAACACTTCTATCCTTTCTCTTCAGAAATCTTACAAACCCCTCAGAAAAGTTAAAGTAGTTGAATACCTGTCTTCCAGTGCCATCCAAAAGAGCATTCTTGTACCAGCTTTTCTATTGGTTCTCTTGGTGTACCTAATATGGGGTGGTTCTCCCACATTTCAACCAGGTATCGCTGGTTGCCACGGCACCGCTCACCAACCTGGCTCTGGCCGTGAGGTTGGATCCGTCCTTACCGAGCAAGCTGCGAGGGCTCTACATTATGGGAGGCAACACCGAATGTCAGTCGAGTAGTACGTCTTCAACAAGTAACAGATAACTGTGGACTGCTTGTTACGTTTCCTGTCGTTTGTGCAGCACGAGGGAACACCACAGTGTGCGGGGAGTTCAACTTCGCAGCTGATCCAGAAGCGGCGTACATCGTGCTGAATGACTACCGTTGTCCAACCTACTTGGCATGCTGGGAGTTTACCTGCTACAGCAAACTGCCCTGGGTAAGCACTTAACAGGTTATTCACGTACCAAATATGCGATGACATTGCCATAAATTCCACACGCAGGGTGTAATCAGATCTTTTGGCAACCAACAAATGACCCCGGAATTTAATTTATATAGTTCCTGAACACCACCTCTTTGCTCCGCATGTTCTAAAAGGAGTTCTGCGACGCCTGGCTGGCTCAGCCCACACACAAAGCTCGCTTCATGGCGCAAATCTTCCGCCACAGTATCGAGGCGTCACTCAGCGAGCGCAGTCAGAAGGTGTTTGTGGGCGGCAGCGGCTTCGTCTCCTGCGACTCGTACGCCATGGCCGCCGCCGTGGACGACGCGTTCGTCACCGAGAGTGACTGCTACCCGGTCAGCGTGGAGCTGACGGGCACGCACACGCGGGGCATGATGGTGGTGGATACGGTGGGCTTCCTCAAGAAGACTCACAAGGTTCTCATCATGAGAAAAGTGGACTTGGAGAAGTTTAAGGAGATGATGATGGCGGCCTTGAAATAATTTCTCAAGCTTTAAGGATGATAGCGGACTCCAACCGTTTTCAACAGAGCCCCTGACTGTGAAAGAGGAACCTTGTTTCATCATGTTAATACAATGGATGTTTGAATGCCATATTATTGGGATATAAAACAATGAGACCAAAATAAATAATTTCAAAACTTCCATACATGTTATAGGGCCCATTCTTGGCACATAATGGAGGAGGGAGGGGTCAAGGTGAGATACTGCAAACAGATGCCTCTTTCCTTTGATTAATGTGCATTAATTAGCACCAAGGAAAATGTGAGTATCCCAAGGGTCTGTTAACTCACCAGTGATGGGACACTGTGGCTTACAAAGAAGAATTAAAACAGAAAAAGAATGTTAACATGTATTTAAACTTAACATGACACACGTTTTTTCTATACTAAATATTCAGTATTTTGCTTAAAAATAAAATAGATTGTGTTCAATGTGGGAACATATGCTGTTTTATTTACACAAATATTTTAAAAAAGGTCATTTTAGAGCTGTAATTTTAATACCATGATAACCAACGCGATACTTATGCTCATGATTATCATACCATCAGAATATAATATCGGCCCATGCTTATTTTTTTTTTTATATAACAAAAAGATCACAATTAAATAGGAGCTCATAGACCTTGGGTCACCAATGACGCCGGTGGGCAGCTGGTCGCCCCTAAGAACCACATGAATAGTTCTAAGAATCCTGCACCCGTGATGGGAAGTTGTGATTTGCTCTGTTTTTAAATGTAAACACAAAAAAGGGTCATATTTCTTCCAGTAAAATCATATTTAATTAATTTGTTCTTGCAATAATACAATAGTTTTCCAGATTTCCATTTCTCCGGAATATTAAGTTTATTACAATTTGATCCACTTGCGTATTGGCATTCTGAGGAAAATCTAGAAGATAACCAGATAGATACATCTCTTAATACCCACATATCATTACAACTTTTTTCCAGTAATATTGAAACACCCCCACCCATATTGTGATTATTCTTGCAAATGTACGACTTTTACCTCATAAATCAACTTTTTCTTTTCAGCGTGGCTGTAATAGCTAGTTTTCAACAACATTCACTGCTTCATACATAATTTATACGCAAAAACTGAAAGCAAAAACTCATCCCCTTTCAAGCAAAAACTCATCCCCTTTTATTTGCTCAGGTTTTAAATAACTTGCCTCAGAGTGCATTGTTCATAAAAAATGTTCAGTCCATTGTTGCTTCCTGACGTCTTGATGTGTTCAAGCAAAGAGGAACAGGGGCTTCACTGGCTGTTAGCCTTGCTGTCTTTAATATGTGATGCCATTGTATCCTTTAATATCCTTTTCTTCCTCTGAATCTTGACCTTGTGTCCAGCTGCGTTAAGACAATGTGGTAATGTGAATGATCATTTTCGGTGCTTTATGCCAAGTCTTTATACAAACTCACCATGGACCTCTTGCACTCAAAGAATGACGTTTGCAGGGCTTTGCAGTAACCTTCCTTCAGGCACTCACTGGGCAGCTTCCCCTCCTAAAAAGGTAAAGAGGAAGATATTTTCAATGCGCACTTGCATACGGACAAAACAATTCCATCGTCGCAGGTGATCTGGAGCCTGTCCTTTGGGAGAGAGGTGGGGTACACCATGGACTGGTTGCCAGGGCATATAAGCAGACAATCATTCACTCAAATTCAACACCATGCTGCCCACTAAGCAAGATTTCCAATTACAGTCATTTTGGGACAAATACATAATAAAGTAAGTGGTACTCATTTTTTAATTCAATTCATTTGACTTATACTCACAAATTGTTATTAACCAAAGTATATTTAAAAAAAAAAAGAAGTTTTATTTGCAACAGTCATAGGCCAACCATACTTTACACTGCATTTCTAGTTCTACATTTTACTTTATTGTCAGTGGTATAGAACTTCAATCAATCAATGAGAGAATTGTTTCCAACGGTTTGGTAGACTTGTAGACAATTTAGGACCAAATAATAAAACAATTTCCCACAACTAAAACAGTTTTCTAATATTCCAAATGACTACAAGTAATACATTGATATAGTGGAAGAGTTTCACCTTATTTGAAGCAAAATCATTCAACACTTTTATACAAAAGCGTTTTTATAATATGCGGAAAACACTGACAGGCAGTGAGTGTTACCTTAATGACACAGTCATGTTGAAGGAGACATGCCTTGAAGTCCTCTCTTATGGCAGCACAGGCTCGGTTGTCTTCCTCTTTATCCTCGTAATATTTCGGCATTGTGAAGATTCCACTGACACCACCAGTATTACCGTTACTTAATCCAAATAAAATCAACGGTGCGAGAGCCAAGGAGGTTGACATCTATTTTATTTGTTGTGAAAGCGCTAGGCCGCCATTTTCAAACAGCGTTGCATGACGGGAAACTAGAAAAGTCGAAGAAGTGCATCATGGGTGAAGCTGTAGTTTTACGTTTTGCTTCCTCGTTAGTCATT
Source organism: Filicampus tigris (assembly GCF_054856515.1). NCBI lineage: Eukaryota > Metazoa > Chordata > Actinopteri > Syngnathiformes > Syngnathidae > Filicampus > Filicampus tigris. The sequence continues at coordinate 10,239,214 of NC_141230.1, read as the reverse complement.
AGTAGTCTATGGCGGCGGAGAAAGCATGAAACTAGGCTAACAGTAATAAGAGTACGTAGATGCCTACAAATTATGTATGCAACGCTATTGTTCATGCTCCTACTTTAAACCTTTAAATCAGAACTTATGTATTGTGGAAATAATCCATCTACCTTACAGGTGTGGGATAAGATGCTGATTACAGAACATTACTATTGAACAAGTGTGCCTTACGTTGTTTATAATAAAAGTTCACTCTAAAATCTGCGGTTTTAATACATTAGAGCAGCGTTTTCAAACTTTTATTGAGTCATGGCATATTTATTTCATTAAAAAAATCCCGCGGCACACCACCATCAGAAATTGTGAAAAAAAAAAGCTTATTTTAACAATGTTATATTGTTTAGAAGCATTTTTTTTAACATTGAAGAATGACGTTATATTATAACGTCTTGAATAGAAATGAAATAAACACAAAGAAAAAAGTATTTTATAATGTTTCATATTGATACTTAGTGTGAAACATGGGCCTGTTTGGATAAACGTGTCACTAATTCACTTGTCTCTAAACAAAGAATTTGCTACCTGCTGGTATGGAAGAGCACTACAATGTAGCAAAGACATGATTATGCTGCCAGGCGCTAGACCGCACAGGCACATAAATTAGATAATTTCCCACGGCACACCTGATAAAATCTCGCGGCACACTGGCACACAGTTTGAAAAACACTACATTAGAGGGACCCAGAAAACCAGTATCTGGTGTAATGGTTTGAGACATTACGTGCAACACACTTCCTTCTCAAAGAGTTAATCGGGTTGGTGATTTTTCTAGTTTTTGACAATAACTGGAACATACTGTCGACTGCGCTGCTCGACAGCATCTCAACCATGCTATTGGGATGGATGCGTGCCGGTAGATTCTTGCAACATTGGGCATTATCGTGGTGGAACATGATGTGATGGTCGTGGAGGAATGGCACAACTTATCAACTCTATGCGAAGGAGAATGCTAAACTGCACGGGGCAAATGATGGTCACACCAGATACTGGTTTTCAAACAAGAGATATCGAGAGAGATAACGAGTTAGACATACAAGAGTTGTTTTATCTCCGAGATAATTGGAGTGTTATGTAGACATACGGTATCCTTTGATAGACGTCAGCTTATTATGTAGGGCCTAAATTGTAGGCATTTAAAAAACTATGTGAAGGGTGTGGAACAAAATTGTAACACAAACAATGGCAATCAAACAAAGGACCTTGTTTCCTTATTTATTTCAAACATGTCCATGAAAAAAGATGTCCAGAAAAGAAAAAAAAAAAAAAAATCAGCAGAGGCAGGCAACACAGACAACAAGATGAAGGCACACAAACCAATAGGTGTTTTGAAGTTGGTGGTGGTGGTGGGGGGGGGGGGGGGGGGTTTGAGCCTGAAATAGTTTTCGGTCTTTACGCTCCATTAGCACAATCACAAGGGTTTTTCTTGCCATTAAGTGCAACCAGTTTTGTTCAGCTTTTCGGCACAAAGACAATCCAGTAAGTGTTAAGAGAAGCTTTGTGGCATCTTGTTCGCATCGTCTTCCAAAGTAAACGCATCTGATCAGGATCCAGACAAAGTTCAAACATCAGATAGTGCAATCAAGAAGCCTGCATTAGCCAAACAAAAAAACACTTGTCAAGTATGTGCAAATGTGCATGTAAACAGCACAGTTACAGCTCTGTCCACTTTCACCAAAAAGGCACTTCATTACCCCCTTGAAGAATGACCACTGCCATTTAAAATGACAGCAAGTTACAACAAAAAGTGATGTGAATTTCAATGAACTAGTTAAGTGAGGTGCAAGAGTGACTGAAACAGATGTTCATTGCTTTTTATATTCTTATTTACAATGAAGTCAACATCCTCTGTTAAATCCCTAGGACTAAAAGGTGCACTCTTAAAACGATCAGTAGTCGAGACATTCTGCTCCAAAACAAAACAAAACAAAACAAAAAAAAACACAAAAAAAAAAAACAGATTGAGTGGACAACTGAAGTCTTTTCAATTAATTGGGAAATGTGAAAAAGTGTACAAAGGTGCATTAGTGGCACACTTGAACATTATTTTTTTTTAAACTACAATGGAAATTAACTTATTTAGCAAGAACGTTGTGATAAGCAGGGGGGGGGCGCTGTGGTTCAATATTGTAAACGACTAGTCTTGTAATATTAGTTGTATTAGGGACAATCCGAAAAGAAACATTTTTGGGGGAGTGAAAAAACAACAACAACAAATTTAATTTAAAAATGCCGTTTTTTTCTTGTAATAGTACAAGAAAAATCTCCACTTACACGAATGAATGTTTTTAACAAACATTCCAAAATATTATCCATTGCAAGTATATGGCAGATCTAAGGGCTATTGCATTAATATAATTTAGATAACAATCATTTTTTTCTAATAAAAAAAAAAAAAAAAGTCTTTCCCCTTGTATTGTTTTGCCTTTAAACTACCGGTACTAACATTGACTTTTTGTCCTTTCAGAAAACTACAATCTAACTTCTCTTTCTGAAAATGTTTAACTTTTTCCACACAAAATTACGACCTTATTCCGAAAACGTTACAACATTACTTTTGTTAACAATTTCTCATAATTTGACTCCACCGCCCCCAACCTCCACTTCAGTATGGCCCCCGTACAATGAAAAGACTGTGGTCCCAGTGGCGATGCAACGAATTACACGGTGAAAGCAAGCAGTTTAAGATGTAATGTGATACCAAATACTCGTAGTCACATCAAACAATGATTGAACTGTCTGCTATTTTCACAACAATAATAATTATGATGATAATAATATACTATTTCCGGCCAGTGAAATGTTGGCAAATGTGATTGAAATAGCTGATACACTTTTAGGGAACCTGATATAAGGCACAATTCTCCACATTTGACACACAAAACTGAGTCTGTTCTCATCCGTCCTATCCTTTAGCTGTGTGAAAATAATCATTAATGTCAATCGGCTTCAAGTGAAATGGGGCAGCGGTTTCCATATAGTTATTTTAAACATGAGAATGCACAGTAGACGAGCATAAACGTTAAAAACAAAAGTCGCACTAGCATAAACATCTTGTAATAGATTCAAAAATATATTTTACTTCTTGTACAAATTAAAAGATTTATTTTCAAATAAATTAAGTCACCTTCATAGATCCTTGTTTCTGTCATCCTTTATCAGTATATTCCTTCTAGAAAAACAGCATCAAGGCAATGTCTGATTGGTTTTCTGTACAAGGACCCTCTTCAGACTGACGACGAGCGACGAGGTGTCTTTTTCATCACTTTTTTTCACCTTTCAAATATTTTAGCCAACTGTTACTGACTACAGGCAGGATTTTTGTTTTCTAAAGGTAATGGAGTATTTTATGTGTTTGGGCTGGTGTTGGTCTTAAAACGGTATTTCTTCATTTGTGGGTTAAGGTATACATTCCTGGCACCATCATGGGGATCAGCTGGTGGCGCTAGTCAGAGTGCAATGCCCCAGCACGCCCAAGAGTGGCAGCATTGAGTTGAACGGGAGTGGTTTTGGCAGCAAGGACACAAGTGGCCAGGTGACTGACGTAATGATTTTGTCCTCATTCATCCGAGAGGTTTCCGCGATTGTGTTCCAAAATTGTTGGATGAGTCAGTCGCACGGCACGGCTGCTTTGCCTACTGACAGCAGTTTTCACATTCTCACTATCGAGGCAAGTAAGAGAGTGACGGACGCCGGAAGAAAAGGGTGAAATCAAGCAATAATGATGAGCTCCAAGTGGGCTCATGACTTCACCGCTGCCAGAGGCCCTCACGGGAGCAGTCTGGACGTTTTTTTTTTTTTATCTCACAGGGGACGTCGAGTCAAGGCCGGCCTGTGCAGGAGTCAGCCTGCTATCCTCTTTATGTGTATCTGATACGAGACAAAGAGAGGATGCTGTCAAATACAGTTAAAGAATCACTGATTACACAGACCATGTACAGTACGTTGCGTGATCCGCTTACTTCACTGATGATGGCCCAAACAGCAGAGTTTTTGAGAACGGACAGTCGCAAGGCCAGAATGGGATTGAAGGAAGGATCGACAGCCCCTTCGGCCACACCCTTTTCAAACTGACCTGTGTGTTCAAACACAAAGTGCAAGTGCAATATTACATGGCACATGTCGTTATCTCATTTTATCTTACTGTCGCAACATCAATAAAAGCATACCAAATGTGCTTGCTAAAAATTGTGGGTTCTATTTCATCCCTAGCACCGCCCTCTGGCAGTCATTTGGGATTCATAGAACCGTAGTTACAGACGTAACTTTCGTTTTTTTTCTTTGTGTCAATGTAGATTCTCAGGAGGCATGTTGTCCCCGCACTCCTGTGGGATTTCTCCTGGTACCTCGGCTTCCTGCCGCATGCCAAAAACATGCGTGCTAGGTGGATGTGAATGTTGAATGTTTTTAGTCTATACGTGCCCTGCAAATATCATTTAACCACTGTCACCAAAAGTCAGCTCAACCGCGAGGACAAGTGGTGTCGCAATGATAAGTGAATGTATTACCCAAAGAGATACCACGAAATCTAATTTCGCAAATCATTCCCAAAATAACATGACAGATGGAGGAAAAACAGCAAACAATGGAAATAGAACAAATATGTTCCAGGATCAAAATATCGATGCGTTTTTAGATAGGTTAGGTGCAAATCGATTCAAGGACTGTATAATTTGAAAGTGGAACAATTCGAATTTAGTTTGACTCAGTGAGATTACGATACGATTCGATATGGTACGGCTCAGTTCAAGAGGCTATGATGCAATGACTTTGTTGTCATTTTACACACATGAATGAAGTTGTCAGTACTGTAAATATGCCATTTCCTTCTAAGATATATCTGTCCAATGAACCATTGTAAGTGGAACAATTCAATTTGATGCACGCGCATCTTAAATCCCCTAACTTTTTTTTTTCGATTCAAACCGTTTTTGGTTACACCCCTACTAATCAGGTATGTTGACACCTCAGGTGACATCATGTGTGATGTCAGTTAGAACGCCACAACATTTTTCAGCATTTTTGTTTGCGGTATGCATTTAATTCATAGAGTGACCACACTTGTAACTCAAGACACTTGTATCTCAAATAATCTAAACTGGCTTTGCCACATTTATAGCTTCAATTTAATGGGCGTTGTGCTGCTCCTTCTTGTGCGCGCGCCTTGGCCACCTTGGGGCAGTATTATATAGACATAGACTAGACATAGATAAACTACAGTAATATTAGCTGTTGTTCGCAGAGGGTAAACAATACAGTATATTAATGTATCATTATGTTATCTGTTGCTCCACCGTTTGTGCTCCATCAAGTTGCTTAAAGGGTTAGAACACTGCGACATGTTGTTAGCCAGTCAATTGCATTTACCATAATGCGTTAGCATAAACAAAACAGAGTTTAAGGCTAAGTTGTGTGATTGTTTGAAATATACAATGAGTAATTCTCTTTTCTTTTGCTTGGTTTGACAAACTTCAACTTAAAGTGGCATTAAACAGCTCTTTTTTTCTTTTTTAAGAATTGTTCACTACCAACCTACTGCTTGTTGACAAGTGAGTTGACTGCCACCATACGGTGATCGCAGCACAACTCTGTGCTTGCAAGTCAAAATCAAAACAATTGCTCTTGTCTGGCAAAACCACTCTGCACTACTGTTCAACGTCTGAGGCTTCAACTTGCACTGACTTTCATACCAATATCAAATTTGTAGCGTGGATGGCTACTTTTCAAGTGCGTAATCGATGTGTGTGTCATCTGAGACTGATGTTCACGTGTGTTTGCACACACTTACCGATCCTGTAGAAACGGTCTTCAGTTCGTTTGTACTTCTCTTTGGTCTGCAGTCCAGGTTGCTGACAAAAGGCAATGTTAAATTATGCAGCAGTCGAGTCAAAGCAAGTGTTACCGATTTGTCGTTTGAGCCAAAGACACACGCGTGGGTCTCTGATCACTGACGAGTCAATCGCCTCAGGCAGTGCTGTCACGCTTACATTCCGGTTTAAAATCAATACGCTGCAGCCTTCAAATTAACCGGTCCAAACAGTGAAATGTAATGATCGCTGTCATTGGGGACATCATGGTGCGTATGTGCATGATTGTGTGTGACTGACTTGAGTGTTTCCTTACAGATACGGGCAGTATTTCCACAGTGGTGTTTTGCAGCTTGTCCCCCAGGTGTTCCTGGTTACCACTGCGAAACAGGAACCTGACAACAAAAATCATTATATGGAGACAAATCAGTGCCCATTCATGGCTTATCGCATGACTTTAGAAAAAAAATGATCAAGTGGGGACAACCATCAGGGATTTCGGTACAAAATGTGACCACTTTATAAACAGCCAGCTAAACCCATAAGGTTCCATAACTGAAATGAGTCCCTTTTGCTCTCTCTGTGGAATTTTAAACACTTTTGAACAAGGGATTTGAGGATGTAATCTTTCAGGATAATTAAGGCGTTTATTTTGGATGACTACATGTAAGGCTGTTTAAGATGTTATGGTCTGCAGCTCCTGTCATTTTAAGCCATTTCTCTAACCTCATCGTCATGTCATAGTAAGAGGATTTGACAAGTCACCAATTTAGCTCTGAAAAGTTCTATTTCTATCAAGTGAAAGGGCCTTGATAGTTCTCTAGCAAAACAATAACTCGCGGTCCATTTTGGGTTTCAACTTCCTTCCACTTCCTGATCAGTGTGAGAGACAGTTAGGGTTATTGTCAATAGAAAATGAGGGGGCTGTGCTACTGCGAACAAGCACAAACGATAACTGAAACAAAATAAATGGCTTCCTCTTGATAAGATCTTGTCTCGTCAGCACAGCTAGAGTCTATAAGGAACATCACTCAACTGCACACTGCAGTAGACAGATAGGCAGTAAGTGAAGCGTTACTGACTGACTGCACTTGTCTATCCAGCCCTGCTGCGACCTGCCTACATACGGAGATGAGACGCACATATAGCTCCTCTACATCATCTCCATGGAGAGCGTGGAGGCTGACCTGAGAACGCTTATTTTAGAGTTTTCTTTCATTAGCCCATTCGGATCCCCCGGGGAGGCATGCAAACACACAGACAGAAGCTGAAACGGACTCATTGCGAAGGGCAGCGGGTGGAAATTAAGTTAGTGGGCAGTGAGTGCTAATAACTTCCTTTCTTACCGCTCAATGCTGATGGGTCTGTCGAATTTAAAGAGGATGTAGTCTCCCGCGGTGGGCGTGATGGCCCAGAAGAAATCCTCCCCAAGGTATGTCTTCTCCAGCGTGTGGCCCTGATAAACCTGACAGAAGCAACATGCGTAAAGCAGTCAAATGCTGCAAAAGTTGCGCAATGAACCACTGTAAACATTTAGCTTTGAAATGTATGCGTTGGATGGTGTCAAGCTTAATATATCAATACATATAAAAAAATATATATTTTAGAATATGGAAAAATATTTGTTAAATTGTACAGTCATCTTGTTAAGTGAATCATATTGCTATATGAAGGTCCACAATGAGCTCATTATGTTAATATTAACCAAGCATGTCCACCCTGTCGTTGTCCACTCATTCAGCAAGCTTACATATTTTGCTAGTTGCATTTACATTGTCTGCTCACAGTTCATTTACATTTGAAATAAAAATGCGGGAGCTTGATCAATATGTATTTCCAACAGCTACAATCAATATGAAGTTCAACAGACATTCTCGACATTATTTTTGGATGAAACGGGGAAGTCTCAAAGCACCCCCAAAAATAGACTATTGGTGAAAACTAATTCAGTAGTTCAATTCAAAGCTAAGAAGTCACATAATAGATTAATTGAACACATTAGAAAATACTTTTGAGAATACTTCCTAACTAATTTCAACATTTGCACAGTATTTAAAGCTGTATCAAAATGATAAAAAAAAGAAATTGATAAAATACTTCACTGCGTGTAGTGATGGGTTTCAATTACGTTCACCACAATATTCTAGTTTATGGAAATTCACCAATATAAAACACCACTAGGTACTCTGTATTGCTCTGCAAATACCTTCTTGTTACCTCCTCATTATATTTAAGGTTTATTAAAAGGGTGTGTAGTATTTTAGTTTTTATTTAGTTGTTTATTATAAAGATACTAATTTGACTTTTATTTATTTATTTATTTTTCATGCTACTTAAAAATTGCCCGTTCAGTCAATAAAAGTTTTGTAATGAGCTGATCTGGTGGACCATTTAAGGTTGGAACGGATCATTTTGAATCTGTATTGTCCTCTATGGGAGCATTTGTTCTGAATTGAATCTAACTGTGTCAGGCCAAAAGCTTCACACTATATGCATGACAATAAAGAAAAACAAATCTTGGGAGGAGGATTACCTTCATTGAGGTGGAAACCTCAGCAGGAGGGTTGACATGCATCTTGTGGAGAAGTGGCTTCAGGAAGTCTTTGTCCTGCGAGTTTGGGCGGAGAGCAAAGCCAAAATGCACGGGATTGGTCGGCTGTGGCGAGTGACCGGTTACGTGGGCACGGGACTCACTGTGAGCTTTTGGATCTTTCCGGCAAGAGAAGAATGGAGCCCCACGTGTTGAAACAAGGAGGGTCGGAAGCGCACGCGGAGGCTGGACTTCTGGCGCTCGCAATGTTTCTGGAGAAGTGTCAGAAAGGGTCAAGGAATTAGGGCCAAGTACAATAGTACACTGCAACACAACAGAATACATCAGCCATTCTACAGTGAAAAATGCAGCACTGCAAAAAGTGCACTTACTTGAAACTTGACGAGAAATGCTTTTGTTCTGAGGTAGCACCAACATTTGAAGGTCATTAACCGGGACAGCTTAGTGAGCAGCTAACTGTGTTACTTAAGAAAATCTTGGCTTCTTTTCTAATTTCTCCACAGTAGAATATGTGATTTTCTGTGGCGCAAACGGAACATCACTATCACGTTTGCTCCGTGCACGTGTGACACATACAGTATTTGTCATTCATCATCAAAGTTAATGGTAACTAAATGTCGGCTAAACTCGTCAAACTTGTTTTTAAGTCTACTTTTCTGCAGATAACGTACTAAACCTGAATGATGGTTAAATCCCTTGTTCAGACAATTGGAAATGTCTTCTAAATTTGAAACACTACAGAGAAGAACCCAACTATATTATTTTGAATATATTAAATTTATGTGTCATGTGTCATCTTCCAAACCGCTTATCCTGTACAGGGTCGTGGGGAATTGCTGGAGCCTATCCCAGCTGACTTTGGGCGAAAGGCAGACTACACCCCGAACTGGTCGCCAGCCAGTTGCAGGGGACACACACAGAGACACCGTCACTGAGCGGGAACCCTCTCACAACTCAGGCGTGAGTACCACTACACCATCAGTGACATATAAAATTTAGTTAAAAAAGAAAAAAAATCTCCAGGTATATAAAATGAGGCTTCAAAATCTTGGGAGGAAAAAATAAATAAATAAGAATCAAGCCTCTGCTCTCAGGCGTGGTCGTGTTGGCTGAATGCGCTGAAACCACACCCATCTTAACTGCCAAATGTCAATCAAATATCACATATTTCTTATGCCTACATAATAACTGCATGTTTGCGCAGCAAATACATAACCGCTTAACGCCTCTGGGGGTGGCTTAAGCCCCACCCACTGAATTTACTTTACAGGGTCTAAGAATGTTATGCAAGTTGATTAAATATTCTTATCGTTATGACACTGTCACACAGGTCAACAAAGCCTGAGTGATTTTAATTTGTCAGTGCTCTAGACTAACCTTTTGCACTGTTTCACCAAACCTTTTTTGACTGCATTCAACATTGCAGTTTTATAGGATCTTAAAAAAAATAAAAAAATAAAAAAAATAAAAAAAACACTGTCTTGTCTTTTTAGGTATTATTGACTGGTAAATGATAAACTAACAACCTGATCTAAATAAAGTTCTTTATTTGAAGCGCATCTCCACAAGACAAATAATTTACTCAAAAGTGTTGGTGCTTAAAGTGCTGCGTGTCAGAGTGTTTGTTGTGACTTTCAAACGAATCAGGCCTGTCAAGTTGTCAATCAGTTTTCATCTTATCAGCTGCAGTTATTTCCACTCAAAATCAGATACAGTGCATGTAGCCACCTCACCGAGGCCTTGTCAAGAGAACATATTTTTTCAGGACCGCATATTCTCATGCTAAACAACACTATCATTGATGTTTTTCAAGCTGCCGATAAGATATGAGGGCATCAAAATTTGAGTATATCATTTTTCTTAAGAGCAACAAACAACATTTTCAAGACTAATGAACATTGGTATTGATATGTAAAACAATAAATACAATATCTTATGTCAGAGTCATGGAAGACACCTCCAGGTCTGAGGTACACACCGCCACCATGACTGGTGCAACCCCAGCGACACTTGTTCATTTTGGAACATACCGCATCTTTCTCAGGATTGCACACTTTGACCCAGAGAATATGGTCCAGCAGCCAGTCGATTGGCTTCTCCTTATAGAACATGAAGATGAACTCGACGATGAGATTCAGGTCTGGCGCCTTGAACATCTTCCCTGTATGAGAGCACAAAGCAAAGCATTAATGGGATCTGTGGCGCTGGCACAGATGCTCATTAGCAACCAACATTTGAGTCTGATTAACAAGACTTTGGGGACTTTTTGCGACACTGTAAACAGGAGAACACAATCAGGTGGGACAAGAAATGCCATCCTCAAGCATTAAATACAAAGTGAGTCCAGCACGTGTTGAAGGAACCTGTAGAGTGCGTGATTAATCCTACCGATGAAGCCCAGCTGAGAAAACTCCAAGACCATCCAGTCCTCGGACGAGAGCTGGAGGGCAAAGTTCTTCATGGTGGCAAAGTAGTTGGGCTTGGCCACGATGTCGTCCTCCAACTGAGGGAGCAAAGGCATACAGAAGTGAGCCATGGGTTTTATGATGTACACAAAAGGGATGTGCCGTTTGGGATTGAGCAATGAAAACACAGCGGAACTAGTGTACACCAAACTAAAGCGGGTGGAAATACCTCTTCCCTTCAGGTGAGAGCAGAAAATGGAAATGACACACCGCATGCATTAGATAAGTATGCATGGGAGTCGTTGGTTCAAAAAAAAATTATCAGGAGAAACATCACGCAAAACGTCAGCGTTTCAACCACTGACATTCATGACGTCACAAATGTCAGCTCAGCTAGCATCACATGATTAGCCCTGTGCAAGTGTTTTGCTTTTCCTATTTTTTGTGACACAATAATGCAGTACTATACACTTTAAGTTACTTGAAGGAAGCAGACTGATGCATTATGGTGCTGTATTCACTAATATGTACAGAAATATTTACAAACATGACAGAAAATGACACCATACCATAAAAAACAACAACGATTGCTCTAATAATGCAAGGACACAAAAGAGGTTGTGTTAGGGAGGCAGTCCTTTTTCAAGGTGTGGTGTGGTATTAATTGATTAATTAATTTCATAGTAATGATGATTGTAAAAGTGTAAAAATCATAATTGAAGTATTTCTGAATGGGTGATTTAAATGTGAAAGGTACCGTACGTATTTCCTGTTAAAAGGCTGACAAAGTATCATTCATTCTTCTCTGATTCTTTTCATTCAAATTTTGCATTTCATGTTAACATGTCTGCTATTTAAAAAATGAAAAACATAGTCCCTTTGGGGTGGGCGATCTGGCAAAAATATTTAAAAATTTTAAAATAAAATCACGATCACGATTTTATCATTATTATTTTTTTTATATCGTTTTTTAAGACTAATTTGCACATTTCTGACCATTTTCCTCATGGTAAACATAAAACATATTTAAAATGTGTATAAATCTCTAAAAGAAAAAAAAAACATTTTAAGTCAGCTAAAGCTTTCTGAACAGGTTTTAATTTGAATAGTGACAATTTTTATCAAAATCTGCAGTGAATATAAACATAAAAGGTAACATAATAATGGGGCGGCATGGCTCAGTGGTAGAGTGGCCGTTTCCCAACACAGAGGTTTGTTTGATCGATCATCGGCCACGTCGAAGTATCCTTGAGCAAGATACTGAACGGAGTTGCTTAATAGGTGGAAATGCGCTATACAAGTGACAGCCATTTACCATTTATAAGATCGTGAACGCGCTAAACCGCTTAACGATCTAATATCATCATATCGCCCACCCCTAGCGTCTAGCGTTCTCGAGCAGACGCGAAAAGAAAGGACTTCAGGCAGTATGGGTGACACAGCACTTTTTTTTTTTTTTTAAACCATCTCGGAGCTGGTCACTTTGACCTGTCTACAGTAGCCTGCCGTTGATTGGTGAGCTTGGGGGATAAGAGGCCTTTTAAAAAAAAAAAAAAAACGCAGCTTTGACAATCACAAAATCATATTTTTGGAGATTATGATTTCAATCTCTAAACGATTTATTGTTTAGCCTTATTAACAGGGATTATTTTACCCTTACAATTAAGATTGTTTAAATGTTACTTAAAATATATACAGTCGCTAAAGAGTTTCTGATGGTGACAGTTGGACTATGGAACAGATTGCTATGGAATTATTTTTTATGGAGGGGAAAAAACATTCCAGAACAGATTGTGTTAGGCCTTAGCGGGTGAACTGTATTGGTGACACATTAAAAAAATTTGGAGCACCAAAAAGACAGATGAGTGCAGCAGAAATCCAAGAGGATTAGAGAGCGTAAGTGGACCAGGCGAGGGTTTTAATGAGAGGAAACAGACGCTGACGAATTGCAACTACACGCATTTGTGTTGTGGCCGCCGTGGTTTTAATTGAGAGCAGCAGTCAAAACGAAAACACCATTTACCAACATTTAAGGGATTACCTGAACATAATAAACTCCTTTGCTCACTGCATACATCATGAGAAAGGAATAGTCCAGGTTCTGCTTTGTCCGCCATCTAAACAACACACACACAAAAATAAACAAAAAAAAAAACAAACCAGAAAAACATGTTAGTTTCTAATTGTGTAATTTAAGAGCTCTACAGGCTACATGTGGAGAGGGACGGTTTGTTGTTGCAACTGCTTGGAGACCGAATAGTCTATCAGGCCCAATTAGTGTTCATCCCTGCACTCATACCGAAGCAGGCTTATGCAATACACTTCATTCTACAATATTCAGTCAAGATGCTGACACACAAACGACCACATTAACCTAAAGAATATGGACATGCCACACGAGACACATGGCTTATATTACCCAGCAAGGTGGTGCAAACAAACACCCACTTCCACACAAACAAGACTCGTCTGTGATTGAGATCTATTATGATCCGAGTGCATACAAACTGCACAATAGCATTTCTATTAAAAGCTGCTCAACGGCGGACTGTAAAGAAAACATTGACGACAAAAGCTTGTGAGAACAACGGAGCGCTTCGGGAGCAAGAGGCAGAAGGGCGCCTGTACTGATGACCTTGATCCGACTTTGACAAATGCATGTAGAATACTAAGCAGCTGACTAAAAGCTCTCGCCCGCTTGCTCCCTCCCCACTGACTCATCCTTCTGCTTCTGCAGTCGTCGCCTCACAGGCCATCATTTTCTCATTCTTACTTTGCCTAATTAGGCAAAGAAAAAAAGAAAGGTGGTACCGATGATTCATTGTCTTACCTTACTCTGTCTTTGGAGTCTCCAAATGTCTCTTTAAGGTTGGTGAGGTCTGGGTAAAAAGTGGCGGGGGGCGAAATGACCTCCAGCAAACCTGAATTCAGCTCTGTCGAGAACCTGAAGAAAAATAGAGCACGGGTGACATCAGGGAGCATGAACGAGCCAACTAACATTGGCTATCGCAAGGTGCTCTTACTCCTTCTGCAGGCCAGAAACCACACTCTGAACGTAGTCCAGGTCGGTCTGCGGGAGAAAGCAGGGCGACCTCTGAGCATCACGTAACTTTTCGCATCATGTGACGACTGGTGCTGGGCGACCTCTCACCTCCCCAACATAGATGATGATGACACAGTTGCCTTTCTCCTCTGGAGACAGTTTGTCGATGAGCGAATGCAGCGTCTCCGCCAGATACGACTTCACCTTCCGCTTCACCGTGGGGATCCCCATCACCATGGTAACTGGGCAGAGGAGCACCGGGGTGAGAACGGATGAGTTGTAATAAATGGATACAAATAGAGAATGGTTTTAGCAAGACAATGAACAGATGAGATTGGCTGAAATCCACTACGAGGACAGACATTTGACGACAGAAGGTAACCGCGGATGCGCAGTATGCACGCCACCGCGATGCTCACGGAGAGGCGCCTCGAAAACAACATCCGAGTCAGGTGTGGATTCGATAAATCACAAAATGCTTCCGTTTACAAGTGCTAGATGAAGGCCACAATTGGCAGAATGAGGGAAGAAGCAGTTAATGCTACTCAGGTCAACAACGATAGTCGCACTGGCGCAAAGACCTGCTGAATTAATTCATGAGCTTCTGCTTTGAATTGAGCAGGTTTGGCTGAAGGGCAGAATGTCGCTCAGATGATCAAATTTTGCCTTTCATTTAGGACTAATTCAAATATAATCACGTTTTCTCAAGACAATTTAAAAAACAGGGTAGTAGAAGCAGGCACTCTACTACAAAGAAACAGGAAGAGATAAAAGCGAGTGGCGGGCAGACAAGCAATGCGGTCGTGTATCGCTAAACTCAAGCCCCCTTCACCAAATCTGCTGCAAAATCTTTTCAGTCATTTGTGCATCTTTTTTCGATGTCGCTGTTCTGAATAAACGCCATGACTTTGAATGTGAGGATGATGAATGAAAGGGGATGGGAGGACGACTCACCAATTTCCTGCTTTCTGGTGTAGTAACAGAAGCGGAATGATGCCCGTGTCCAAGTGGATATTCCACAATGTCAGACTAGTGATGTGAAGCATCACAGCCGACACTCACTGTTCTCCTGTTGTTTCGAGAGCTACGTCGCCGTTTAAGTTACTCGATTGATCGAGCCCCAAATCAAACTGCCAATACATCGATTATATCTCCATATGTACATGCCGAGGGACTATAAACTACAACTTTTACCCCCAGCTTTAACCGGAAGCTGAACCAGTGATGGGGCTCATTTGCACATTTTTTGATCCTATCGGCGTCACCTTCTCAGCTTCTCTTTCATGCGCCAAAGTCAATTTTACTGTTTATGAATTTTTCGATGCGCTCCATGTTGTCGTGTTAACTGTTTATTTATATTTCTAAATGAAATCTGAATACCGTGAAGCATTGGTATATTTGGATCAGTATTCAGATGTGCTCTACTGAGGCGCACACTCTCATCATGCCGAAAACGTGATGAGCCTATGAAGAAGCCTGCATTTACTTGGTGCCGTTTCCATTGTTTATTTGTAAAGCTGGCAGTTATTGTTTTCTCATAATTGTATGTGTAACATGGGAGGTTTCCAAAACACCTTTTTGATTTTATTCAAAAATCAGTGGGTGCTGCTTATAGTTTGCCTGTGCACTCGCAGACTGAATTTGACAGTACCTGCATGTGCGTTTGCTAGGGAATTCACCACTTGCCGTCTTGACCCGTGTGTGCATCTTCATATTCGCGCATTGCTTCTTTTGACCCCCATATGTGAAACTGCACAAACTAAATACAAACCAGCAACGAAGCATTCTTGCACAAAACTTGAAATTATGTCATAGCAAAGCAACACTTGGCTACAGTAGGTGTGTCGTCAGGCCCATTGGAGACAGCGATGAGGGGCCTCGCAAAGGGTACAAAAAAACAAACGTGAGGTGCACACTGCACGCTGCGGGCTTGAGAAAAAGGGGCCGGCAATCTGCACGGCGTGGAGAATCTGTCCCAGTTTCGCTTTGTGTTTCTCACACCGAACATCGCGTTGTATGGAGACGCCCACCAGCAGTAAAAAAAAAAAAAAAAAAAAAAACTAGGTCGAAGATGAAAGGAGAGCGTGGGAGGCAGGAAAAGAGTCTGACATCATGCGGAATGGTGGTAGACAGTGAATGAGCGATAATGCAGGCAAGTGCAATGTGTGCAGACCTCGCTGCCCCCCCCAAACCCAATGCAGCCCCCACGCTCCAGCCTGCATCCCTTTGCTGATCGCTGCTCACGGCGTTCATTCAGACTGGCTGTTAATCAAATCTTTGAGGAGTTTTGTTGGTGTGCATCCAGAGAAGCTTTTCCGTTCGATACTAAACAAGCCCGTCAGACCTTTGCAATGATTCACTTTTTACACGGTCATACTTATGGTAAAAATAGCAACAATCTTTCAAACAAGGAGGAATGTGTTGCTAAGCGGAAGAAGGGTGAATCTTTCAACTAGATTTTGATGGCAGTTAACAAAAGCTATTCTCAGCCGCTTGTATGTACATTTTGACACACATGCTTAAAGTGGGTGACTTGAGCGGATGTCGCCGACAGCGTCACCACAGAAGGGTGCCAGTGAAGGCAGAAAGGGAAAATGAGAAGATAATTATAGAACCTTAAATGAAACTTAGTGGCACACACATCTCCATTCTGGCTGCTCAGTAAAAAAAAGTGATAACCAGACTGGAGATAAATCAAAGCCGGGCCGACTATCGGCGCCGATGTACAGCATTTTGATCAAGATCGTCATCGGCTTTTTTCTGAAACAAAACAAAACAAAAATAAATAACTACATCTGACGGCCGATAAGAGATCAATTCAAGTTGTTTTAATTTGAAATTAACTTTAAAATAATAATAAAAAAAAAAAAAAAATTTTAAATGGGCCGAGCGGCAATTCTCAATCGAAAAACACGCACTTCGGGTCACTTGTAAGTCAAGGCACATCTGCATATCCATAATAAAAAGAGGGGAACATCGACTAAAGAGTGAGTTGCATTTAATCCAAATGTGACGCAAAAGTCACTGCAAAAATAGAAATCACCTCTTTGCATCACTGTCGTTCCATCACTAATCATCAAAATGTAGCATTGTAAGTTTTACTACTGATGGGGAACACTGTTTTTACACTTGTGTATGAAAATGTTAATGAGTCTTTGATGGCCTGATTATTTCCAATGGAAAATATTCATTCTGTTTGACTTTAGTCAGGCCCAGACGTAATCAAACCAATACGCACTTCTACCAAATGCTGCCATAAAACATAGGGCACGCTGAGAAGTTGAGAACTACTTCAATTTTGAGGGCATGATGACGAGCATTGACGAGATACTACAATGCACACAACAGTCACGAAATGATCCTCCAGGTTGAGGCCAGCGGGTCAGAACATTATCATGCATGTTGTCGTTTCCCTTTCGGTCTTTCCCTTCAGGGGTACTGGACATATATGCAGAGGCCTGCACTGCAAAGTTCAGCCAGTTTGACCGGTGTTGCGACATGAGCCTTTAAAAAAAATAAGTTTTTTTTCTTCAGCGTTTTAGTGCACACATGCCATAATTGAGGACTTGATGTGGAAAATAACTCAAAAGCAGTTGGATTTGAGAATATGAGGTGTAAATTGAACAATGACGCTTTCTGTGTTGCCAACTGCTCTACTTTAATAATGGCATGGGGAGTGTCATCTATGTTATGCATGAAAGGATTCTATTCATGTTTTAGTGTCATTATCAACAGGGTCGATTAATCTAGAACACTTCAAGTGGGAAGTGGTAGAAGGTAGCACACTGACTACACTATCAAAACCAGGAGGTTTGCTGCATAGCTTGTTAAAGACCCCACAATGTACTGTACATAGACTATAATTATCTACAGTGTGTAAACATTCCTGGGTGAGGCCCTAATATGATGCTGAGTCCAGAGGATATTTACAGTGAACTCGGCAGTGAAGGCATGTAAGGCAAGTAGAGTAGCGTTTTACCTCGGTGCTGATATTCGTCAAAATGCAGAAAATCGGTATCGGCCTTTTTTAAAAAATCTGATGGCTGATAATAAATCCATTTAAAACTGTGCTAACTTCTAGGAACTATTTATGTAAAATTTCAGAGAGATTGTGCTGGCCCTGGCAACATTCGGCACCTTTTTGTTTGAAATCAAAACAAAGATAAGTGAAATTTGAACATTTGTGTCATTTTGAAATTTTGGAGAGCTTTCTTTACTTTCGAAAATATAGGGATCCATTGTTTAAGTTTTCATTTCACTTTGCAAGACATGCTGATGACCCTGGGAGCGCTCTTTTTGCTAGAATTTTGCAATATTGATAAAAATGTATAATAATAATCAACATTGTGCAAAACTGAAAAAAAATGTTCAATAACCATACGCTTAAATACATTCAAAGTTAAGAGTTGTAATTTTTTTAAATTAATTTGACGCCAATATTTTCCTTTTTGCTGAAAATGAATATCGGCTCCAAATATCGGTTATCGGGCCTCTTTGACTACTAATAATCGGTGTCGGCCCTGAAAAAAAAACATATCAGTCATATCTCTATCGTAGAGTCAGGACTCCTATAAAATGCGTTTGGGCAGCAACGGCAAGTGCTCACCTCCGGTGCGTCCGAGGCCGACTTGTACGGCCGGGTGCAAGCCGTTTTCATTGTCGAGCAGGTGAGGCAGGTGGTGGTAGATGTTTGGCACGTGGAGGGGTTTCCTGTTGGCCAGCTCCTTCAAAAGTTTCTGGGTATCAGCTACACGCATGAGGACATGAAATGCGTTACAGTACGCAACCACAGTGTATCACACACACAATTGCTAATACATTCTAAAGAGGACATTTTCAAAGTGTGTGTGGAGTCCCATACAGCAGGGACACTATTCTTCACCGGTGGCTGCGGTTTTTAGATGCATCCCACTAGGAAGCGGTGACGGCTCTGACGAAATAGCAACCACCAGAACACCTGACTTCCTTTTGTTCGATGTTCCAAGTAATCAGTTACCTGAAAAAGTGGTGAGAGCATCTTTAGTGTTGTTGGTTTCGGCAATGGCGCGCCGAAACTGCTCAAGGATGATGTTGAGCTCCGACGAGCGCTGCAGTGTCCTGTGTTCGGCCACGCGGAGGCGCTCTTTCAAGGCATGGAACTCCTGCTGGTATGCCACCAGTTTCTCTGTAATGAGGAATAGAAAAGTGACCTGTGAGTGCTTGACTCATTAAAAAGACAACGATGTCAACAGCTGTCTGAGATATTTGGTGAACTTCAGCGAGCCGCTCCCACATGGATTGTATTGTATACAAAAGTCACCTGTGGCTGACTTCCTTGTTGGCGACTGGCAGAAAAGAAATCATTAAAGCAACACCGTGTCACTTGTCAGTTTTTGTTGAATATGGCGGCGCCATGTGGACAAAAGCGGTAGTGTTTTGACAAAAATCAACCACAATTCCCATGCGTGCCAGCCAGTGTCGTGAAATCCAGAGCCGTACTTGTAGCGAAAGGAGGATGCGAGTATGCCGTAAAGCAATTCAGGACATTTGTATTTTTTTGTGTGCCAGGGTTGATCCCATCCTCCTCAAAGTTGCTTTGTGCCAGTAAAAAGGATACAGACCCCCTCAGGGCATGAAGTCCCGTTCAACTAATGTACTTGTGAGTCAATGTTTCAAGAAAAGAGTTGTGAAAAAATTTTATTAAGTTCGATTTCTTGCCCAGTGCTGCTTTAAGGGTTTTAATAAGCGACCACGAGCTCAGACAACAAACAACATTCTTTATTCTACCACTACTTATGCCAATGTAGTAGTAAAGTCCTGATTAGAGAAAGTATTTGCAGGAAAAATGATAAGCACAAATAACAAAAATGAAAAACACAAAGTGTGAGGGTAACTCAGTGTGCCTCCTTGTACCGCGTGACTACGTCCCGTTTATAACTTTGAAATGTTGGACTATCGTAACCGAGGACCCGCTGTAGTAGATTCACAAAAGTGTTGTCAACTAGACACAGACTTTCTCGCAAGTATGCTTCTCTATTTTAAAATGTGTAATAAAGATACTCTAGACATTTGCTGCCAAAGCTGTCCAATACCTACAGTCTCAATGGCATACTTTTAAAACCTCGTAAAAATGGTCACGGAACACGGTTGTCATCTGACAACTACGACATTTGTTTTGGCCAAAGGAATGACTTGAGATTTCTTCATCCTGTTAATCGGGCACATAAGAGGATGCTCTGTTTTTAAGGCATCGGTTTAGTTTTCTTGAGACGCTGTCGTCATAATGTTGGTTCATATGACTCAGCTACAGGCACCGGCAACTTCCCCCCGCAAAGTTGATTCGCTGTATTTTCCTTTCTTCATCTAAAAGTTTTGAGGCAAATTGAAAGAGCGGCCCAGATGGAGAGGGTTACAGTTTACCCGGGCCGCCTCAGAGCTACCAGCGCTGGTATATTTTTGCTTTGCTCTTTCGGGGAGCTCATCAATAAAACAATGATGACTGGACTCCCTTTATCTTTTCCCTCTCCCGCATTCTCTCTGGCCGAGCTATTGTCTGTCCACGCTGCTCCTGCTTTAAACACAGATGCAGTCATTTGGACCCGAGCCCCATGAAAAGGGCAGCTTCAAACCCTGAACTGACTTTCATCTGCACAACAGTGCTTTGACTGCCGGGCCTGTGGAGGTGAAGCCACACCTGCAATCCCATGGCGCAAACAGTGCAGATAAGGTTTCTATTTGTCCAATAAAGTGAAGTCCAGACAAAAAAAAAAAAAAAAAAAACACTTAAGGGCTTTCACACGCATTGGCCAATTCACATATTCTAAAAAGAGTTCCAATTAACTGATTAAAAGAGTTTGTCTTTTTTCCCCAGAATAACAAAAGAACCTTTTTCTTGGGAAAGAAATCATTCTATGGCTCAAAATGCGCCTCAAATGTATAGCATTGGTATAAGAAGGCAAAATGACTTGATGTGCATAACACGGCCTGTTTGACCAATGAACAATGTTTGAATGGTCTAGCGCTTATCTTTCTTCTTTGCTGATGCTGACATAGCCGAAACCGTGATCCTCTTGAAAGCAACTCCAAGCCCCACAATCTTCCACACCTGTCATCACTTTTTCAAGATTGTCTCTCGAAAGTAAATTCAACACCTTAGAATTCCTGACTCTGTTGAAATGTCAACTAAGCGTTTGTTTATTTTTTTTTTTTCTTTATTCAAGAGTCAACGCTTGCCTTTGTGGCCAAGAGGAGAAGCCTGCCAGAGTGCCCATAAACACGAAGTCATAGACGCAAATGTAGTGGTTAAATTCTCTGACGGATTTAGCCTGAAAGTTCCGGGCAATCCACGCCAGTGATTTTTATTGCTTTACTGCTGCTGTTTAGTTAGTATCATTTTTTTTTTTTTTTGTTCATGTATTGTGTACACTGCCATTTGCAACCTTGTTATTTGAGCTACTGCCTGTGCTGGCCCTGAAATTCTCTCCGGTAAAAGTATAGTCAATGTTGATGAAATTAAAAAGGTCAAATGGAAATAATCTAACTGGGCATGTGTCAAGTTGTGTCACTTGGAGGAGCAATAGAGTGGATTAAAAAAAAAAATGACGTAGACAACTGCTCTAACAATTAGACCAACCAGAGTCCATCCCCTTCCCAATCTAATTAGTCGTCTCCATTTCTCAGGAGCAATGGGAGGAGGGGCTAAGACCCACCGCTGACACAACAAGCTCTCTTTACAAGTACCTTCCTTCTGTTTGCATTTCCTCCCCTCCTGAGACTAATATTTTCACAAAACTGTATACGCGTTTCACCACATGCAGCGAAATATGCTTATGTTCACTTTTGTGTTCTGCGGCAGCCTCTTTATCTCTTCTCTCAGGACATTCTGTCGCGACAGCGCCCTCCCTGCAAACACTGCCGTATTTATTTATTAATGGAGGCATGTGGGAGGAAAGGGCACTTGAAATGTGCAATTGACATGCATCAAATGCCTTTAAAAGGTGCGTTAATCATTCCTCTCATTTTTTTACCTAAAACGACTAAAAAAGGTATAACCAAACTAAATGTAAAGTTTGGAGTATCAGTGTAAGTTTGAAGCAGCAATTAACTTGGCTTTATGGAGTTAAGGCTTGAGGGACTAACTATTTTACTGGAATACTTTTACTGGACTCTTGCCGATGTAATAGGACAATTTTTTATGGAGTTTGGCATTTTCTTGGAAATTTGTGAGGCTGAAAAAGCGAGTTGCATATTTTTGTGTGTTTTAGGCTGGTCTGACTTAAAGGGGAAGTCAACGCAAACATACTTTTTTCAAGAATATGTTCTATGCAGGCTCACTGGTTGAAACAAGGCATTTTGATGAATATTGCGTTTGTGGAATATGAGTTAAGTAAAATGCCGTGACTGAAACCCCTGACCTAGTTTATAGTTTCGGATCGGACTATATACTGAAAAAACATTTGTTACTTAAAGGCAATCTAACTGCGGTGCTGAAAAAAAAAAAAAAAATGGTGTGCCACAGATTTTGCTTGGCCTATACGAGAATGAGAGCCAGATGTACGCAAAACATGCTTGTGCATTATGCATGAGAAAGAACCCTCCAGTAGTGCACCTCGTGCTTCCACAATGCAGCTGCCATATGTAGCACGAGGCATTCAAACAGGCAATTATCGCTCACAAGACCTCAGCACAGTGAGCATCAGAGGATTACCTCATGTTCGCTTCATTCCAAAAGAAAATAACTTCAACAAGGAGTATTAAGAGAAGAAATAGGCATCAGAAGCCTCACATTAAAGTGGAAATGAAGCTAAAAAATACATTTAAAAAAATCTTCGCAGTAATACAAGTATGTTTGTGCAGAGTAAATTAAGCACAAAACAAGTGGTTTGTTTTTCTTGGTTGCGTTTAGAAGGCAATACAAACGCGAGTGCGCAGGCGATGGAAAGCTGTCACTTTATGCAAACCTGGATAAAACTGAATGCACTGTAGTCATACAGAATGTGAAGTGACACTGATTTGGTGTCTATCTTCCAATCAAAACATTTTTTTAAAAGCACTTTTTACATCCTACAAATTCACAAGCTGCAAGTCCTCTACAAAAACTATTTTTAGAACGCTCAGATTGTACTCGACAAAAACAAGTGCCTTAACTGTGTAATTGTATACTTGACACGATGAAGCATGGATTGAAGTAGGCTTCAGTAGCATGATGATGGGCAGCATATTTTGGATGGTAGGGAAAAATCTCCAGCAAGACTGGAAATATTAGACTTAAAGCCGAAATCAACCCAAACACATTTTTTTCAAGAATATGTTCCCAGAAGGCCCACTAGTTGAAACACGGCATTCTGATTAATATTGCGTTTGTGGAATAAGAGTTAATCCATCCGTTTTTAGCCATCTCAGGGGGTGGCCATTTTGTCACTTCTGTCGACTGAAAATGACGCCACAGTTGCTCAGGGCTCAGCTAACAACCAATCACGGCTCACCTGTTTTCTGAAGCTGAGCCGTGATTGGCCGTTACCTGAGCAGTTGTGATGTCATTTTCAGTCGACAGAAGTGACAAAATGGCCACCCCGAGAGATGGCTAAAAACGGGTGGATATGAAGCGAACTGATTTGGACCAGATAAAGCGAAAGCAGCCCAAAGTTATGTGCTATTCACCGAAAAGTAAATGAAAATGCGAAAGTTGTCCTCTTTGTTAAGATTATTACACTCACTAGAAATCACCTAGAGTGGCTTTATTTGGAAGAAATCTTCCTTTTGTGGTAATTGTTTCTGTACTTAGAATCCTATCAAATAGACTGCAACAAAATGCATGGCAGAGGCGACTGATAGGACAATCGCATCACACAGAAGTGACCACAAAAGCTTCTTCCCATGACTTCCGAGACCCATGTGAGCCTCGTGCACAAACCACAGAACAAGAGCAAATACTTCAGCAAACACTCGCCATGGTGTACACTCTGCATTTACGAGGCCTCGCCTTCACCATAGCTGTGAATATGTATGCCGATAGGCTTGCCATGCGTCCAGAAAAAAGAAGAAAAAAAGTCCACAAACACACAGGAACACAGCTGCAGAAAAAGTAACAACAAATTAAAGCATGTATCCCGCTCTTAAATTGAGGGGAATTCTCTAGGGGAATTCTGTGGCGATATAGAAACGAAGGAAGATTGTGAGTGAGGGAACGGAAGCGTGGGACACAGGATGTTGCTGTTACTATAATAACTTAACAGTGCAAAATGCCCAGTCCGGTTTCCGACAGTGGAAGAAACGCCCGGAGGAATAGTAGGTGCGAGTGTGTGTGTGTAGACACTAGGCAGCGGGACACATGCAACAAAGAACGAACACATCCTACTTCTTGTCTCATTGCCTCGTCAGCACTCTGCCGCCTTTCACATATCCGCTCTCCCTCTTTTATCGTTTGGCCCGCTCTCCTCATCCTTCCAGGCCACTGAGGATTTGTCTGGCAGGCCGCCCAACGACGACACAATCCAAACGCTTACAACATGATGCATGATACAGGCGGACAACAAGTGAGAGAAACCCCCTCATTGCACATTATTGTGCAACGTGTGCGTGTAAATCCGGGCAACCAATTTGATGCACTCGCGTGTGCTATTTTTGTCCCATTGTGTGTGGACTGCTGGGACCCAGAGATCTGGTGGATGGGAGAGCTGAAAGGACAGTGAGGAGGAAGTGTAATTTGCAAAGAGGAAGAGTGTTCAAGAATGAACACACAACTTCAACACCCCACCTAAAAAACGTATGCCATGTACAGCGGTGGTGTGACAAAGTACAAATACTTCATGACTGTAGTTCAGATGATTTTTCAGGCATCTGTATTGTACTTAATACAAACACTTTTAATAAACAAAGAAGAGTTTTACAGATAACTGACTCTGTAAGATGCTGTAAGATTTGTCTCTTTTTGCAGAGGATAAAGAATATATATATCGGAAATGGTACACGGAATGCAGTTAAATAGCACTTTATCCACCCCATGCAATGCCCTAAGCACTTAAAGCCTCAAATTCAATTATGTTTAAACTTAGCTGTTGAACCGGAGGTGTACGATGGCATGTTTTGGCAGTTGCTTCTCTGGAAATGTTTTTCTTTTTAGTTTCAAATTGCTTACTTGAAGTAGGATCCCTCGCTGTACCAAAGGTAGAATCCGGGGTGCTTTTTACTTAGTCTTTTTCTACGTATCTGGGTTAGGGTTACTTCTGCTTAAGTACAGAGTTTAAGTTATGTACAGCACTTGGAAACTGATCAAAATTAAGGGATAAGACCCTTGTTTTTCTTGAAATTAGCTGGTTCTCGTCATCAACCATTGACTTCACAGGAGGTTTTGA
This sequence comes from Filicampus tigris, assembly GCF_054856515.1. Lineage (NCBI taxonomy): Eukaryota > Metazoa > Chordata > Actinopteri > Syngnathiformes > Syngnathidae > Filicampus > Filicampus tigris. The sequence continues at coordinate 10,214,036 of NC_141230.1, read as the reverse complement.
AAAAGACATGATTTAGAATGGATGACAGGTATGTTTTACGTTCAAAATTTGAAAAATGTCATCCTGCCGCCTGTTTGAGACACCTGATATAAAGGATTACAATTTGACATAATTTGAAATATGAATACAAGTAACTATATCTTAAGCAAAAAAAATTAACGTGTTTGGTGTTCGTATTTTTGTTAATCAACCAGTGTCGATGGGTCCGATGGACCCGCTAAAGTTTGGGGGTTTCAAAACAACACAATCAAATAATTTTCTGTTAAAATACTCAACAGATGTTTACTACATCGCAATTGCAAGTCATATGAACAGCAAATATTGTTAATATTACCTTTGTTGGATCACATTTATGAATTAATGTGCAACTTTTTTTTTTTTAATAAAATGTCTTAAAAAAATGAAAATCCCTTAACAGTGTGTTATCAACATGAGGTTTCAGATATGCCATGTGTAATTTTTTTTTTTTTTTTTTAATAAATTCCCGAAAACGGGTCCCACAGCCCCGACCACCATACAAGGGTTACACATGTTTCATGTTGAAAAACAAGATTTGTGACTCAAACTTTCATTAACATGTTCATATGGCTTTAGATTTTATAACCAATTTCACCGCATTTCACAGATGCTCAAAACGCTTAATTGCAAGTGAATTCATCAAGCTGCAGGTTTATCACTTCACTGTTTGTTTTTACACATCTTGTTAAAATTTTAGATCCGACCAAGAATTAGCTTTTGGCACACTACAAAACTACGCAAAAAAATACATAATAAATAAATAAAATAAAAAATTGTGAGTTATAGTTGCAGTGCAAAACTGACATGTTGAGTTCTTTTGATGCCGCCTCTACTGGTTGCAGCCAAGTAGTGCACTGCATTATTTATCTTAAAACGAAAGTCAACCCAAACATATTTTTTTCAAGAATATGTTCCCAGTAGGCCCACTAGTTGAAATACAGCATTCTGATTAATTTTGCGTTTGTGGAATATAAGTTAAGCAGCAAAATGCACTCGTTTTGCGGCCATTTTGTCTTCTGTCGACTGAAAATGACATCACAACTGCTCACAACGACCGATCACGGCCGACCTCTTTTCTGAATCTGAGCCATGATTGGTCGTTGTGAGCAGTTGTGATGTCATTTTCAGTTGACGGAAAACAAAATGGCCGCCCCCAGAGATGGCTAAAAACTAGTGGATTTACACTTATTCCACAAACACAATATTTATCAGAATGCCCGGTTTCAACTAGTGAGCTTGCATAGAACATATTCTTGAAAACAATATGTTTGCGTTGACTTCCGCTTTAAGCTGCTTCAAGATGCAACTAGATTCCGCATAATCAACATTAAAATGGATCAGTCAATTATCATGCCCATCCCTAACTGCCGTTTCCACTCGTACAACAGCATAAATGATGAAGAATAAAATAACCATCATGCATTGTGCCCTGAGGATGTCACACTGAGATGTTTTCACCGTCATCCAACCTGCTCGTTGAGATTACTGTGGCTTCGCCATGAGATGCAACAAGAAACAAAGAAGCGCACACTCGGGAGAGTCACGATGGAGTGTTTGTACAGCTGACTGACATCAGGCCCCCGTCCGTCGCAGCAAGTCTCGTGACCAGAGAGCGATCCAAGATGTCAGAGGCGAAGAACTCAAACAGCCAAGATTAGCTCTCAACTCCCAACGATGACACTCACGCATTGGTTGAATGACATTTAACAGATACCGATTCAAATTCCGATTATCACTGTCGTGACTCACAAAATCCAAAACATTAGTCGGCGTGTAACAATAGCCTCAAACATCATTCGTACATCTTTTTTGTTTATCTTTGGGAAGGTCATCAAGACCCATTAAGTTTCTCAAATGTTCCCAGAAAATCTTAACCACTAAACAAGACATAAAAATAACTAAGTGGCCCAAAGAAAGAAAATTCCATCCATCCATCATATCTCCAATAATGCATGTCCTCAGGCGAAAGAAACATTCACACTCATATTAGAGTTAGTTTTCAATTTAGTGTCTTCAATTAAACTCTTAAGATACTGTAATGTTTTGGAAGGTAGGAGGAAGCTAGAGTACCCGCAAAAAAACGACAAGGAGGGGAAAGCATACAAAAACCTGAACCTCAGACGCAGACGCCCTTTACAGATGTGCACTGTTGTTTTTCATGCCTTCAAAAAGTCTTTGAGGTAGCACATTACAACAGATGCGAGCTGCGCATTTAGTACCCGAGCCTCCACGCAACTGGACCAAATACATTTGGAGAGGTACAGCATCAATATTGATCATATAACATGTCAAAAACAGATCAAATATACCAAGTCTAAATACTGTACTGTCCTCTCAGTTCAAAGTCAGCTTTAGCTGATCCCTGGCAATTCAACAGGATGATTAGCCCTTTCGGCACTATGCTAAACTAATGCAGTTCTTCTCAACTAGCGGGGAGGGACACCCTTGGGGGGTGCATGTGACTTGAGGAACATTTTTTTTTTTGCCGTACAAGAATAGAATGTAATAGCAATTACATTACGTGCCAGTCTTTTCTGTGACAGACTAAAAAAACATGAAAAGGTTATTATTTGTTGAAAGTTGTTCTATATTTCTTTTTTCTTGTTTTGTTTTCTTTAAGGGCGGCACGGTGGTCGACTGGTTAGCACGTCCGCCTCACAGTTCAGAGGTCGTGGGTTCGATCCCGGCTCCGGCCTCCCTGTGTGGAGTTTGCATGTTCTCCCCGTGCCTGCGTGGGTTTTCTCCGGGTACTCCGGTTTCCTCCCGCATTCCAAAATCATGCACGGTAGGCTAATTGGACACTCTAAATTGCCACTAGGTGTGATTGTGAGTACGGATGTTTGTTTGTCTCTGTGTGCCCTGCGATTGGCTGGCAACCAGTTCAGGGTGTCCCCCGCCTACTGCCCGTTGACAGCTGGGAGAGGCTCCAGCACGCCCCGCGACCCTTGTGAGGAGAAGCGGTATCGATAAAGGATGGATGAATGTTTTCTTTCATGTTAAAAAGTTTATAGACAATTATACTATTTATCGTCGCGGCAGAGAGTTGGGGGGGTGCAAAATGTTTTCTTCTTCCTGGGTGCGTGTAAAGGAAAATAATTGAGAAGCACTGGGTGAACTATGGACTACACTGCATATGTTCTTGTGTTTCCTTGTTCATTTGCCTCGAATGTAAAGCACTTTTAACACAGAGGATCTTATCAGACTATTTGGCAATTGTCAACAGAGAATGTGCAAAGTCACTGGGCTGACACTTGAATGGAGGTGACTAGTAAATGACAGCGCTGTGACTGAGACGAGTGTATGCGGGGCAGGCCATTGGTTTGACATTTGTGACAGCTTTGTCACAGATTGGGGGCTGCCGGTAAGTATTCATAGAGCTTCAAAAGAATGAGAAAGAAACTCTTCAGTCCAAAATTCTTAAAAACGCATACAATTTGGAGATCGACCAAAATCTTCAAGGAAAAATATCTACCCACCTGCAGCTGTCACGTACGGAACTGTTGAAGTGTATTTTCCCAAAAATGGTTAACTTCTGTTTATACTGGCTTCTTTCATGTTCAAGAACATTATAATTAGCGGTGTTCCGATCAGGGTTTTATGCTGCCGATATCGATAATCCATGAGTGTGATCGGCCAATACAGATCACATAGATTTGGTCTAAAACCTAAAAAAAAAACATTTAGAGCTACAATTACCATTTTTTTCTTAAATAACCGATTCATCTGTTGATTTTTTTCAATAATTGACCTATCACATTGAAAAAAAACAACAACTTTTGTTTAATTCAAACCCTTTAAGGCTCAGAAACAGGACATTGCTTCAAATAGACAGTGCAGTAAATGCAGAAATTATTGATTTTCGGGTTTGATTGTCACGAGTCACATTTACACGGAGCCTTGTTTTACAATTAAAATTAAACCAAATCACCGAATGGAATGAAAATACTCCCACATCTCAGAGCAAATCAGAATGGAATAATTAAATATAATAAAACATTGTAGAACGAAAAGAAGACGAGTGTTTCAAGTCACATTTGTCATGCACTTGTATACAAAACACAATATAAAAGCGATCTGCACACTATTTTGGATTTATTGACATCAAATGTGAGCTCCTAGGATGAAAAGCCACTATCACTTCCACAAAATCAAAAATATTGTCCAAAGGACTTTATTTTTACAGGGTGAAGTGGACAATTGTAGGAATGTGCATATGAATTTTGGTGGCGATTGGTCGTAGTTTCTGGACATTGAGCGACACTCAAGTTTTATTACAGCTCCATAGGCAGACGGCCGGCAGCCATGGCTGTTAACTTTTGCTAGTGCCGTGGCTTGTCGAGGCAGAATTAGCTTTCGACGGGTAAAGAGACAAGGTTAGCAGAACAGCCTTGAGCATTGCTGAAGAAAGTAATATATAGAATCTACTACACGTAACATTACTGACTATGATATATTATTTAAACTGGGTGTAATTCTGATATAGATTTCTCCGTAATAAAATGACACCTTTTTTAATTGTTTGCAACTGCTGTAAGTGGGTAGAGCACATAATGATTATGAACAATTGGCGACTTTTCAGTGTGATCGATCGGCCATAAAAGGCTTTAATGACCGATTGAATACTTTTCCACGAAAATCGGATCCGAGCACCCCTAATTATGTCACTTAAAACATTGCTAGTAACATTATTGACTGTTTGTAAATTCTAACGTTTTTATAAATATGAACAATTGGGATGGGACTTTCACCGTTTGAAATTCTTGAGAAAACTTAATGACTTATAAGTGCGTGCTCAACCACGATAACCCTGTAAATAGACTAGTTTACGCATATTGTATTTTCCAAGAAGGTTGATGTTTAAACTATCAAAAGAATGTGTGCATTTCAGTCCCCATACTTTGGGGGAAAAAGCCTTTCGGGTCTTTCCGGTTTACAACTGCTTGAGTTTCCGTCATTTGGAAAATGTCTTGAATTCCAAACACCTTGGGCTGATGCCGTTGCCCGTTTGCCTTTGTTCCAATAATATGTGCACAGTGCTAGGACACACGGGTGGTGCAGTGGGTGGGCCCTGCCCGGCCAGCCCCACTCCAGAGCTCAGCCCCGAATCCCCGTTTTCAGTTAAGCTCCGATCCTCGGGCCCGAAAGGGCATCCGACTGAGCCAGCAATCTCCAGGCCAACCACCACATGTCACAGAAACTCTCACGTCGCATGAAATCTGTTCTCTGACACTGGTTGACTTCACAGTTGTTCTAACTTCAAAACTAAGTGTTAGCAGGGCCATGCTGTCAACCAGTGGCATTTGACAGGATTTGTTGGAATAAGTATTATCTAGCATACCGTATGTGCATTTACCTATGACAGGATCATCTCTTAAGGTCCCTATAAAGTGTAAATATTCAAACTGTCAAAGTTAAAGCCTTAACTTTAGAGATCACTTTAAATTATTCAATTTTTCAAAAACAGCCAGCATGAGAAGAGCGAGACAGTCTCAAGAGAAAAATAACGTGCCAAATAAATATATGTATAAATAACGCGTCGACAATTTTGATCGTCGACGTCGTTGTGATTAGTCAACTAATCTGGGCAGCCCTAATTTGAATGATTAATTCAATAAAACATTGGAAAAAAAGAAAACGTGAAATGAAGATTCCAAATTGTGAAAACTCATGCACTCATCTCTGCTCTCGAATGCTCTGGGCATGCCTGCTAATGGCTGAGAACACACCCCACTAAACTATCAATCCAAATACATGTACTATGACCTAGAAAAGTTGATGCTAATTAATCTAGCATTAAAACCTAAATACATGTAGGACCCGAGAAAATGTATCCCCTTAAAGCCTCAGGTGGCTGGAAGGTATCCCATCAGGCCGTTGTGGGACTTTTCCAAGCCATGACGATGAGGGGCTGTAAAGTGGTCAGTCCAGTGGACTTTCCAAAGGGAAGATGTACCTGTATTTATGTATTCGATTCCTCGAGTAATCGATGGAATAATTGATAAGATTCTATTCTGTGATCGCTACATGAATGATCACAATAATGCTCTTTGTTCCGATTAAAAATGTGTTGGTTTGTGTCAACAGGTGCAGCGCACACTGCAACAGGCATCATCCCGTTGCTGTTTAGTCACACTGAAGAGTCATTCGCTGCTAATGTGGTTTCATTCTTTGGACTTCCTTTTAAAGAAGACTTTGATAGCGCATAAGCACAACATGATACCTTGGCTTGGAATTTATCTGAGGGCTGCAATTATTTACACTTTGCTGATAAGAAGTCTCAAAAGACCAAGCCCCAACGCTTCCCACAGGGACTGCATCCTGGGCAAGCAGCCACACTCGGGCCTCACGTAACGCCCAAACAGAAAGTGCTGTGCGAAAAGGTTGGCACCAATAATAAGCTAATAAGTGCATGATATATGATGGTGTGCTGGTATAGGGAATGAGACAGTGGTACACTGGGCTTTTAACAAGAGCAAAACTTTCCGTAGAGTCAAACAACACTGAAAGTGAAAATAGGAAGTGTCTTCCAAGATGGATGTCATTGAGCTAGTTAGCAAGCTGGATGGCTGTCAGCTTTGAAGCAATGTGGATTTCCATTTGCATGTTCCCTGGTTGGATGGCTACTTACTAACTAACCTAGACCAAATGTCAACCAGCTGGGGACCAAAATGGATGTAGACTTGCCACTCCCCAGTTGGATATCTCCCAACTACTACCAAGTTGCATTTACCATACAGTCTATTATCTATTTAACAGTAAGCATGTGAGCCAGCAAATTATCAAAGTGGATGAACATCACCACTAGCTATTAACCAAGCTGAACTTCAACTAGATAATAATCAAGCTCAACATCTACCATGTTTTGAGCAAGCCTGGAAGGTTACTGTCAAGATAGAACCAAGCTTAAAGTCAAGCAAGTATTTACTAGGGATGGCTGGATGGCACTTTTTGATATCCAATACCTCCAATACCTCGTGGATTGGCAGCTACCGATCCCACTGCCCGCCTTGTGAAACAACATCAGCGGAACGTTTGCGTTTCTCCTGCCGAACTGGTAAAAATGTTGTGGTTGACCATGTACTGGATATAAAGTGAAGTAGGGCTGTTCGATTTTGCCGAACAAGAAAATCCCGATTATTTTCTCTCAAACCCGATTTTACGATTGCGATTACGATTTCTTTGTTAAAAAAAATAAAATATTGAGAAATTAAGTATTTTGAATGTCATTTATTTAAACTTAATTTTTCTTTCTTTGAACTCAAAATGACAGTCAACTAAACTTAATATACACAGAACAATTCGTTGGGATTAACAGCATTTTACTGACACAATAGATTTCAGATCTGTTCTTAATTAAACCAATAAAGATAAAAAAAAGTGCATATACCATCTGAAACAAAATCATCAACATGAGAGAAGGTTGACAGTCAAGTCTGTAAACCAAACAGTCTGTCAGCAAGTCATTTTTCCAACCAGCTAGTGACTAGCCTTTCACCTTTCTTCCTGGTCTTACTTAAATATAAATCAATGATTAGTGCAAAGTGTCACTCAATAATACAATGCACTGTCAAGCTTAAGTACGGATGCATAGTCCGGTTGGACCAGAGGTCCGTTGTAGAGGAGAAAAAACGGGACGCCTTTCAGACGTTGAGTTACTTGCTCACGGGTTGTATTGTACATGTGAGGCATTTGTTTTTATTTTTATATTTAGTTTTTATCGAGACATCCTACCAAAGCCCAGTGCGCATGTGTGCACAAGCACAAAACACCGATAAGTGTTTTCGCAGGTATTTTCTAACTTTTTGTCCTACCTGTCGTACGTTCGGTTAAAAGCGGTGAGTACTTACTATCTTTGTTTTTATTGAGTCTTATTTGACTCTTTGATTGCCTCAAAAATACTTGGTGTGTGTTTTCCGTCATAGCTTTGAAGCATTGTGTGTTTTCTTGTACAGTGGTACCTCCACTTACGAACGTCTCTTCATCCGAAATTTTCAAGTTACGAAACGCCTCAACAGAAAAATATTGCCTCTTGTTACGAAAGAAATTTCAAGATACGAAAGGTAAAAATACAGTATGGGCTGCCACTCGCAGCTCCGGAGTTTCTTGAATGCAACATACTCATAGCTGCTCTGCCATTGGCTAGCCTAGCATCTTCCTGGCATCCCATTGGCTAAGAGGGACCTCTACCGTATGTGTCTATGTGTGTAGATAGACAGGTAGATAGATATATATGTGATAGATATGTCTATGCAGCGTAATCGTCATTCGCCCCTCGGGCCATGAGGTGTTCCGATAGTTTTATGTGAATTAGAAACGAGGAAAAGAAAAAAAAGGAGAATATCGGGGGGGGGGTTTTGTCCTTACAAACAAAGCAAGAGATAATAGAAAAGTATGAAAAGGGGATGCGTTTGGTTTATCTCGCTAAAGAATATGACCGTAATGTATCGACAGTCGCCACGTTATTAAATCGGTTCTTTACAAAACGCCAGGCAAAAAACACTTCTGAGAGAGAACATGAACCAGAGAGGGCTGAAGATCCATGCTTGCCTGATTGCTTGCCCACTGCCAGTCGCCCTCTGCCTCCCGAGAGTTGATACGAGTTTGGTGTCGCTATAAATATAATCAGTCGTGGTTCATGTGCGCATTCGTGCTCTTGTCCTCTTCAGTCTGTGGAAGTGGAGAAGCGATTGCCATGGAATTTTTTGATTTTGTGGATGTGACCATGATGAGATCACGTTTTATGTCAATAAATCCAAATTATTGTTCAGAACACTATCATACTTTCACAGGTTGAAGTGGACAAGAGTAGTAATGTGCATTTGCATTTTGGTGGCGATCGGTCGCCGTTTTAGACAACAGAGCTGACAAAGCGAGCAATATTACCACGCTTGGCTCCCTCCCGTGGCGTAGGCCGCTGAGACCGAAAACATAACATAAGCCGCGCCCCAAAAGGGGGCGGGACAATTTGGCGTACCCATGTGGAAGCAAAAAATATATATAACGCATCACACACATTTGACAAAAATTGTAAAAGTATTTTAAGTGTGATAACTAAGTTATTTCTGCATATTTTTTTCCTTTCAACCACTCAAAATGTTTAGTGGCATCAGAGCTATCTATACACATAGTTTTTATTTTTTCTTTGTACTTTTTTGTCCTCTATTGACAATAAAAGCAGTACTGTGCCATGACCAAAACTAACTATATTGGATATATATGTATAAAACAAAATTAAATTGGAAAATTTCATATCACACAATTAGAGCCTTGAAAAGGTCAAAGTGTCATAACAACAAAATCTTTTATTTCCATGCCCATTTTTGGCAATGGCCGTTTTTGTGTATAATACCCCTAAACATGCAATTGTCTACATTAATTGTAAATGTTTTGAAGTGCGATAACTAAATCATTTCTGAATATTTTTTTACTTTCAACTACTCGAAATGTTCAGTGGCATCAAAGCTATCCATACAAAGCAGCACTGTGCTATGACCAAAAACACCTAACGGTGAAGGGGTATTAAATGCTCAACACAAAAATTTGGCATGCATACGTCAGTACAAGCGTAAATAAAGCAATTGATGTGGTAATCGCGGGAAATGCATGCTTTCACATTAGGTTTCCAATGCATTAAAAAAATCTGAATTATAATGGGTGTCTATGCTACAAAAATTGTATTTATGTCATGTTTAGATATCAAGTTCAATCTCATTGCTGCAATGCCTTTGAATGGTCAGTAGGTGGCATTTTGAAGTTTTATTTCAATTTTAGACACCCCTTGGAAATGTCAGCTCTCTGGTGTGTTTTTTTTTATATGCTTTGTCTTTGATTTACAGATCAAACATTCAAAAAGTTTACAAAAAAATGTAGACAAAAGTCTTTTGAGGGGGCATTTTAGTTCCAATGTCATTTTTACATGCAAAACTATTATATAAGTGCCAATGTTAAGCTCATCCAAGTGTCCCTTTAAGAAATTTCTTCCAGAACCAATTAATTTCGTAAGTAGAGGTACCACTGTAGTAGCTTTTGAGCAAAGTGTTGATCTGTTGACCACACTCAATTGTATCATTCAGTTGTCAGGACGTCCTATATTTTCTTAGGGATTTTTTAAAGTTCTACCTGTATGCACCTAAACAAAACAAGCTCAAAGCGCACGGTAGTATTTTCAACATAGTCTGCAATTTTTTAACATTGTCTGGCATTGAATGAGTTCTTACCTTTCACGTTTAAATCCATACGAAATACTTGACTTCCATTATTATTACTAGACTTTTACACTCGCCATTACGGTGAAGGGATTCAATTAACACCATGATATGAATTCCAAACCATACCTTTGCCATTTTGCCAGGCGGTGTACCAAGACAAGCTGAGGAAAGACGTGAAGAAAATTATCGCAGTGGCCACAGTTCCATTTCTGAGCCTCATCTCATTTCAGCGAAGCCTCGCTTGCGTCGCCGCCGTCCTCCGTGGTTCAAAGAGGCTCTCCCACGAATGTGACACCCCCCCCCCACCACCACCACAGTCGGAAGAGTGTACAGAGACAAACCAAAGGTCTTCCGCGTCGAGATGATTTACATGACTGGTTAATACGAAGAGGGGGGTTAGCTGCCGGTGCGGTCCATTTCTGGTGGAGAGGGGGACGTTAATAAGAGTCACAAGCAGGAACAAGCATTTTGACCTCGGCTTTGTGGCGGACGGCTGATGGTGGTGGAGGACCCTTCCGTGATAGCCTGCTAGCGACGCCTCGAAATCACGTCGATTCCACTGCGACGAGCAACAGATGAGAAAACCCGAAATTGATAACAGTACAGTCGTTCCAAGTGCAGTGACGTTTTTCTACGGAATCATTTTCGGCTCTGCGCTTCACGCTTGTCAGTCGGGCTGTGCGAGACGTTCAGCTAAAATTAAATGGCAATTACTGCGCACTATTGACAAAACCCCGCAAAATAAGGCACTCCGTGTATTGTGTGTCCAAGTCTTCCGTGGCGAAACGCCATAAATATGAACAATTCCACATGCATTAGCACGCGCATTTCCCAACACCTAAACTGTTTGTTCCAGCCTATTACATTACGTGTACACGCTCGCTTCCGGAATCATCTTTCAAAATAAAGTATGTTTCCCGGTCTATCTGGACATACCGCAGTTTTGACAGGATTAACAGTTGAGTGGATGTTCTTCTTGTGATTTTTATGACGTGTGGCAGGCAAAGTGCATTACCGTTACCTACTGGTATAATGTGCAAACCAACTAAGACCACTAACCTATGGAAAAGAAAAGGAGAGGGAGGAGTGGAACCCTCAAATCTTCTATGTAACTTGTAACACGGTAGTTGTCGATAACAGTTAGTGTATCTGATCTGCTCTAAGATCCCTCATGTCAAGAAATGTAGCTGGTGCCTCCGCTATCTACCTTATTTTATCATGTTTCTTCTTCATACACTGATTGTATGACAAATAAAAGCCATACAATTCTCCTTCCTCACCACCACACACTTATGCAAACATACAGTTTGCACCGGCCTATCACGCGCAGGGTCCTGTCCTTGCTCCACTATCCCACCTTGCCCCTTTACAAATCCATACGTATCGACCACTTCCATTTTCACTCGTTTGTTCGCTTCAGCATACGAGAGCTTGTCCATTATCGAAATTCTCTGTGCCTCTCTTGCATGCTTCTGAACAACACACCCTTCATATACTGCACTATGAGCACCTCCACAATTACAACACTACGGCACCAACTCCACACTTCCCATACTCATTCTGTCCAGCTCCACACCTTAACATCCCTCTTCATTCCTTAGCAATATAGCCAAATCGTTGACACACACACCCACACACGCAAAAAAACACTTTACACGTCTGGGCCATTCTACCGAATTGTTTGAAATTGCTGTCCCACAATGAAAATCAAATTTGAAAAAACAATGAAGTGTTCAGACCTTGCATAATTAGTAATATCTTGTTAAGATCTATTTTATCACAAGACATTAATTGAGATACTATTAAACGGAATGTATATGTCACTCCCTATTGGGAGGTGGCTGTCCCAAACTTTCATTCATTAATTCCGGAGGAAACCCCCGCAGGCACGGGGAGGTCATGCAAACTCCACACAGGGAGGCCGGAGCCGGGATCGAACCCACGACCTCTGAACTGTGAGGCGGACGTGCTAACCAGTCTTCCACCGTGCCGCCGCTGTCCCAATCTCTAACTCCTAAATTTCAATTAATGAAAATAAAATGTAGATTTTGCCAATTAAAAAAATATTTTACTTTAATAGATCGTTTTGGCTGCTTTAAAATGTATGGTGAAAGATTTACATTGATTTTGTAGATTTTTTTTCAAATTAAAAGTTTTTATGTAAGAAAAAAAACCTGTCCCAACTTTTAATGTCACTACCGAAACGCAAAGAGCATTTTAGCCACATCCCTAGAAATTTCACCAATAAGAGACATTGCCTTCATGTTCATCAATGGACACATGGCGAGTAATTAGTTTACAGCATTATTAAGTATGTACCCTCCAAAGTCTGAAAATCAACATGTGGTTTTAAGGACCGTCACTACCAAACACCTCACGGCTGTTAAAAATTCATTTAGATTGATTTTGATGTCAAAACCATATATATAAATTTATTTAAAAAAATACTCTGTAGAGGGAGAATGGAAAAAAAATGAATCGGCTAATAGAATTATTCTTATTCTTATGTAATTGTGTGTTTCGGTATAGTGACAAATTTTAGGACAGGCAAGATATTAGGGAAAAGCTAGAAAATACTATTTGAAAATTGACTGTACTTTTACTATACATGTGCCCCTTAGATATGGTGCAACATGATGACAGTAAAGGTTTTTCTGAAATAACAAATTTCACACATTTTCCAACTCTGAATTTGAACCAATTCAGTAGAATGGCCCGTATATGTATTCCCTCACACCATGGTTTACGTAACCAATGTTAGAACATCTTCAAATTGTAACATCACTGCCAGTCCATCTCCATCTCTTCTACTCCTAATCCTTTTAGCCTCAAACACTACACACAGAAATTGTCCGCTGGATGGAACATGGTGCAACATGAACTCCCAGAAGCAACCGCTGACATTTATTGGGTCCGACTTCAACCAGAAACAAAAGGTGGGAGGCGGCGCCTACTCGGCCTTCCTGCGGTGGAAGCCCTGGATCCACTCTCTTGCCTCCTACAGTCCTCCGATCGACCCTCTCCATCTCACACTGTACTATGACAGAAATGATGATTTGATTTACAGGGAAACCTTTGAGTCAGTGCAGGGTGAAACTTGGATGCTCAAAAGTACAGATATTTACATAGGGAAACAAGGAGTGGCGGCTGCATCCACCTTGACAAAAGACCAGAGTGAGTGGTTTATGATGAGTCGGACATCTTTTCCACACATTTCACTTGCACTTGCACTAGGTCATGAAGCCCGAGAACTGGGACCCATGATAAGGAAATGCCATTTGGCGAACGATTGGCAACAAGGTCAAATACCAAATGTGTTGTACTCTCCTAGTGCTGAATGTTTTTGTATTCAGAGCGCCGCGATGGACGAGGGGGTGCTGGAGCATGTGACACTGACGCGATTCCACGGCAGAGAGCTCTTGGACCATGAGGACGCCGAAGAGCTGCTGAATTTGCTGCCGGACTCACTGTGGTCCGAGGGGCCTGCCGACGTGGGATTATGTACATCCGTGACTCCAGTCGCGTTTGAGGTAGACTCGACTGCTTTTGTCAACATGCCGCAATATCCTTGTAAACATGAGGCCGCTGAAGGCATCGCGGAGACCCTCGAGGGACTCTGGAAAGCCGGAGTCCTAGAAGAATCAAATTCTCCCTTTAACACTCCCATTCTACCAGTAAAAAAGGCCGACGGCATCAATTACAGGATGGCTCATGATTTGAGACGAATAAACGACATTACTAAAACGCCCTGCGTTCCGGTCCCTGATCCACACCGTTGTTTGGGTGTTCTGGGCCCGGAAATGCAATGGTTTTCGGTAATTGATTTGGCTAATGCCAGTGTTGATCTCAAAAGGGGGATTAAAGGGATATGGGTTTTTTTTGTTTAATGTAGCTTACATTCTGGCCCTCACCATGGCTTGATACACCGAAACATTTGACAGACTTGGATTCGTGTGCCTTATACAGTATGACAGCATTACATAGTATGAAGAGATACAGTTATGTCGTTGTTTTGTTCTAGGCTGACATTATGCAGAGGGAGAATATAGCAGGACTCTTAAAAAGGGGAAGCTTTGAAGTATTCCTCCAGCGGAACGAGAGATGTACCCCCGGTCCAGTCCTGCAGCCACACTTGGATCAGCTCCAGCTTCATGAAGAACCACTTGTGTCCCACGGGCCACTTTGCCATCACAGGATGCCTGGAACAAAGAAAGCGACATTTCAGAATGCACTGATGTCCAAATACTTCGTTACTGTGTTTATTAAGTAGATTTATATTCCGGCAACTTTTACTTTTCCTCCACTACTTTGTCAAAAGAAAATGTATACTTTTACTGCTATACATTCCCCTAACCATCTTTATTACTCATGACTAAAAAATAAAATCACAAGAAATTGTTCACAAACAAAGTGAAAGAATTGTCCCGCCTGTCCACATGGAGGGACGCAATTTACCGAAAGCACCAGCTGCTGACTCTGTTTTTCACACAATATCTCCAGCTCAGATGACGATGATAACGACTACTATATTGAACTCTGTGGGTGTGATAACTGCCTGAAGTCAGCTAATCAGTCTTTTTATTTCATTGTTCAATTAAAAATAAAAAAATAAAAAAATTCATAAATGATATCAGTGCAACACCTGAAAGGAAAAGAACAAAACATAGTAAAATGAAAAGAAAGTACAATGAAAAAAGGAGTCAGAAGACGAAAATCTTCTATGCTCTCACCCCTGATACATAAATGCACATAAATTCCCCAAATAAAATCTTTTTTTACTAAGAATTTTGTGATTACTTATAGTATATTAGACACTTTAAAATATACAGACAACATTATTATATATATTCTAGCAAATCTTTATACAAACAAAATGATTTTATATACACACACATACATAATTACATGTGTAAAAAATAAATATCAAAACTTATGCAATTATTAATGCTGAAAGTGATCATTTCGAGCAGTGGTGGGCAACTCCGGTTCTCCAAGGCCACTGTCCTGTATGTTTTAGATGTCTCCTTCCTCCAACTCCACCTGATTCAAATTAGGCAGACACAGTTGTTTCGTATTTCATTTTTAAAATACATGCCAATTTCCTCTTGTCCTGTAAGTCCCTTTAAAAATGGCCTGGAAAGGCCACACAAGGGTCATGCAGCAAGCGGTATACTCGGAAACTCAATTTGACACCAAACGCAATTTCTGAAAGCACCCATGAGTGCGGTCACACTTTCACATCTTCTGGTGAAATATAAAATAGCTTTTTTTGTACCTGTGTCTTTTCTACTGCGGTCAACAGTGCTGAAGGGACACTCATTATTCATTTTTTGCCAGAGGTGGGAATTTAATTGGGAAGTGAAAAAAAATGTCCCCCAGGCCGGACTTTGGACATGCCTGCAGAGGCTGCAGGACATTTTTTCAATTGGCCAGGACTAGGGCTCTTCGATTTTGCCTAACAAGAAAACACTGATTATTTTCTCTCAAACACAATTTTATGATTACAAATTCTTTGTAAAATAAAAAATAAAGAAACTTGAAGTATTTTGAATGTCTTTTATTTAAACTTAATTTTTCTTTCTTTGAACTCAAAATGTCCGTCAATTTAACTTAATACACACAGAACAATCCATTGGGATTAACACCATTTTACTTACACAATAGATTTCAGATCTGTTCTTAATTAAATAATTAAACCAATAAAGAAAGAAGAAAGTGCATGTACCATCTGAAACGAAATCATCAACATGAGAGAAGGTTGACAGTCAAGTCTGTAAACCAAACAGTCTGTCAGCAAGTCATTTTGCCAACCAGCTAGTGACTAGCCTTTCACCTTTCTTCCTGGTCTTACTTAAATACAAATCAATGATTAGTGCAAAGTGTCACTCAATAATACAATGCACTGTCAAGCTTAAGTACGGATGCATAGTCCGGTTGGACCAGAGGTCCGTTGTAGAGGGAAAAAAAAGGGACGACTTTCAGGCGTTGAGTTACTTGCTCACAGGTTGTATTGTACATGCGGGGCACAGACTAGACTACAGATCTATATTTGCCTGATTTATTTACTAAACGCTCACTTGCCTGAGCAAATAGCAGAATCACCGGTAGCCATGGATGTTGTTGTTGTTATCGGACTGAAGCGGAAATGCAGAAAAAACTACGGTGTCTTAGATATACCAAAAGTAATTAAATCGAACGTGCCGATTTGAACGTTTTTTAAAATTGTTTAATCCAGAAAACTCAGTTACGGTTCAAAATCGCTTAATAGAGCAGCCCTAGCCAGGACATTTGTGATCTTACTGAGTGGCAAAAATTGGGGCATTCAGAAGAAGCACATCAAGGTATGGTAAATTAATATCACTAACTCAGTGAAATCCACCCTGAAAAACAACTAATATTACTGCAATCTTGCTCATCAGTTGTGATTGTCTCCTTCCTTTATATCTGTATGCAATATACATATTATACTGCCTCCTGGTGGCCAAAGTGCACACGCACAATAAATAAATCATGACGCGCAAATTGTTCAATTCTTTATATTGTATTCAATTACTGTATGTTATTGTTGCATTTTTATCAAGTAAAATATTACAGAGTGTTATTTCTCATTAAAAAACAAGTTTCAACATTTTGTGTTGTTTTTCTTTTGGGGCGGCTAGAATGAATGAGGGATTGTTTTGTATCATGACACTACTGTACTTTAAAAGTGCTCACAAGCTACCTGGAGAACATGGCCTCCTTGGCGAAGGCGAGCTCCTCTGGGGCTACCTCCACCATCTTGCCTGTAAGTGTGAGTCGAGCACATCTGGGGTCCTCTGGGTCATATATCATTTGTCTGGGAAGAGAACATTTCAGTACAATCTAAGGAGAGCCAATACAAGCACTCTGGAATATTGCACTCCACTCTATACTGCACACTTGTTTTCAAATTATTGTAAACCTACAGAAAGGTAAAGTAGCATATAATGATGCTCTGAGATTGTTACTCAAGAGGATGTCTAGATGGACTCGTACAAGTGAAATGTTTATAAGTGCAAGAGACAATCAATACTTTATGGGCCTTTCTAAGAAATTAAATCTACAGTAAACTCCACTCCATTTCGGGTTTGCATTACTACTGTTTCGTAGTTTTTGTTTTTATAGAATGAATAACTCTATTTTCGTCTAATGCGTGTTTATTTTGGGGGTAATTCCACTGACGACCACTACACGGTTTAAATTTGAAAGAACAACGAAAACAAGAAGTATTTCACAGTCTAGTTTTTCTTGAAATGTATTGAACATCATCCTCTGTAACCCTGTTTTTTACGCCAACAGAAAGTGAGGTCTGCAGGTTAATTTTGTAATACACATCTTTAAGCATGATTATTGATGTATATTTTGAGATGGTAAGATACGTTTGTGTGGAACAAAAAGATTGTTTACTGTGAACAGACGGTTCAGTACATTGTTAGACTGCACAATATTTTTTATCTATTGCTCTTGCTCGCTTTCAATATATCATATACTGTATTCTAAATGTGTTTAAAGACCTCAAACATAAATGCTATTAAAACATGCTTAGGGAGTATTTAAATAGGGTATCGCAGAATTCACTTATTGCGGGGGTGGTGTGAAACGTAATCCCAGTAGCACCGATGAAAAATTGTGAACCCCCTCAATGATCGAAGTTGCCCATCCCTTCAGTATATTGTTCAAATGCTTATATTTTCAGTGTTGTTCCAAACTGTGATCATATCAGAGGTGGACCAGCATGTGCTTGCCTGCAGAAATCACTCTCAGCCTCTGAGAAAGTGATGGAAGCATAGGGGTCCATTTTCAGGTCAGATACCGTGTTGTCCATGGGTGTCACGTAAAAGTAAATAATCCCTGTGCTGTTGTCCAGCGGTCCATCACTGATGGAGAAAATGTTCCCAAAGGGGAGACCTTTGATCTAGAAAAAAAACCAACATAAAAATACATCATGACTCACTCATTATTATGTACAGTTACCTTGACCTAAGAGTAGAATTTAACCAAGCTTGATATTTCAATTTACTTGTACAGTGGTGCTCTGAGATAAGCGTGCCTTGCCGCGACTTTTTCGAGATACCAACCGTCGCCTGGCCGATTTGTTTGTCTTGAGACACAAGCAAACATTGGAGATACGACTACGTTTCAGACACCCACTGTTAAGATGGTGGTAGCAAACTAAACAACACCCGGCCACCATTAATTCACGTGGTTTTCTTGCAGTGTAAGGACAATACCAGCTGTTGGTGGTAATGCACCAAATAAACTGGTAACACACCTCTAAGAAGATGAACAAGGAAGGATGATTTGGTAAAGTTATGTGCTCACATTTTCCATGTTCGCAGGTTGTGTCGAAAAAGTGTTATTACTGTGTTTGCAGCCCTCGTGCCTTAAAAAAAAAAAATACTCCCGCCCATTATCATTCCCTGACTACGAATTTCAAGGAAGCCTGATCGCCTACTTCAACAACGTCTCTGTGGCGCAATCGGTTAGCGCGTTCGGCTGTTAACCGAAAGGTTGGTGGTTCGAGCCCACCCAGGGACGGTACTGTTTTGTTTTTGTTTTTTTTATGGGACGTGACATTACATGTCCGGTTTTTAATCTAACGTCATTTAGACTAAATTGATATCATCTGATTTTGTATCTTGAATCACACAGCGTGATAGTACACTGTTCCTGTGGCGTGTGCTACCTTGTCTTGACTAGAAATGGTGGCCAGGGAGCCCCAGTCGCTGCTGTGAGCGATGTATCTGGCCGTTCTTGCGGTCTCCTGGTGCGGGGGAGGCCCGCCGCCCGCCAGCTTGACTTTCTCCGTCCGATAGGAGAAGAGGCGTGCCGCCGCACCGGGGTCGCCCTCCGGCTCCACTCGCTCCGCGGCACTCTTGTCTACGGCTTCCGGGTACGCTTGCTTCCACAGCCCGCCGCCGTCCACCAGCAAGGCCGGGGCGACCTCCTCTGACAGGTCGGCGTCCTCCACCACATCGTTGGAGACCGCCCAGGAGACGGAGCCCCTAAGAGTGTAGCCCGCACACGCGGTCAGGATGTTGGCCAACACTGGCAGGGTGAAGTAAAAAGTGCGCCTCATGAGTTCTATGCAATGGCTGTCTTCATTAATGCTTTACGTGCGAACATGTGAGCGTTTCATAATCAATAGCTGCCCCCTGTTGGCATGTTAGGGTACCGCATACACGTGCAGAAAGAAAACGCCAAATGTAGAAGACGCGTGGGAGAGAACTGCAGCTGATTATAGTACGGGGGTCCATCATAGGCGGAATGCCCAGCTCTGAAAAGCAGTACTTTTGTCGAAACAGCTCATCAACGCACTTCAGTATAGTTCCTTCAACATGGAGCTAAAGCAACGCTTTGATCAAAAGCAGCAAATAGACAAAGGAATGTTTAAATCCACGTGTCACAAATATTATGTACATTGGACAGTTCAGAAAACAAATAACTGTCAATTTTTGAATAACGACACCAGGAACATACTGCTTTTATATTTGGTATCATAAAACCATAATTATTTTGTCACTAAGCTTCCATCATTAAATTTTAGCATCAAACCAGAACATACTGCATGGAGACTTTCACCTTGAATATGATTATACAGAATAGATACGAATGAATCAAAATCAATCACGGTACTCTCGTGGTTACCACATCTGTCTCCCAGTCTGGACATTCGGGTTTGAATCTCCATTGCAACAGTTGTGTTGGTAGTTTGCCTGTTTTCTCTGGTTACTCCGACTTCCTCCCATATTCCAAAAACTCGAAGGTTCATCTAAGACTCAAAATTGTCCATAGGTGTCTATCTGAGTGTGAATAGGTGTTGATCTATAAGTGACCTAAGACTGACTGCCTCCAGAGTGCATGCACCTCGCCTCTTGCCCAAAGTCCGCTGGAATAGGCTCCAGCTATAGGAGTAACCCTAATGGGGACAAGCAGAAAGAAATGAACGGAGGGATGCTGTATAAATGATGGCCCCAGAATGTTACCGCCTCATGTAATCCAGTGACAAGGCACATTAAAATGAAATCTATTTATTGTTCATCTGCTATAAGTAACAGTGAATCACATCCAGAAATATTCTTTATTTCAAAGTGGTGGAGTGGCAATTTATGAGTTTATAGTGCAAATAACATGAAAACTTTACAGTATATTACAGTTCAATACATAAACCTTTGGAAAGAATTACATATAAATTAACCCCTGTCATCTGCTGGTGCTGCTGAAGTGTGGTTTGCCCAGAGCAAGGGTGAGCATTTGCTTCCCTATTTCAGTTTAGTACATTTAAGGAATGCAACAATCAAAAAAATGTTTATTATAATACATTATGATCATCTGTGGGTTAAACGTTTTGGGGCTTTTATAAATTACTCTGAGGACTTTAATTGGCTTTTAGAACTACTTGACTGTCCTGTCCAAATTCTCTGATGGTTGCATGAGGTGCGCACTGTAGTTTCTCCACTCCTGGCCTGAATACACATAACCACAAAATAAGTGTTTACATATATTTATTTGCAGTGACTTTGTGCTAAACCTTGTACTAGGGAATAGCGCCCGACTTGCATAAATTATTATTTAAAGGGGATATTTTATGAAAAATTGACTTTTTAATTGTTGGGCTTCTGAAGTGCCTGCCTGCCCATTAAGTGTGAAATTCAACAAGTAAATCTTTTTCAACCTGCCTACGTTTGAAATGTGTCTGTGAGTAAGATGGCCTCAATTTTGCTGGGTTGTGACTTCACAATTTGGCTAATTTATATAATTACCGCCCACCACAAGGAGTTTCGAATGTACACAGATCCGCACGCCACAGTGTAATTTGGCGACTTAGTGATGAAGTGCTGCCTCCACATGTGAAAACACAATGCATGCTTTTACTTTCATCATGGCTTTGCAGTTCGCACTTGCTTAGACTCTGGTCAAAGTAGCCCTCCCAAGCTTTGCCCCCATTCGTCATAGTAACGAAAACCATTTTCATCATAGCACAGCCTTCAGTTAGAGGGGTCAGGGTGAGCAGTGGCTCATTTGCATGAGATGGGACCTCCCCTTCAAAACGCGCTAATTTTCCAATTCAGCATTGAAAAAGACTGGCAAGTGTGCTATGATTCTTGATCCATGGGGCACTGACAAAAAACAAGAGGTTTTAAATTGTGGAAAAAAACATTTCACAATATGTTTCCCTTAAATTGGGCTTGGCTCCTCAGTCCATGGTCTTGTCACTCCACGCCATGGACTTCCTCTTGGCCAGTTCCATCCAGGAAGGTTGAGCGCTGTCGGGCGCGGACCTCAGGATGGGTGACGAGGAAGGCGACGGAGAGGACACCAGGTTTTTGCGCATCCATTTCTCCTCACGAGGTCTGTCAGGAACTCGGGCGGGGCTCTGGGACTCTGGAAGGAAACGCAACGTCACCTCGCTGCGACGTTTGATTTGGGAATTGGCGAAAAGTGACACACACAACCTGGAAATTTGAACACTTCTCTTCCCTCAGGTTTTGAGTCTTTGCTTTGTGGGAGCGGTTCACTCGATGTCTTGGTTTCCAGTTGCGCTTTCCTCAACTCTACCTAAGGAAGATCAGGGATCATGATAACAGAAATAGGGATGAGCATGTGGTCGAAGTAGTGTTGGGAAGTAATAAATACAAATACTTTACTGCATTTAAGTAGATTTTTCAGGTGTCTGAAGTTATTTTTCTGACAACAGGTATTTGTAGTTCTCTATATTTCTTTTCAAAATAGGCATGTTATTTTTTCAACCTCAACAAAAAAAGACAGAGGTAAAGTCAGCAGCGGTTGATATCATGATTGTAAGCTTGAGATCATGGGGACTTCAAAGATAGAAAAAACAGGGACGGCAGCGATGTGGAGGAACGTGAACCGGGCTTGCATTGACAACGATGACGGAAAAAGATTTGCGGAAGCAAAATAGTCCCCATCCATGGCCTTATTTAAGAAAATGTTGCTCTAATGTTTTTGGCTACTTATTGGCTATTCCCACTCTCTTCTACTTTTTATCTGTGAAATGCGTGCACTCACGGCTGATAACAAGGCGCTCTAAAGCGCCCACTGGGACCATCTGGAAGAAGGATGCATTTATAAGGCAATGCCATAGCTTGTTGCAATTGCGCTGGATTAAAACAAATGCGAACAAAACTAGATAAATTCTTATCTAGTGGGGAAGTACTCTACTTAAAGCGGAAGTCAACCCAAACATATTTTTTTTCAAGAATATGTTCCCAGCAGGCCCACTAGTTGAAACACGGCATTCTGATTAATTTGGCGTTTGTGGAATATAAATTAAGCAGCAATATGCATTCGTTTTTAGCCATCTCCGGGGGTGGCCATTTTGTCTTGTGTCCACTGAAAATGACATCACAACGACCAATCACGGCTGACCTGTTTTCTGAATCTGAGCCGTGATTGGTCGTTGTGAGCAGTTGTGATGTCATTTTCAGTCGACAGAAGACAAAATGGCCGGCCCCAGAGATGGCTAAAAACGAGTGGATTAACACTTATTCCACAAACGCAATATTTATCAGAATGCCCTGTTTCAACTAGTGGGCTTGCATAGAACATATTCTTGAAAAAAATATGTTTGGGTTGACTTCCGTTTTAAGTATGGCGTGCGAGTACTTTTAGCGGTTCGGAACGCAAGCTGGTTAACAAAGAAGTACAAACCCCCTTTGTCCCAGGTGGAGAACACCACTCTGTCTGTCTTTCCAAAAACGCAGCCTTCTCGCTGACTGATCCAGCCCAAACGCTGCGCTTGCCCAGCAGCGAGGGGCTCTCCTTTTCCTGCACTGTCCATTGCCCCCCGTCTACTGGAGGCGTTGAAGATTTTGGCTGCTGTGCTGTCGGTTGCAGACCTCGGTGGCTCCAAGGTGGCGGATGCTGGTCTGAGGTCTGATAAGACTGCGTTAGTGATTGAGTGACAGTGGTCCCTGCTCCAAACTGAGATGGGTGATCGAACAGGGGAGCAGAGCGTGCTGGAGATTGGGTCATCCATATATTTGTTTGCAAGGCCGGCCGACTTGTATTTACATGTGATTGTGACGCTTCCATTTCTTTGCAGGTGTTGACGGTTGTCTTTTGGGATGATTCGCTGTGCTCCGTTATCCCTTTGCCGTCATCGTGTACTGATTTCTCACATTCTTGTGATCTTGCAGTCTGAGATTTCCCATTTAACATCTCACCAGGGTTTGGTGTCTGTGCTGGTGTTTGTGGAGCAGCGCTGGTAAAGTCCTTTGGAAATCGTCTTGCAAAAAGCTGGTGGAGGCTTCTGGTCTTTTCCATTGCCAGACTTACCCAGGATACCTCAGGTGAAGCTGTTTGCGGGGTGGATTGAAGCGCCTGAGACTGATGTAAGGAGGTTGTTTGGACTTCTGTTGGTAAGGTGGGAGCCTCGAAGATAAACGGAGGGCTAGGCTTGCATGGGAGAGCTGCATCTGTGGAAGCAAAACAAATGGAAGCACATGTTGTAAGTGTGATGCATCCTGACAGTTGGTGTCTATGTAATATATCTAATCACAATTTGAAAAAAAAAAAAAAAAAAGGTTTCTGCTAAGTAGTAGAGTACAATTCACCCATGGTTTGGAACAATGATCCCTGAGCTGGCTTAATTTCACCAGTTATCTTGGTACGCAATTGAAAGGGTACCAAAAAAAAAAAAGGCTAGGGCACAGATCACTTACGTTACTATCCAATATGAGAAGGACCAAAAAGAAGGTAGTGACCAATTATTTTGAGAACCAAATGAAAGAATATCAGCCATTTTGGTACCTAACACCGCAGGCAAATGCGACCCAGGTCTGATTTTTTTTGCCCATATGTGACCTGTATCTGATTTTTTTTATGACAGTCTGAACGGCTCAATTCCGATTTTTTCAAAAGCGACCAATGCGTTCGCGGCCTGAACGGACAGGTCGCATATATCCGACATTGACGTCATCCTAGCCAAGATGCGCAGGCGGAGGGAAAGTACTGGCAGCAGGGGGATCAGATTGTTGAAGTTGTTTTGAGTAACACTATGAACTTTATATTTTACTTTAATTTAATCCCACTTGAAACATGAAGCATAAACAGGTACCAAAAACTATCATTTCGGATACCAAATGAAAGAGTATGAAAAACTTTACTGATCAGTATTTCGGGATGAAAATGAAAGGCTGCTACAAAAAGGTAAGGTGGAGACCAGTATTTTGGTACCTAAATCAAAGGGTAACAAGAAATAGTATGGTCAGACCAGCTGGTTTGGTGTACCCAAATAACAGAATAACAAAAAACTGTAGCGTAGAGAATCAGATACATTAAAAATGGGACATTCCATGCCGTTTTGTTTTTTTTTAGCCCAAAGTAAAGGGCACTAAAAACTGGTATACAGAGGGACCCCCTAAAACAAGCACCTCACCTGTTTGTGTGAAATCTCCAGCGTTGGCATTTTTGGACAGGCTGTCGTTATCTTTACTTTCTTGTCGTTTCAGTCCATCACTTGGCTCCTCACTCGATGGCTTCCTCGACTGACGCCTGGAAGATCCATCCGACCAAAATCTTAGGGAGTTAGAGGTGGAGCGGAGTTTAAAACCAAACATCGTCTTTCCTTCGTCTTCCTTGACTTCCGCCTTAGTCGCTACCGTGGCCCCCTCCGGCAACTCCTGGATGCTTTCTCCTTCCTCCGATGGGACAGCATCAACAGTTTTAGCCGATTCCGCATGTTTTGCACTATCCTGCCTTCCCCACGGAAGACCTGAGCTTTTCTGCTCTTGTCTAAATCTTCCCACTGCAAAAGTTCTTCCTACTGGCTGCAGATCTTTACGCTCCTCTCTTTGGTTCAGGCTCAACGTTATATCCTCAACTGGTCCTCCTGCCTTGTGTCCGGACCCTGCCTGACCCACGACTCCCACAAAACTGCCTGATCGGGGTCTATCTTCGATGCGGCTTTTGGGAGAGGTAATGGAGAAATGGAATGATCCGGATCCGGGTCTTTTTAGTCCTCTTACGCCGTCTACTTCGGAATCATCCTGCGGACAAATGGGTGAGGACCTGGACATCGCTGACGCACAGCTATTGGACAGCTGACCGAGGGAGACGATTTGGCTCTTATCAAGGATCTTGACTTCAATCCCAGAATCCCCCGAGCCGTCGATTGTCTCCTTCGCTTCTAAGTATGGACGCGGTCTCTCGCTTGATATCAAAACTGCACGTCTCTGAAGCTTCACTTGCAGCTCCTGGGAGGACACAGGAGAGAGTCTGCCAGGTAAGGCATGGTCCAGAGTGGCTTGCGCTGGGAACGCTTCCGGCTGGGAGGCTTTAGGTAAGGATTGTTGAGACGTATTGATTCTGCCTATCACTTCTTCCCTCGCGTATTCGTCTGTCACAGGTTCAAGATGGTTGTTCATGTCATCCACCTTAACGCCCGGCTGCCAAAATGGACAAAAGTGGATATAAGAATAAACAGCTGTCTTCAGAAAAAACAGAGTACAGTAATACCCTGGTATTAGCGAGCCCTGCAGCAAATCGTGAAAAATCCAGAGTTATTAACACCTCCCATGAATGTTTGTACAGTAATTGCCTATACAGTATTAATAGTGTAAGCCGCAAATATACATCAAACTATGATCCAAAAATACTTTTATATTATTTCAAACTTTTTGTGCGTGAGGCGGCTCGTATGTCGAAAAACCCGTAGCTCAATGCACTTGTATTTCAAGGCACCACCATAAATGACGTTGCAGAAGTAACATTGCATAAGGTGGCAAAGATAGTCACTCACTTCAGCCACCCTCCTCTTGGTGCTGGCCCTCTGGTTTCGGGGCTTTACGGACATGCGGTGTCGGGCGGCGGACGTGTCCAAGGAAGGGGTGAACCGGGCCGGAGCGCTGAAGTCCAACGGGGGCTCGCGAGGAGAAGTGATGGCGGGGCCAGACGGGATGAACGTCGGGGATGGCGTGGTGGCGGCGGCTCCAGATTTGGACGATGGAGGTTTGAAGATGGGGGAGAGTGGACGTGAGCTTGGCTGGGACGCCACCTACAAAGACAAACACAACAAAGAATTATCAGTGGAAAACATTTTCCATGCTATAAAATGCTACTTGCTAATAGTTTTATTGTTTTAGCAGAGATATAAAGCTTTCTTGAGCTTTTAGACTTTCATTAGATTATTGAAGGTGTACTTAAAGAACTGTCGGATGGGGCGTGGCTTTGGTTCAAATCTTGCTAGCGGTTATAAAACTGCAAACTCAGAGGGACAGTTTGACCTGGGAATAAAGTGATTCTTTAACCATTATTTATCTTTGGGTAGTTGGTCCAAAAACAGGTGCAGTCACTGTTTGACAAAATTAAGTGTTTTCATGTTTTACAAGAAAAAATAATTACACCAAAATAAAAATGTAAAAACAAGCAGTTCTTGAACATTAAATACAAATGTAACATAACTGAACTGTACCAACATCTTGATTATTTTCCGTACCACTAAAGGGAGCCCTTGTACCTCTAATGGAACTAATATCAAACAACTTTGAGAATCACTCATCTCACTGTGGGTAAGTTGTTTCAAAAACACACTTTCTGTCAAAGTTGTTTCTATCTTTCACTATTAGCAGTGGTTGAATTCCCTTTACACTTGCATGACAGTTAAAAAAAAGTAATCTGTGATGATCACAGCACTCAAAATTATGTTTGATTGATTTGATGTTAGATCAACTGCCTTTCATACTTGCATAACAGTTAAATGAGACTTAAAGCAGAAGTCAACCTAAACATATTTTATTCAAGAATCATGTTCCCAGCAGGCCCACTAGTTGAAGCACGGCATTCTGATTAATTTTGCGTTTGTGGAATAAGCGTTAATCCACCCGTTTTTTGGCCATCTCAGGCGGCCATTTTGTCATTTTTGTCGACTGAAAATGACATCATAAATGCTCAAGTAACGACCAATCACATCTCAGCTTCAGAAAACGGGTGAGCTGTGACTGATCGTTACCTGAGCAACTGTGATGTAATTTTCAGTCAACAAAAGTGACAAAATCGCCGCCCCTTGAGATGGCTAAAAAACGGGTGGATAAACGCTTATTCCACAAACGCAGTATTTATCAGAATGCGTTGTTTCAATTCGTGGGCCTCCATAGCACATATTCTTGAAAATCATATGTTGGGTTTGACTTCCGCTTTAAAACATTGCATGTACAGTTATAAATAAAGGTTTTATGACGGTTTGAACCTGGAACTGCTTTCTATTGTTTTGTATGGGAATTTTCTTTTCACCTTCCTGAGTGCTCCATGTGTTGGAACATCCACAGTAGAAAATTCAGGGCTCCTGTGAGGAGGAAGGCCCTCCTCAGAGCGTTCGCCCTCATCCTCTTGTCGCCTGATTGTCAGAACAAGAGGAGGCGGTCCCAGATGCATCTTCTGCTGTTGAAGCTTCATCTGTGAAAACGTGTCATCACCTGAGTTGCGGCCTCAGTTCAAAAAAAAAAAAAAAAAAAAATCTCCCTTCATTCCTATACTTTACCTGCAAAGCTTTGATTTTGCTGTGAACGTTCTCCTGGGATAACACCCCGACGGGCTCATTGTCATCATCTGTTTGCACCTGGTCAGCCCAGAAGATGCTGTCGTGGGAGAGCGCTCGAGATCCCATAATTCTTTGGGGGTATCTAAAGAGATCATACACCAATTTATGAGACAACACCCAGCTATTTTCTTTCATGTTCAGCATCGCAAGTGAGCTGACTTTGGGGTGCAAGGCGGAATATGTGCAGGCTTGATCGAGGAAGCGGGTAGCTATTAACAAACTTGTTGCCACGTTTTGAGGAAAATTAAGCAGCTTTATTCCATTGGAGTGGGGAGGAGGAGAAGGGGCAGAGGTAAGCAAACCGATTTTTCAAAACTAAGAGAGATTTCAATCTTATTACGGTGACACGGATGTGTGTCGCCAACAACAGCAAAGGCTAGGCGCTCTTACCCATAACAGTACTACTGCTTACATTGTCAGTGGAGGATGACGCAGTAGAGACGAAGTACAAAAAGAGAGTGCAACAGTATTAAGGTGATCGAAACGGGAAATTGTGTTAAATGTTGTTTTAAGGTTCTTATCAGTTCCAGTGAAAGTGTCCATCTGATTCCCTTGCTTGTTAATAATTGTCAAGAAGGATTTGATGGACTTTATGCAGCTCAGAAAATAGGAGATATGTCTCAAATTTACACCATCTGCCCACCCAAAGAAAACTGGATGTAGTTGTGATTCATGGGATATAAAAAATCAAAATAAAATCAACTTCTATTTGTTCAGCCCAAATCACAACAACAGTTATCTCAATTAAGGAGCAAACAAAACACGTTTTAAGGTGCAGTAGCCCTACGCTGGATTTCGACCTACATTTTTTTTTTTACCAACCCCACCTCCACCCCCCAGGTAAGACTAATGCCCACTCACACCTGGCATCCTGGTAACACCACTGCTTGGGCCCTCAAAGGACTAAATACGGCCAGGTGTGAACCAAAGAGTGTGTTAAAAGTAGGAGGGGTAGCATTCCAGGCAACACATTTATACTGTATATATCCATCCATTATCCAAACTGCTTATCCTTAAGACAAAAAATGTAATTGGGAGTTTAATGAATTACTGGCACAATTAATATATATATCTTTTGTGGTACTTTTGGTCCTCTCTACATTAGGAGACAACATACTTACACCAAATCTTCATCAGATCCCAGCACCTTTCCTGCAACGATGTCGCTGGCTGACTGGCTGAACTTGGCGCTGAAATCCCCGCCTGTCCGCTTGCTTCTCACAAACAGACGAGACCTCAGAGACTTTACTCTGGACTTTCGTGGTCCTAAAAGACACGCGCACATCTTTTACAATGTTCAAAGGGATATATCATAGTCAATGGTTCGGGCACAAATAGCTGGGTCTCTGGAGTCCCTGTCCAACATTCGGCATCATAGAGTATACTATATGAACGAAACATACAACAGAGACACACAACACGATGTTACGGAATGGTTAGTTATGAACTTGATGTCGCTTTGAGCTTCTTTTGGTATGTTTGTATGTAGGTAACATTTTATACATTTAATGTTTATACGGCATTTTCTGGCTATGGGGGCTAGGCTAGCGACTGCTAGCATGTAACGTGATACAGGTGGGTCCTCAGTTTTATTAGGGATTTTCGTTCCTCCGGCGGAGAATTTGTAATAACACGAATTTGTACGCAAGTCCGAATGCACCGTAGTCTGCCAGTAACCTTCGCCAACGCGGAGGTAAAGTCATGATTACAGGAAACGTTTGGATGAAACATACTTTTGGGCCAGAAATATAAAACAATCGAATGTTTTATGAGCCGCTTATCAGACGCTACGGCTGATAGTGCTCTTGGCTCATCTGCAGATTCAACAACACTGCAGCTCTGCTTATCTTTGGATGTTGAAAGGTTTGCGGTCCGACACATACTCTCACTTGGACAGCTCACTACTTGCTGATGTAATTTCACACTTGATGGATGGGCAGGCCCTCCAGACACCCAACGTTTTGTATGAAAGCAATTAAAAAGACGCTTTTCCCCTTGAAGCGATGCATGTGTGGCAGCTTTGATAGATTTCTAGATAATCTCACCTGAAGTATCCTCTGCGCTCTCCTCTGTGTCCACAGAGAAGGCCTCCATTTGTCTGCCTGGTACAAACTGGTCGGCACAAAAGCCCAGATGACAGGAGGCAACCAGTTCCCTGTTATTCCACTGGTAACAATATAAAATATTGTTTGCACATAAGTAAGCTGCGCAATAAAATAAACCCCAAGATGTGACACGCGGACTTGAGGTTCAAAGGTTTATTGGTTTTTATCAAGAACGGGACCAACCTTTGCTGTTAGAGGGTGGGGCGTGCACCCTTTTGTCCTTTTAACAAGATGACTGTACACTCGCAGGACGCTGCATTAGGTACACCTGCAGATGAGATTGCATCAAATTGAGAATGTTGAATAACACTGGTCAACAGCAAATTTTAATCAGAGATGGCATTATGCTTTAACATATTTTTTACTCAAATTTCAATATTGTCTGTACTTTTTTTTTTTACTAACACATCAGGTGTTTTGGGTATTTTCATTTTTTTGTTTTTAAGTTTGACCTGTAAAAGCCTGCGCAATTCGGATTTTACCATACGTTGTAATTTTATACATACGTTTCAGAAAGAAAAATTCCACCAGTTGCTGAACTTAATGCTTAATTTTAAAAATTACTAAATATATATTACTACATCTTATATACTATATTACTATTTGTTTATGATGTATTATGTATGCAGAGTTAATGACCCTGTAAAGTGAATTCAGAGATTTGTGTTCATTACACATTACACATACTGCATTTGAATATAATTGCTGAAAACACGCGAACACTGAGAACTATTCAAGTTGAGCTGAGTTGAGTTATAACATCAAACTATTTTTCACTCTTTCAATATTCCTGTTATTTTTTGGGGGGGTATGGCGCATTGCTAAAATGGCACCGCAAGACACACTTTGGAGACCAGCATGAGTTGCCCCTCGCCAACTATAAAGGAATTCGAGTCCCTTTCTTCCCATCAGCGATTATCTGACACAGTTGTGACATGCAGTTAGCTAGCTAGCTATGCTTACACGCCGAAAATGCATCTTCCCGTCTGAGAGTCCTTTGGCATGGCGACTTTAGAGTGCCACGTTGTCAGCCATGAGTGCACGCATGTCCTTTTATACGCTGTACTTGATTTTTATAATATCTTAAATTTGGCACGTTTGTAAACACAACACTCTTCTCTGGTGTATAAACTTCAGAAGACATCAATTGTCAGATTATAGGGATTTTAAATGTTATATGGTGGCGGCAGGTTGATTCTTGAACAGACTAACTCAGTCTGTTTCCATCCAGACATTTTTCACTCTTAGAAGTGCCACTGTATTTATAAGGAGCTAAAATAGTCCAGCTGAAACACTGATGCAATCCAGCTTCCCTTGAAATCCCAATGGCTCATTTCTGTGCTTTCTTTCTGCGTGCATCACACACACTTGCTCTGGCTCGAGCAGCCTGGCGGTAAGTGCTGTTATCAACACCGTGCCCTCGTATCATGATAAAGACGAGATGTGACCGTTCACAAAAGCAAAGTCCAGACTGCACCTCTCGTGTCAGCAGCCTGCTCTCGTGTTGACAAACATGTGAGTCCTGATGGAAAACGGGCCTAAAGTTAATATCCTTTGTGGGTGGTAATAAATAAAGCTGATGCACACATATGTGAAGCAAGAGTACACATTTTGGAGCCTTAAACAAAAAAAAAAAGATAATCAATGACAGACTTCTCATATCTTAGAGTAACCCCCTCCCCTAGAAAAAAAAAAGAAGTAGTACCTCACCGCACCGGCAGGTCAACCCGGGATCCCCTCAGTCGTCTGTTGTCCCCCAAATTGTCCTGTCAGCGTCCTGTACAGTTTGAACCTGCAGGCTTGTCGTCCACATCTGCAGAGAGGCAGGAGGAGGAGGAGGAGGAGGAGGAGGAGGGGAGGCGGAGTGAGTGGAAGCGAGAGAGAGGGAGGAGGTCACTCCGTGGTGGGACAAGCACATGCACAAAAAGAAAAGAGAAAAGAGGACAGAATAGAATGAGACGGCAAAGGAGGGAGGGAGTGTGAGAGAGAGGGCGAGAGATACTCTATTACATTAGTAGCACACTGTGGCCTTCTGCGCTAAGCTCCTTATAAAACACTAACCTGATTTTGGGCCCAGAAATGAGAGTAAGGGAGGGAGGGGAGTGGAAGGGGCAGAGGGGGGGGAGGAAAAAATGAAAGCTGTACTTGGAAACAGGACAGGAATGAATGTTGACACTAACTCTCTCTCAAAGGGGAATTGATAAAAAAAAAAAAGATAAAATGTCTTATTTGTGCATGTTAAATAAATGTTTTAACAGCAGGTGTTGTTTGGCCTTGTAATCCTACTACTACGATTAACACGTCCAAAATGTTACATTAGTGCACATTCTCACCCTTAAATAAATATAACTTTACTGTAGGCTATATCGGGCAAGGAACCATAAAATAGTACATACAAGTCCAAATGGACCAAAAAGGAAATGGAACCAAATGATTTCTCCAAGCAATTACAATCATGGGGGAAAAAGTTAGAATAATGAAATGAAATTACAATGCACTTATACTTTATATATAAAACCGCCCAAAACTCCAGAGCCAAATGATAAAAAAAAATCTATATAAAATCACATATGTATTCGGTGATGTACACAGCCAACAACAGAAATAATAAAACTTAGGAAATAAAGAAAATAGAATCAAAAAAAAATCTTATGTTGTAGAATTTAAGTGTACAAGAAAATAATTAATTTATGTTACCTTTGGGGCATATTCTTTTAGTGACGTCTGCATTATACTGCCCAATATTACAACCTGAGTAGGACTACAAAAAAATGTGCGGGTTTGGAATGATATGCAGGACAAACATTGTACCGCAATATTACAAATTTGAGTGAATTGATTTTTGTGAAAAATGTACACAATGATTCTTGCAATTTTGTGCCACCTTTGAATGGTAATTTTTATGTGGAAGCCCTTTGCAGTGGGAAAAAAGATTACAGTATGAGGTTATTTTTTGTTTGCTTCAAACCCTTCATTGTTGGGTTGGGATAGTGGATCTTTTATACATGCTTTGAAAATTGTACAAAAAATATAAAACATTAAGAGCATGTGTTTTCTATGAATGCACATGTTTTTCCAATATTCAAAATAGCTTTTTTGTCATACATCTGGTTAGAAAGTGAGCTGTCCGCTGTGGGCCCCCCAGTAGCACTGATGAAAAATTGTGGCCCTCTCCAGCATTTACGGTCTCATGCCTGCTCTAGATGAATACCATTATTTATAATAGCATATAATTTAAAGTGGTAGTCAACCCAAACTTATTTTTTTTCCAGAATATACTCTATTCAGGGCCACTAGTTGAAACAAGGCATTCTGATAAATATTGCATTTGTGGAATAAGAGTTAATCCACCCGTTTTTAGCCATGTGTGGGGGCGGCCATTTTGTCACATCTGTCGACTGAAAATGACATCACAAATGCTCAGGGCTCAGGTAACGATCAATCATGACTCACCTGTTTTTCTGAAGATGAGCCATGATTGGTTGTTATCTGAGCCCCGCGCATTCTTGATGTCATTTTCAGTCGACAGGAGTGGGCTAGACTTGACAAGACTAGTGGGCCTGCATAGAACATATTGACGGGTTGACTTCCCCTTTAAAAAAATATATGTTTGGGTTGATTTCCCCTTAAGGAAATTTTAGTCATTTCAGAGGTGTGTATTTGAATTCATTTTCAATTTTTAGATTCAGTGTCAAAAAGTTTGGTGATCCCTGTTCTACATATCGTCACTGCCGTGTGAAAAACACTTAGGTCCATTTTTTTCAATTTTCTTATTTTTACGTGAATGGTGTTTCCGCGTTACAGACATCGCATTAATGTGAAAATTAAAACATTTTCCAAAATTGGACATGAGTGTTTTTTGGTGCAGATACCATATAGTACGTCCATACCTGTACTCATACTTGGACTTGTAAAAATGATCCAATGCTAGAACTCAGATACACCCGAGTTAAAAGTGTGCCTGCTTCAAGTCGTTCATTAAAACCGCAGTCGATGTTTATTATAAAACTAGTCACAAAGAAAATTACACGTTGTATATTTTAACAGGCGGTGGTCGACTGGTTAGCACGTCCGCCTCACAGTTCAGAGGTCGTTGAGTCGATCTCAGCTTCGGCCTCCCTGTGTGGAGTTTGCATGTTCTCCCCGTGCCTGCGTGCGTTTCCTCCCACATTCCAAAAACATGCTTGGTAGGTTAATTGGACACTCTAAATTGCACCTAGGTGTGATTGTGAGTGCGGATGTTTGTTTGTCTCTGTGTGCCCTGCGATTGGCTGGCAACCAGTTCAGGGTGTACCCCGCCAACGGCCCGAAGACTGCTGGGATAGGCTCCAGCACTCCCCGCGACCCGAGCGGTATAGATAATGGATGGATGCATTTTTACTTATGTAAATACTTACTTATGGAATAATTCTAACAGCTGTAACATTTTATTTTGTAATGTGGCATGAATTCATTATTTGTCAAATTGATCAGAGACATTCCGACACACTAGGGATCAGAGTGACTTTATAGGCCACCAGTCTGCAGTCAAAGGGAAAAAGGAGGAACGGAGGAAAAGGACCCAGAGCACTTGGGGAGCACATTCGCATTTTTATTATATAAAGATTTTTTTTTCATGTGTGCAGTTGTCTCTCCCGATGGGGCTTCTGGTCATCACACAAATCCATCCACCCCCCACAGCACCAAGCCAGCTGTTGATGTGGATTACCTCAGTGAGGCCTGCTATGTGATTCTTAATTTGGCCATTCATAGATTCAATGCATGTCATCTATACACCTAAAGGCCAATACTGCTGACATGTAACACCAATGCATTTTATGTGTTGAAATTAAGTCTTTGTGTTAACAGAATATGTTTTTTGTGGCAGCTACACTGTCCTGCTTGATGTATGCGCCCCTTTCCAGGATTATAATTTCCCCTGGTGGACCGCATGCATGCAGATGACATATCGAGATTAAGGCCGATAGATAATCCGATCATAACGCTGTTTCAACTCACACGGCTCACAGTTCATTCACACATTTTACAGGCAATGTCGACGGGCCTGCACAAACAAATGCTTAGGGGGAAAAAGAAAAAGTGCCACACCTCCAATAGATGCCTAAACTTCAGTGAGTGATACAATACAAAATTATATTTTGTAGTTTTATTATTAACAAATATTGTCATGTTTACAATATTTTACTGTTATTTTATGTCACTGTATATATTTTTAAAACTTTACCATATCTATTATTTTAATAAATTCATTGTGCAAATCAAAAAATAAGACATTACATTATAATTTCCACATTAGAATTGACAATTTTATAGTTTATTTACATATAACATTGAATATTATTTTTGGAAACAATGATTGCAAAC
Source organism: Filicampus tigris (assembly GCF_054856515.1). Classification (NCBI taxonomy): domain Eukaryota; kingdom Metazoa; phylum Chordata; class Actinopteri; order Syngnathiformes; family Syngnathidae; genus Filicampus; species Filicampus tigris. The sequence continues at coordinate 10,178,763 of NC_141230.1, read as the reverse complement.
AATCATTTTATTTGAAAAATACATTTGTTAAAAAATACAATACTTACATATTTATCATAAACTATTTTTAATTTATGGTAACTGAAGATCATTCTATATGAAAACATGATGATGTCAACCCAAACATATTTTTTTCAAGAATATGTTCTATGAAGGCCCACTAGGTGCAACAAGGCAATATGGTTAATATGAAACATGAGTTAAGCAGCAAAATGCACCCGTTTGACTGGGTTGACTTTTCTTTAAGTATTACAATGTGTACAAAGCAGAGTTTGTGCACATCATGTGTCTACTTTAGAGGCATGATTCCAATTAATTGTAAGACTCATTTCCCGACCACTGTGTAAAAAGAATTTGGAAAAGTACCGTAAAAATACCACACTGTATCTGTAGATAAATTAGTTGCATTTATGACTGGACTGAATTGCGTACGTGTTTTGTCAATGAAAAAGTAATTATGACAAACAAGAAAGGAGCAAGATACAGCAAACTATTATAAAGATCTGTTATTACAATTATTTCCCCAACCAAGCTCCACCGTTCATTATTTCTTTTTAAAAAGGCACCCTGATCACAGTCATTTATATACAAATGTAAAAAGTTCCGCTTCATTAAATTACTATCATGAATGTTTTACAATATATTGTAACAGTAAAAAACAAAAATATGCGTATTTGTGCAAGTCAATGATACAACATGTCGTTAAATGTAATTGGCTGTGTGTGTCTCATATGGTTTTGGTGTGTTTTGTATGGAAAATGTCTACTGTGGTCTTGTGGCACTGCCTGAGGTCATAGTCACAGTATCCAATCGAGAACCGTCCCTGTGGGTTATCACAAGAACACATGAGAACATACAAGACAAATCTGAAATCAAAACAATAAAATGTTGATCGTATCTCACTTTTGGTCTCTTGAAGTAGTCCAGCCCTCTTCCGATCTTGATAATCCAACCGTTGTCAAACCTACAATCATTTCACCTTGATTATGATCGGTGATTGACATTTCCTTTTGTAATTTCACGAGTACGGAATGATGGTAAACCAGAAAAATGTGATGAGAACCATAGTACACAAATTAATTATTGCTCAGCTTGCGAACGTCACATGACCAAACTCAGAAAAGTGGTGACCCCTGATTGGTCAATTACCTGGGTCATTACCTGAGCCCTGAGCAACTGTGATGTCATTTCCAGTTGACAGATAGTGACAAAATGGCTGCACCATGCAATGGAGCTGCTCAATTCATCTTCAACAAACACAATATTAATCAGAATACCGTGTTGAGACTAGTGGGGCCACATAGAACATATTTTTGTAAAGAACATTTTTGATTTGACTTCCCCTTGGAATGATTTCTTGCCATGGTCACATTGTGCAGTTTTCCTTCACACTACTGCTGATGTGTGTGTGCGTGAGGCTTGTTGTAGTACCTGATCTCTCTGTCATGGATGGTGGTGGAGTACTGCAGGTCCAGAGCGATGCCGTGAGCACTGAGGCTCTGCTTCAGCTCAGCCATCGAACTTGTCTGTTGGCCAACATCCGCCTGCCAAACAACGCACATTAATGGCGGCAGATTAATCCCAGAACTGAATTTCAATGATTATTCATGCACTGCAGGTGGGGATGTGTCTTTACTGGAATATTTTGAAATCTGTGTATGAACACTAGCATCTATAAACTGGTATACTGTAATTACACTACTGCCTGTTTTTCTTTATGAGCGGGGGAGGGGTGTTTATTAGAGTGTTTTTGGGGGGTTAACTAAAGGTGGTGTGAAACCTTACTGGGTGAAAAAAAAACCCCAGAAACTTACGTCATCTGGTGACGTGAGGAGATGGATCGTCTTCACCGTGGATGCCGCTTTGAGTAGCATCTCGCAGAACCTCAAGAAGTTGTACAGCTGTCATGCATAAAAATATGACTTGTGTTCAATATAAAAAATATTGGGAACCCCAGGAAAATCTAATAAGCTCCAACAATGTGACTGTTGCCATACATCGTCACTGTCCTATGAAAAACACGCATTGTCCTTTCCTCCCCCATTTTTTTATTTTTACATTAATGGGGTTTCCGCATTACAGACATCCCATTAATGTGAAAATCAAAAAAGACGCCGAAAATGGACATGCAGGTTTTTCACAGGACAGCGATGATATGTGTTTATACTCCTCTTGTTATCTGTTGTTTTTGTTCGGTTCGCTCTTTTCTCTGTCACTTCTCAAACCTTGTTCAGTCTGACTGCATTTCAAGTTTAGAGCCATCACAATAAATAATACTGTACCTGCAGAGCAAGTACAGTGACTAGGAAGGGAGCCCTTCCACAAACAGGGAAAATCTGTAATTGACGCCCCAAAAAGGTTCATAATTACCCAGTGACAAAGCACTACTTTTGTCTAAGGCCCTCAACTCACACAGTTCCTTGGCACCAAGATTGCAATAGAATCTTTCTGTGAATACTAACCATTTTCAAGTAATTAATGGGTATCAAAACTCAAAAGGTTTGTAATTTGCTTATAGAAACGCACTACTTCTGTCTTAAAGCAGCAGTGGGCAGGAAATCAACCTTAATAAAACATTTTCACAACTCTTTTGATAAAACATTGACGTACAAAGTAGTTGAATGGGACTTTTGTCAAGCCCTGGAGGTGTCTGTATCGTTTTTACAGGCACTAAGCAACTTTGAGGAGGATGGAAGCAACCCTGGCACACAAAAAAAATACAAATGTCCTGAATTGCTTTATGGCATAGTCACTTCCTCCTTTCTCTATAAGGACGGAAGTCGATTTGAACATCTACGGGCTATTACTGGTGTCATGGCAGAATCCCCAAAACAAAAGTATCGTTCAAACAAAACTAGATTCATTACCTCATCGCTATTCATCTATCACTCAGCCACTGGAAAAAGAAATGCAATTCAGTCCAACTTGCAGGCCAGCGAGAGCTCAGGATTTCACGACACTACGCGCTGGCGCAGATGGGGAATGTGGTTGATTATGGTCAAAACACTGCCACTTTTGTCCACATGGCGACGCCATAATCAACAAAAACTGACATATGACACAGCTTTAACAAAGCTCCTAAACTAACTTCAACATACCACCAAGCTGGTACAAGATAGTGGGAAAGCACTACTTTTGTTCCAATGAAGCACCTCAACTAGTAGAAATGTTTAAAACTCGACTTTAGGCTTATTTGTATACTCTTACATTTAGTTGAACTACATGTTGGCCTGCTTGACTGCCTCTTCGTTTTTCTCTTTCCTCCTCCTTCCTGGCTTGGAGAGGGGGGCGCTTATTTGTATACTCTTACATTTAGTTGAACTACATGTTGGCCAGCTTGACTGCCTCTTCGTTTTTCTCTTTCCTCCTCCTTCCTGGCTTGGAGAGGGGGGCTATGTGACGATGACCCAATTGGATGTCGTTGTAAGGATTCTGCACCGACTGATCTGGACAAGATCTGAGGTGGACCACCTCTGCGGAGGCACTGCTCTGGAAATTTCCTCATTGACCAACCGGGATGGGTTTTGAGGACCCACTTCTCAGAAGGCGTCCTCATTCTAAAGCAACATTTTGTGTGAAATGATACCCACTCGGCATTCATTGAGGTCTGGGCATCCTGGAAAAGGGATTCCCCTATTTTTGGCCCCTTATCAAGGTTTCTCTTTTTCCCCACAATGTATTTGTATTTGTTTTATCCTTGCCCTTCTGGGAGTTTAGGTCAGGGGATATGGTTAATATTTGTTAACTGTGGGCAAGAGCTGTGAATAAATTTGACTTGACTCAATTCATTTTAACATAATTCCTCTGCACCATGATGGCAGCAAATATCAAATTTAATAGATACTGGTCTGAAAAAAAGCTGTTGTTCAAACCTATTGCTCAGCAACACTGCTCTTGCATAAAAAGGCATACAGATGCATCCATGTACATTCATTGTTCTAACCTGGTGAGTGTGTCGTATGTAGGGGTCCTCCACCCAGACTTCTGAGAGAGCATCGCTGATGTACGGCTTGAAGATGGATTCGTAGCTGTAACCTACGGCATCCTCCTCTATCCTTATCTGCTCGTGGTACTTTCCCTCTGAGAACACAGAGAGAGAGGCCAAAAAATGATGCAACAATCAAACCATCCACCCATTAAATCACAGCCAGCCATTGTTCTATAACGCTTATCCTGTTCATAGTCGCAGCGAGCCGGAACCTATCACAGTAGACTTCAAGCAAAAAGATAATTTCCGTCTGAGGGAGTGACATTGTGTTCAGTGCATTGACGACTCACATGTCCATAAACAGCAAGATGAAGTTTCAAGAGAGAAGTACAGTCACTATTTTCAATGTGTGTCAGCTAAAATAAAAAATATTGAGATTTGTTGCAAACTCTGTGCTGCGACAGAGTGTTACCTATGTAGCTTCAATAACCTACATATTAAAAATAAATAAATAAATCACAGGGCAGTATGCATTCAAAGTCGCACCAGATTGTGTTACTGCAGGAAGTCCCCACATTTGTTAGATTTATAAATAATATATAATTGTTGAGTTTTGCCATTAGAACATTAATAGTTTTTAAATATGTTAAGTAAAAAAAGGCGGTTCTTTATTTCAGATTTTCTTTCATGAATTTCTAAGTGAAGACAAAAACGGTTTTATTTAATTAAAAACAAGTAGCAAATTTATGTTAAGTTGAATCCTGAAGACTCTTTTTTTTTAAATAATTAAAATAAGTATGATAAGTCAAAAAGGTAGTTAAAATCACACTTCCAATTAAGTGGTAAAACTGTGTGTCATTTTTATGTTAAACAGGTGTGTCTGTATCTACATAATGTCACTATTAAAGTACCTTGTATTCTAACTTAGTTTTTAAAGCACGTAATCAGTAAAGAAAGTTATTTTTCAAGGTAACTGTGGCAACACTGATCAGAATGAATTATTACTGTATTTTTGGGCACAAAATTGACATTGCATCCAATCTGTCGAACATCACTCATACGAAGAGGCACAAACAAGGATGTACTACATTATGAATGATCTGTCCACTATCATTTTAAACCGCTTTGGGAAACATATTGTGTGAATAACGCGTTATAAGTGCCGACCGTTTGTCGTTTTATGATTACCTTCTTTCATCTTGTTCACATGAACTTTGATTTGTTCTGCTCTGTCCATATAGCCTTTTATCTTTTCCCTGTAGTGTCCTCTCTTCGAGTGATCTTTTACTGCTGCTGGCGAGACAGACAACATTGTAGTGCAGTACATACACTGGTGTGAATGCAATTTGAATAAGGGGAGCGAGACGTGTGTGGGGGACCTTTTTGGACGTCAATGAGTAGCTGAATGCCCTCTTGGTAGCAGACGAGAGACTCCAAGAAGCGGCCGTTCTGGTCCAAGTCCACCGCCCGCTTCAGTACAGAGATGGCGGACGACTCCATACCTGGCAGGTGAGTTTGGGTCATGTTTGCCAAATGTGGCGTCACGATTTAAGAGAGTTTAGAAGTTAACAGTAGACGAGGGTGGTATATCAGTGGCAGCATAAGCGACAGAGGTTCGGTTCAGTTCAGATTAGTTCCCTATGAGGACGCTACCAATACACGTCCGTGGGAAACGTAATGGCTGCTTAATTCCGCCAGTTAGATGTGAGCCATGAAAATAGTACACAATACAAAACACACGGTTACATTTTGTTTTGTACTGTGTATACAGCGCTAAATCAAATAGCGAGCGCAACTGTCATAAAATATTCGCTATGGGTACGTCACCAAATTATGTACGGGGGAATTCTTCTGTTCTCTATGGGTGCGTCAACAAAATATGTCCCCAGGAAGCGTAAGAGAAAGAGGATACACAACCACACGCACGCACGCGCGCATTCTCACACACGGGCACACTTTTTTTTCACATAATTCAACAACATTATTTGTCAAAACAATAGCAATGAGAACAAACACGAAACACGACCGCTGAGACCAAAAAATAACAAGCCGAGCCTCAAAATTGGGCGGGCCAATTTGTCGTAAATCTAATCACAAAAAAAGCCCTTAAATCACTAGAGTCTTTTGGGGGCAATATTTTAGTACTGATGTGATTTTTACATGCAAACCTATTATATAAGTGCCAATGTTAAGATCATCGAAGTGTATCTTTAACGCGCCATGCACATTAGAGAAGGAGCACGATAAACTGACAACCCTTCGGATTGGTTAAGAACACTCTACCACATATCAAAAGATCCATTTGAAGCCATAAATACTAAATAGTCTTTTTTTTCAGTTTTGTAGAATAGAATATGCTGGCATTCTTGACCATTTTACAGACACACACTTTTTTTAACGCGTATGTCATTTGACGTATTTCCTGTTCCGGGCACGGCGCAATGGAGGACCCAGTCACTTGTTTCTCTTAGCTGTCCCAAAGCATTTTTTCTCGTTTAGTAATATTAATATTTTGCCCAATATTACATCACGGATCTGTATAATATTATTTAGATATTCGCTCTATGTTTTAAGAACGTTGGATTGAGTGTGCATGTTTTAACGCGATTTCTGGTGCATTAACCTTGTCCTGCATTTCGGTCAGATAACATTGAATGGATGTAATGAGCTACTAAAATGTCTGTATTCGGTTTAAAGTCGTCACCCGTCAAGGTAAGAACTTAACTTAATAGATACTATTCTACTGTGTTTTTTTTAATTAAAATGTCTTTCCTGTCAGTTAGTTGGTACGAAATGATGAAAATGGAGATGTATAGTGCCTTATAAAATAGCTAAAACTTGATATCTAGCTGACAAAATTATACAAAAACAAAGACAGCCATCGACAGTACGAATACAGCGTTACAGTATCCATGCATCCCTATTTTTATTTATTTTTTTAAATGTACTGTAGTTCCAAATACCCTCTGGCCACCTCAGTTAGCTATTAAACCTACTGGTTTCAAACCAGTGTTTAATCTCTCTGCCATTCCAGTGTACAACCATGCATTCTGTAATGTCAGTATATTGTTTAGAGGAAAAGTAGTGATATGTGACATTTGTGTTTGGACCAAGGTATACAGCAGGTCCAAAATACAGTAACAGAGTATGAAAGACATTTAAGAGTAAAAATTGCAGGACTGTAGCAATGGGATATTTTAAAAAATCCATTATTCTAGCGTATCTATTAGTACGCTTATTAATACTGAGTAATCAGATAAAAATTTATTTGGGATTATTAAAAACAATAATGTGCATGTGAGGTGCAGGTATTAGTTTTTGTCCACTGGTTTTCCATCTTCACTTCCTACTGGAATCTGAGTGTGTTTAGCTTTAAATGATGAGGCTTGGCCTGGTGAGTGACGTGGGCATCAACGAATGAGAGTATAAAGTTTGCATGTAGTGTGAAATAAGGGTATCCATCATCGATGGTATGCTATATTGAGTTAGGTAACAAAAAAAAAAAATCTAACAATAACATTTAATTAAAGCCAAAATGATCACCAATTTTTTGGGGTGAATAATGTACAACAGAGGGTGGCACTAGAGTTAATGCCTTTCTGTAAACCATAGTTTCTCAAACTAACAGTCTGGGCCCAAAATGAGATGGGGATTAAAATTTATTGGGATGTGAATGTAAAATATGATTTCTCTGTAAATGACTTTTTGATTCATGTTTGTCTTGTGTGTTCTTTGTCATTAGTTTATAAACTGTATATGTTGATGTTATGACAGGTCCTGACAGGACTTTCACGTTGTCTTTGGTTTGGACGCAGCAAGTTTACCAAAGCAAGAATTCCGCGAGAGGTAAACACAGTTTTGTTCCCATTTTAACATTCTGTCTGCTTTGTAGTGCTCACAATCTTCTCCGTGTCTTGTCCTAATAGCTCTTTGAAGAGCGGTCGAAGGAACATGAGAAATACGGCGGTGACCCCGAGCAGCCTCACAAACTCCACATAGTGACGCGAGTGAAAAGCACGATGAGAAGGCCATACTGGGAGAAAGACACGGTGAAGCACCTGGGCCTCCAAAAGGTGAGTCTACTCTCCAGACGACAACCGACAGCAAATTAGATGTGGACGGTGGACCTTAACGGCGTTGTCATTGTCATACAGGCACACATGCCTGTAATCCACAAGAACATATCTTCGGTCAACAGCAAACTCACGCGCATCAAACATCTTGTTAGGTATGAAATGCTAATTTTTCAGTGAAATTATTACTTTTACTTTAGTAGCTGCCCTACAGTTGGACTTATTAGTGCTTTTTTATATTAATTTTTTTAAAATCCTTATTTTCTTATATATGTATATATATCTCGACCTGCGTTTTTTCAGGATTGAGCCGCTGAGGACACCGTATGGGCTCCCCACCGAGGAGGACATGGCTGACACCTATATCAACAGCAAAGGAGAGCTGATTGTTCGACGCCTGCTCACATCACTCCAAGCCAAGGACACAGAGTCTTAAAGCGTTCACACATACAGCACACTGTTCCGTGTTTTCTTCCATCCATCAAACTGGTGGATGCATAGAACACATCACACTTTTTTGTATTTCTTGTATTGCAGCTGTCAGTCAAACTGCACCTCGATGGTGACCCCGTTTGAACGGCAAATTAATTTCTAACTCATAACCACAAATATAAATAAAAAAATATATGAACCCCACCATGTGCGAATTTGCTTTATCAACAGGGATTTAGTTATGATGGCTAGTTAATCAAAGGATATTTCCTTTGAATTTTGGGAGACTACTGAGCCTAAATTGATTCCAATAATGCTGATTACAATAATATATGACATTTTCATATTAGATTAGGTTCCCTAGAATTAGATATATGGTAATTCAAATTGTTTCAGTAGTCAAACATTTCTTATTAAATATCCAACAGATTTTGAGAAATGTACAGTATTTTAAATATTTAATTCAATGACTTTCTTGAAAAATATTGCCATCAATTATGATATCACTGGATGTTTTTTTTAATGCCCTTATTTGTTTGCATTAGATGCTAGGTATTTTCTGTGTTGCAGTACAATTTGATATGACGAGAAAAAAATACACTACAATTATACACTGGTCAACTGTTTTTTTTTTTTTTTTTTTACATACCCCAAAATTGTGTTGTACAGGACAAGAGCCAAAAGTCAATCCATCCATCAAATATGAACTTAAAGGGCTCTGATTGGCGTTAACATTAATTCGCTTCACAGTACTGAGTACTTCCACAGCTTTATATACATTTTTTAATTAATTTAGTTTTTCATGTAGTAAAAACACATTTCTAAATTAAATATATTTCTACTCATACGCATCAATCTTAAAGGCCTGATATCAAGAAGTATTAATTAGACATTCATGGTAGACTATGAATGGTACAAAGCATGGACCTCACTTACCAAGCTCTAAAATCAAAATGGGGCCGAAAGATGCAACTGCAGGTTCCTGTGCAAAGTACGTCACCTAACAAAAACAAAAACAACTCGGTGAACAAAGACATGAATTTAAGGTCATTTTTACCTATGTGTTTGCACATTTTGGAGACAAGGAAATTTAGCACTGCAGTTGGTGAGGTTGTGAATTGCAGCCAGATATACAGTACTGGTATGTCCTTTTTAAATGATGGCGTTAATGCCATTCAAAGTGCATTTCGGGGATTAAGTGTTTTCATTGCAAAATCACATTGGCATCTACTTTCAAGTCCAAACTTAAAAAAAAAAAAACAGTTTTTTTTTTATTTCTCCAGTTTTTAATTTTTCCTGTTTTTACACTGCCAAGGTCACTAAACAGTATTCCCTTCCTCGTTTGCACTGTGTTAAGTATTAATGTCATGAGTCGCCCTTCACAAAGCATTGGCCGGCCTAGCACATTAATATTCATGCAGTAGTTCTTTACGTTGACCATATTTGGTTTGAATTGCGCGGTACATGGTATAAGAATCCTAAACACTCTGATTAGCGAGGCCCCAGTTAAGTATGACATAATCTGATTTTGAGTAATTTCTTTACTTATTATGAAAACATATGAACAAATGCTAAATGGCACAGTGATTACGAAAAAAAAAAAAAAGAGGGCTGGCTGAGAGACATTATAAACGAGGTAGCCCAGAGAGAGAAACCAAGATGGCTGTCAGTATCCCTCAGTCGTCGTCATCAGAATCTGTGTCGTAGCCCCGGCCCCTGATGGTCTTCTTCTCCACTTTGGTGAACCTGGAGTGGGGCTTCTGTGTGGATGTGGGTGGCTCCATCAGGTTACCGCTATGGGAAATAAAAGTGAAGAAAATGCGTTGAGGAAATATCATATGTCATTAAAATAAAAAGCAAGCTAAAAAATAAAATACTATTGCACTTTATTGCAAGGAACCATTTTTGGTGACCGTTAAAATAGATGCCATACGCTTCGTGACGAAGCAGTAGAACCATGTGATTCCAACCACACCAATCAGCAGACAGTTACAATTATTCATATAATGAAAAAATCAGAGCTGGGCAGTCCATCCCAGGGCTAGACCGGTCGGACCCTCCGGCTCAGTCGGAGCCCATTTTTGGGGCGGAGGGGTGGGGAGTGACCCATTTTAAAAAATGGCTGGACTAAGCATGGCTGGAAGTTGATTTTAGTCCGGCCCACTAATCGGCCCTCATGCGTGTGACGTGCTCGCGAGGCGGCCAAAAATCATCTCAGCCTACTCGGTGAAAGGCTTCTTTTTAGGCTTTTTTCTACTCCCGCGTCTGCGCGACAACTGCTGTTATAGGGATTGTGGTATTGCCCCCCTGCCCCCTCTTGTAATGGTATGCCCCAGTTGCAGGTGGGAGGCGCGGGTTACGTGATGTGACGATAAGGAAATACAAACACGCTTGAGCGCACGTTGCTGTCTCACATGTTGCGATGACATACAGTTTCCCACACGGAGACGGATGCACCACGCAGCTGGTTGCTGCTGCTGCAAAGTAAACATTACTAAACAACCTACTCACCCACGTTCCCCCTTAGCCGCCATCTTCAAGATTGTTTTCGCAATAAAATTAAATGCATCGTCTAGTCATCTCGGTCTCTTTATGGTTGTAGCAGGCACGATATCCATTGTTGTCGCTGTCTTTTTAAAGCGACGCCCCCCGACTTGTTTCAAAACAATTTGTGTCCACGAGTATATTCAGACGCTACCACATCAAGGTGGAGTAGATGCACTTTTTCTGGCGTTCCCTACTTCCGGAACTACGCCATAGCAAACCTGCATTGTATAGTGGTTTGCTGGTACGCTTTTATTTTGAAGGCTGGGAAGGAGGGGAAGTGTGCAAAATAAATAAGTAACTTGATTGCGACTTCTGGCCGTCTATTGAACCCAAATAATTATACAATACGACAAATCCAACCCCGGGGCTCGCAATGCAAGTAAGCACGCAGTTGGGTAAGTACTACTGGCGCATTTGAAGCGTGTCCACAGCGGGTTCGAATAGTAAATTAGCAAGCTAATGATCTTTAAAAAGCCTCTGCCGTTAGCGTCCCTCCCGCAGCTACGTCAATCATATGTCCAGAGGGTCGCGGCCGAAAAGGTACCCAGGTCAAGGGTGGAGGGTCGCGGCCGGACCGGCAAAAGATGGTCACGTGCCCAGCTCTGGAAAAAATATATTGGCATCTGACAGTAATTACAAAAAATAAAATTTACAGCAGTAAAAAAAAAAAAAAAAAGTACTATTGCAATGTACTATTTTCAAAGTGCACCGGGAAGAGTGTGAATACTTTTGTCTTAGCATTTGCACAAACATAAGACATACAATAGCTACACTACACGGTAGTCAGTAATCCTTCAAAAGAAATGGCCGCTGTATTGAATGACTCTCCACATCTGCATCTCCACAGAGAACGTACCTGTAGTTAATAACGTCGGCGCAGCCCAGTCGCCATTCCAGCATCTCAGTGCTGAACTCGTCGGTGTTCCCCAGGTCGCTAAAGCCGACCACGTAGTCCTTCGACTTGCCGTCGATGAGCAACGCCAGGGTGGGGATGACCTTGATTCGCAGCCGTTCGGCCAGGAAGGGCGCCTTCTCCACGCAGAGTTTGATGAATTTCGTCTCGACGTGCTTCTTTGCCAGGACGGCCAAGTGTTTGTCCACGATCTGACATCTGCATGTATATATGCGATATAAATCAGCTGCCTCTACTTATGGTGCACGACACATTATAGAAGATATTTGAATGAAAGCTGCACTTTTAAAGGTGCCATGACATCAAAATCCATGTGGTAATGAATGAGTCAAAATCTGAGCCACTTGTTTTGCAAGCCTTTTATCCTTTATCGCTAAACTTTCGACCATTGATGCTACGCATAAAACGGTGGGAAAAAAGTGGATTTTGATGGCATGGGACCTTAACCATTTTTTGCTACAATGCAATTCACAGTCTTATTGGCGTAAGCTACATTCACACTGCAGATCCAAGTGCCCATTTCTAAATAAATGTCTATACCCAATTTAGTTTTCCATTTCCCTGTAGGGGTACCTCTACTTACGAACGTCTCTTCATATAAAATTTTCAAGTTTCGAAACGTATCAACAGGAAAAATTTGCCTCTTGTTACGAAAGAAATTTCAGGATACGAAAGGTAAAAGTGTGGGCTGTTACTCGCAGCTCCAGAGTTTCGTGAACACAACATACTCATAGCTGCTCTGCCATTGGCTATTACCTAGCATCTTCCTGGCATCCCATTGGCTAAGAGGGACCTCTACCGTATGTGTCTATGTGTGTAGATAGACAGGTAGATGGATATATATGTGATAGATATGTCTATGCAGCGTCCTCGTCATTCGCCCCTCGGACCATGAGGTGTTCGGATAGTTTTACATGAATTAGAAACGAGGAAAAGAAAAAAAAAAAAGGAGAAAATCGTTTTTTGTCCATACAAACAAAGCAAGAGATAATAGAAATGTATGAAAAGGGAATGCGTTTGGTTTATCTCGCTAAAGAATATGACCGTAATGTATCGACAGCCACCACGTTACTAAATCAGTTCTTTACAAAACACCAGGCAAAAACCACTTCTGAGAGAGAACATGAAACAAAGAGGGCAAAAAGCGATGAGGACAGCAATTAAAAGGTAAACGACCATCATTTTTATTCTTTATCCACAACTCTCATTTATTGTGCAAACATCTAATTGTAACATATCTGTTACATGTTTTGATTTTTATGCTTTATAAAACATTTATGTTTGAATATTGGGGGCCTTGGAACGTATTAGGGCATTTACATGGAAAACATCTACTTACAAATTGTTCTACTTAAGAAATTTCTTCCAGAACCAATTAATTTCATAAGTAGAGGTACCACTGTACATTTTAAACCCATTAAGTCCAGGGAGCACATAACCGCGTTTCTACCACGAGAGCCGGGAGAGTGTATACGTCATTTTCTTTTCTTTTCTGCTCTAAATAAGTAACTGTAGTGAGAAAGGTGGCACGCTTGTGGATATTGAACCACTGGAACCAGTCGAACGTGATACAATAACAATATTGACGGCATTGCAACAGAATAGAGGATGGCAATTACCACTCAATTTTTAAAATTAAAAATAGTGCTAACCTTGCACAGACACTTTATGTTTACATTTTTGATTGAAACTGTAAATAATAATAACCGCACGCCTGTGTGAAAGCCACATGTCTAAGCTGTCAAATTCTTTTGGAATTATGTTTCTATCTGCTACAGGGGCTGAGATATCAATTATTTTGTAAGCGTTCAATTCCTGGGAAAACTTCAGGTTTTAGAGAGTGAATGTAAAGTCGCCACTTGGGGTTTTGAGAAATGTTTTGCCAGGCACTTTAGGCCTTAATGGGTTAAGTGACACTATATGATGTATCTGTGTTGTTTACACTGACGGACCACATGAACCAATTTGTATGCGCAGCCCAAATTACATGTAAATAACTGCACAAGACAGGACATTTTAGTTGATTTCCTGAAAAGTGATGGTTTCGAGATGAAGGGGTTTCGTTCGGCACCAGTGATATTTTCCCTGCAGTGTATAGCCTAGCGTTAGAGAAGATAATTCAACAATGGCTTTACCTGAAAGTGGTGTTTCTGTAGAAATGGCACACAACTTTCTTGCTCTCCTTAACCTCGCCGAAGAATTCTTTCTCACTGGGGATTTCGCGGTATTCTCCGTGTCCTTTAGACAACCACTCCTGTGATGGCAGAAACAAAACAGGAGCAAACATATTCTCGCTGCAAAAGTGTGTGGGTTAAAATATTTATCTAAATATATTCACATACAGTCGGGTTTGGTCAAATGCAGACAGTTTTAGGCAGGTGTTCATTAGCAGGGTAAATATTACATTGCTCTTCCATTTTTTCCAACCCTCAATGCTTTTTCAACAGCACCTTCTATTTAAACTCTACTCCAATAGAAGGCTTTACAGATGCCACGTGTGTCTGATGTAGGGGTTTGTTCACAAGTTTGCTCCTATTAAATTCATTCAAATTTGCAAAAGAAATTCATTCATTCTGACTTTAGGCCAGCGGGCGATGGTAGTACACCAATAAGAAAAGGAAATGCTAGGTTTGCCTACCATGTAGAAATGATAGAAGAAAATGATGAAGGACACAAATGTGAATCTGAAATGTTGTCTTACTTTTGGCATAGACATGATTAACCCCAATACGACTGATCAGAATATCGGACTGTTCTTCATTCACGATAATACAAGCATAGGTATTCCTCTAACTGCCAATGGAACAGCTGAGCCATTCAGTTTGATGTCTCATTTTGTGATGGAAAAAAAAGATACCAAAAGTTGATTTTAGAGGGGGGGGGGGAAGAATCTAAGATTCTCCTGTGCTTGTAGTTCATGTGTGTATAAAAAGGTTAAACATTTGAAAAGGACATACCTGCTTCTGTTTCTGGGCTTTCTTCAGTGCCTCTAGTCGTCGTTCCCTCATTTTCTCAAAGTCATCTTCGTCCATTTCATTGAATTTGGTCAACTCCGCATCTACCTGATCCTCCACCAGTTTGGCGGACTGCACCAGAACCTTTGTGATGCTGTCGATCATGTCGGTGGCCATGATTGCCTGTGATGTATCAACCTGAGGATGAAACGGTAGACAAACAAATTAAAAAAAACAACAACAACACACTTGATGGTTTAACTACTAAGTATTGTAAAACCTTGAGCATCATTTTGTAATGTTCAGTAAAACTAGGAGCGTTGGTATTTAGTGCCATATTAGTCTTCCACCCTATTTAGTGCCATATTAGTCTTCCACCCTATTTTTCATTGCAGCTTTTGCTCGTAATATATGGGTTGTAGCCGCATGTCAAAAGCAGGACACAAGCATTCACAATCACATTTATATCTATAGACAACTTTGTGTGAATGAGCTGCCCGTAGACAACCATGGACACGCCTCAACAATAGCTTGTTAGCCGTTAAGTTGTCAGTTAACCGTGTGAGGCCATTTGTTCGTCACATTTGGCTTCCACTCAAAATAACATGATACTTGTGCGATAAACCGAAATACACAATAAGATACAGTAATGTATAATGGCGCTACTAACACGGTTTGACGAAGTTCTTAAGAAGGAATTAGCTAGTGTTAGCCAAGCAACGCTTTCGTAATCAGCAGTATCAGGTCCGCGAAAGTTTAACATTGAACCACGTAATTGAATGCATGTAAAACACTTACAAACAAATAACCAATTTTAACATTAAAAAATGATCAATTTTAGCCCGGGTGCCATTCGTTACCTGATGGCGACGCTGTAACAAGGGAGAAAGGCCAGTCGAAACTATAACGGAAACAACGTCATTGTTACGCGAAAGTGACGGCTTTACATTTCTGTGGTGCATACTGCCACCTATAGTACATGAGTGTGCAAAAGGACTTAGTAGGCTATATTCCCCTACCGTTCTGTGGGCAATATTTCAATCTCCAGGAAATGGTGTATTTTGTTTAATGTTCGTCATCTTATTGGAGAAATACTGATTTTGAACTACTCCAAATGATGTAAGCGGTGGTTGTGTTTTTGTATAGTGTTGATGGTCACAGGACTCTTCGTTTCTGTAGTCCAGATGAGAATTGATGTGGGCAACGAGGAGGAAGTAAATTAGACAAGCACAATAAAATTTGAAGTTACAGTTTATTATTATCAAGCTTTAGAAAACTTTCACAGCTTCAGGTCTTCAGGCACAAGCCAGATTTATAAAGATAAAACTTGGCCCGTTCTAAAATGAGGCCCATTTGCTTGCACCAACACATCAAAGAGAAGGAGGTGGGGGAAAAAAGAGAAGCAACAACTTGGAAGATGAACAGATACTTCTCAGACATTCATATGCGGAAATATTACACTAATGTGGTTTGCATAATACCAGTATTTTTTCCCTCCAGCCAAGCACAGCATTTCTGAATGATGGGGGACTAATGTCATGCAATACAAATTTGGGATACAAAGTTAAAAATGTAACGCTGTTCAGATCAAAATTACGTCCAAAGGGACATTTTCCTTGACTACATAACACAAAAGAAAAAAATGTAGAGGCATTATACTGAGTAGAGTGACAATCAACAGTTAAAACCTCTTAAGTGCTTTCTTTCCCAAGACCGAAAAGATCCAGTTTGTAGTTACTAAGAATCGACTAAATGTAAACAATACAAGAGGTAAAACTCTTTACTTACATTAAACAAGTACATAAAAAAAAAAAACAAAAAAAAACGTTATTTACATACTTTAATGACAAAGATTTGGCACTTTTTTGCAAAAGGCAAAAAAGAAAATGACTTACCGGTACTTTGTTTTTTTTTTTTATACAGCATTTGTGTCTGCTTTTTTTTGGGGGGGGGGGGGGGGGGGGGGGGGGGTTATCATATACCTACCAGAGAGGGAAATTCTTACATTGGAAAAGCCTTTTACAGTACCTTTACATGGGAATCAATTTGCAAAGTACAGTATAACCTCCAAAGCCTGACGCCCCAAAAGTGGTACAATTTGGAGTTCATCTCAAATGTTCTGGGAAAGAAAATGTGCTCCAAAGTCACCCACCATTGCGTCTACTCAAGACCCAGCATCTAAAGGATTTTAAACAAATGTTTGTGATGTCACCAATTGAAGCAGATCAGTAATGGCAGAGAGAAAAGGTGTGATGTTAACCATAAAACAGAACGAGGAAATTCAACTATTGCGTCATATAAAACTGTCTGGCCGATCAGAACAATATGAACACACACATTCTACCAAGCAGATGCTAACATAAACACACTTATTATGCATTTCATACTTACTACAGCAGTGCCTTGACTTTTGAGTGACCCAATTTGAGTTTGAGATATGAGCCGTAGCTCAGCTGATTTTTTTGCTTTGACTTGCGAGTGAAAATTCAAGATACGAGCAGCAAACGCAAATCAACTCAGTTAACAAGCAGCAGTTTGGTGATAGTGAACAATCCTGGAATAAAAGGAGCTCATTCTCATACTCATGATGTCAAACTAAACAACAAACTATGCGAATTACACCAACCAGATAATTTTGCCTTTGGAGAATGTCCGCTAGCTTAATGCTAACAAACAATGGAAAATGCCATACATCGACTAACAACCAGCATCGATAGTGGTGGTGTTATATAACCCTTTAAGCAAGGCCGTTTGATCACAAAAATTGTAACAACACAAAGACAGCCAACAGTAAACACAGGTATGTTATTCATCCTCAGCAAAAAAACGACATCTTACCAAGTCAGTTGTGAAACTCTTGTATGTGTCTCTATGTCTGTATCATACTGCCTCCCAGCGGCCAAGGCACGTGTGATTATTTGCGATATGAGTGATTTGATTTACAAATGTTGTCACTGACAGAAATAAACTCAAAAGTCATGGCACCACTGTGATTCCATCAATACACCACACCTTCCTGCTCCCTCTCCACTTAATGTCTGTCAAGCACCTCCAATGAGGAGTTTTACTTTGTATTTTGTGGTGACCTTTAAGAATGTTAAAATGTTAGTTAAAACATTGCTCGAACAAATAAAAAAAGTTTTTTATGGCGAAGAGGACAAATTAATTTTGCATTATTTCTTTTGTAAATTAAACCTTTTTTTTTTTTTTTTTAAGTCAACCGCCGTCACAGAATGGAGTGTGTTCCACTTTGGAGGCGCCACTGGTTTCCAAGACAGAATACTACCAAGAAAATATAAAGAGAGTGTCTGTCTCAAGTTCTGTTGACTTGGTCTTTGAAAGATGAGAAGAACTGCATTGTATACAAATGAACCAACTTTGAATACAATCATGGCTTTTAAATTTCTCACTTGGCTAATGCTGTATGAGAAACCATGAATTGGTGTTGATGCAGTTGATCAGGAATAAGCTGTGATATCTGCGCATCTTAGAGAACCCAGCAGTTGGTCGAACGGGAAGAGTTAAAATGCAGAAAAAAGTGGAAAAGCTGGCATGTCGATGTTCATGCGATCTTCAGGGTGCTACCGTAGGTTTGCTGCACAACCACCTGCACGTTGTCCACAATGAAGTCAAAGGCCATACTCCACACGGACTCCAGCGACTGCTGCATGATCCTGCGCACACAAGATAGAGAAAATATTTGTTTTCTGTGTTGAATAGGCGCAATAAACTATCCATCCATTATCTGTACCGCTTATCCTCACAAGGGTCGCGGGGGCGCAATAAACTAATGAATTATTAATCAAACTTGCCTCTTCATGTATTTTATGATCAGATAAAGCTTCTCCAGATCCTTGTCTTCGATCAGATCAGTGCAATATTTCACCACCTGCAGGATGTCCTCTTCCATGGGGTCTGACACAAAGTTCAAATACATTCCCTTTCATTAATCACAATCATTAACTCATTTGAGTGACAGTGAAACCTGAAGTCACTTGCAACATTTGACTTTGAAGCGAGATGTCAGCGAATCTCACATCAAGAGATTATTCAGATTGTACAGTCTTACTTTCGCACTACTCAGAACGCACAAACAATATGTTGAAGTTAGGAGAGACTTGTTTTACTTTGGCCTTTTTTTTTAATGTAATGTTTAATTTAGTTCTATACTTAAACAGAGAAAAAGTGATTGTCTGTGACTGTTAAACTATGGCAGAAATGACTTCTATTTCCATTATTTCCAAGGGGAATATTTTTCTTCTGAGTTTGACCTTAGCGGTTGGCATACACAGGTGCGTGTGAATATTGTGGAAAAGTTCATAGAATAATTCTAAGTTTATAGAATAAATTTAAACTATTTTCCCCA
Organism: Filicampus tigris; assembly: GCF_054856515.1. Taxonomy (NCBI): domain Eukaryota; kingdom Metazoa; phylum Chordata; class Actinopteri; order Syngnathiformes; family Syngnathidae; genus Filicampus; species Filicampus tigris. The sequence goes on along the minus strand of NC_141230.1, from coordinate 10,159,550 downwards.
GAATCATTATTCGTCATACAGTGGTACCTCTACTTATGAAATTAATTGGTTCTGGAGGAAATTTCTTAAGTAGAAAATTTTCTAAGTAGAGACATGTTTTCCATGTAGATGCCCTAATACGTTCCAAGCTCCCTAATATTCAGGCATAAATGTTTTATAAAACATAAAAATGCATTAAAACATGTAACAAATACATGTTACAATTAGATTCTTGCACAATGAATGAGAGTTGTGCATAAAGAATAAAAATGATGGTCGTTTACCTTTTAATTGCTGTCCTCATCGCTTTTTGCCCTCTTTGGTTCATGTTCTCTCTCAGAAGTGGTTTTTGCCTGGCGTTTTGTAAAGAACTGATTTAATAACGTGGCGGCTGTCGATACATTATGGTCATATTCTTTGGCGAGCTCAACCAAACGCATCCCCTTTTCATACTTTTCTATTATCTCTTGCTTTGTTTGTATGTACAAAAAAACATTTTTCTCCTTTTTTTCTCTTTTCCTCGTTTCTAATTCACGTTAAACTATCGGAACACCTCATGGCCCGAGGGGCGAATGACATTACGCTGCATAGACATATCTATCACATATCTATCTATCTGTCTATCTACACACATAGACACATACGGTAGAGGTCCCTCTTTGCCAATGGGATGCCAGGAAGATGTTAGGTAATAGCCAGTGGTAGAGCAGCTATGAATATGTTGCGTTCTCGAAACCCTGGAGCTGCGAGTAGCAGCCCACACTTTTACCTTTCGTATCCTGAAATTTCTTTCGTAACAAGAGGCAATATTTTCCTGTTGATACGTTTCGTAACTTGAAAATTTCATATGAAGAGACGTTCGTAAGTACAGGTACCACTGTATTTATTAAAGCTGTCAGTATGACCTGACAGTAGTACAAGAGGTAAATTAATTGTGAAATCAGGTCATACTGACAATATAAAGAAAGGCGACCAAAAGTGATTTTTTTTAAATTGCAAACACTCCATTAAGTTAAAAAAGATTCACATCCTTAGAGAAAAATATTTCATGATTACATTTTTCAAAATAATTTTGCTGATCATTAGTAGCTAACAAAAATCTCAAGAAATTACAATATTACATAAACATCAATTTGAGTGAAGATTTATGTAATGAATTTAAAAAATAAGTTTCACTTTTTGAATTGAACTACTTAAATTAAAAAAATTCTACAATATTGAAATTAATTGAGATGCACCTTTATACAAAAAGGTGTATGTATACCTGTCATGGTGGTCACCCATTCCCGTAAGAGCGTTTTAATATCCGGTAGCTCAGAGGCTCCGGCCAACGCTGGAGGAGGGCGAAGGATGCATTTTGGCAAAGGCTCTGGGATGTCCTGCTTTGAGGAGGATGTGGACGGACCATTTTCAGCCTGTTCAAGCAAAAGGAAGTTCAGGTTATGTTATAAATGTTGCATTTTCACAAAAACCATTGAGAATCTACCTTTAAGACATTCATAGGCTCCTTAAGTTTAGTAAAAGGCGGTGCGGTTTTGGCAGGGCTGTTCATCGGGCGGTACTTCTTTTGAGGCGATGGGCCCTTTTTGGTAGGGCTTCCTGCATTCTTCCTCTTGTATCGCCGCTTCACTCGTCCGATGCCGACTCCGACAGACTGTTTCAGCTGCAAAAGTGCATTCTTCTGCTCCACTGCAAGGAAATAGGAATGAGAAAACGAGAATGGGGAAAAACAACATCGCACTGCAAACAGAAGTTGAATATGTCAAAGTCTTACACATTATTGATTGAGGCTGGTTATTTGCGGCACGGTTGTAGGCAGACTTGAGCTCCTCTTGGAGCTCTTTGGGAAGAGCGGCGAAAACTTCTGGGTCAACCTGCAGTCACACAATAGAGAAGAAATATATACCACTTTCTTTTGAAATAAATGTGTGCTATAAGTACAGAATACTGTCACCTTCTTCAAATAGTGCAAATAAACACAAATAAAATTGCTGATATTATAAATATTTATCAGACTTTTGACCTCAAGCTTCTTGTTATGGCTAACGTCGGGCATAAGCTATTCATTTCCAAGCTTTGACCATGTCCTAACTATTGTAGCTGTTGTCTTATTTTATCTCTAAACACTTATTAATTGTAATACTAATATCCTATTCATAGCTGGTTGCTCTCCGCCCTAACGTGGTTCAAGCCAGACTTCTATGAAAAGTGTACCGCAAACCTAAGCACTTATTTTGGTCTTTCCATTCGCTGCATTTCACATTAGCAATTAGCAATAGCTACTCCATCTTATCATGTTCTCTCTTCTTGCTAGGTGTGTTGCATGCTTAGCGATTCCTTGTCGCCCTTTAGTTGGCGTTTGTTAGGGGAGGCGAGGATTATAGTTACTTAGAGGAGAGGATCCGCACTGCACTATGAGCGGCGCGCCCACAGAAATTGTGCAGAGCAAGTTAGCTTCAAGCATAGCATTTGCCGCGAGAAGCCGGGAGGCTGGGTTACATAGATGCAATGCTTTTTAAGAGGGAAGTCACCCCAAAATTTTTCTTTACATTATTATGTTGTATGCGCCACAACTAGTCTAAACACAGAATTTTTACTACGATTGTGTTTGTGGAATATGTGTTAAGAAGCTGAAAATGACATCACAGTTGCTCAGGGCTCAGGCTCCAATCACAGCTCACCTCTTTTCTCAAGTTGAGCCGTGATTGGTTGTTACCTGAGCCCTGAGCAATTGTGATGTCATTTTCAGTAGACAGCAAGTGACAAAATGGCCTTCCCCCTGAGATGGGTGGATTGTGCTGCTTATTTCATATTCCACAAACACAATATTAATCAGAATACCACCGATCTGCTAATAATGTTCATGTACCTGTGAGTAGTTAGGCAGCTCCAAAACAATTCCTGGACTGTCCGGCTGGTTTGGAATCTGCAGTACTAGTGCTCCAGGCGGTGCAGAGGGTTTGTTCAGTGCAGCAGGAGGACAAGTATGGGAGGCCAGCCGTGACTTGGGACTCAAAGCCTGCGAACTGGCAGGACAGCGGTGGGTTGTTTCTTTTCCTTCTCTGTAAGTCCACGACTGCTCCACTTGTAATCTCAGCTCTGCGGGCAGGGCTTCCAAAACGGACAGATCCACCTTGGACATTATATAAAAATAAAGTGTATTTGTGTGTGTAAGGAAAAAACACACAGTCAAATTGAGTGCCTACCTGTGAAGGTGAGGGGATTTCAATACTGAAGTCAAGACATGCTCTGGAGCGTTTAGGCGTTTGTCTGCATGCTTCATGTTCTTTGCTTGTTCCTGGAACTGATGCATTGGGAGACTGAGAATGCTCAATGGAACCAGGCGATACAGCTTGAATAGCGGACGTCTTTTCCTGATTTTTGATGTCACCAGCATCTGTGATATACATGTTACTCTTCTTAACTTTAACACGTCAACAATACTAGAAATACTGTACATCTACTGAAGCACAAAAACACTGACCTTTGCTGGTGGACACATGGCCGAGCAACATCTCTTTGATGGAGCGTGTCCGGAGCCCGTTGACATTGTTGTGAGCAGAGTGACTTCCCTCAAGAAGCTGGACTTGGATGCCCAAGCCTCGGAGGTCTTGCACTGGCAACTTCATAGCATGGAACATCTTGATGACTGTAGCTGCAATCAGCTGGCCGCTGTCAGTGGACTGTGCTAGCATCACTGTCCTGGACGAAGGAAGAGACAGAATACATGAGCATGTAACAAAAAAGTTGTTTTAAATACTGCCACTACTAGATAAAATAAACCTTGTAGGCAACATAGTCTTACTTGGCAAAGTTGTCGCATATGCCATGGCCGCCGTATTTCGCCGTCTCCTGGGGTGCGCCCTCCTTGCGGACCATGACCTTGAGCGTCACTCTGCGACCTTGCAGCCCGGCTTCTTGTAGACGTCGCTGCACCTCCATGGACAGGCTGGACAGGAAAGACTCTGCCTCATCAACCTGAAAGCGCAATAAAGAAAAGATGTGAGTAATGTTGTACTGCACAGCACAACCACGATAATTCACATAATGTTACAGGGAACATAGAATATTTGTTATTGTTGGTATAAAAATACAGTAGTGCCTTTACAAACAAGAGCGCACAGACTTTTCCGAAACATGATCCTTTGCTCGGTCAATTTTTTTTTGCTTTGCGTTACAAACCAAAATTTGAGTTACACGCAAGATTCAGATTCAATGCAATATATTGGATCTCATCGTGCACAGACACTAAATCAAGTGTCCAGTGAGTCACCTTTTTAAAACGAATATTGTAGTTCATCTCCGCTGACACGGACTTCCTCTCCTTCTCGTAGCGGACTGGTCGGTCATCGAGACCCCTGCAGAAACGGAACAGCGTTTGTCCTGATCGTGGTCCAAACTTCTTCTGTAGCTGCGTCAGAGAAACGTGCCGAAGGTCCCCGCATGACTTGACCCCAATAGCTGCCAGCTTTCTACCCATGACAGGCCCCACACCTGAAAAGAAAATAGGCAAATACACAGCTTTATGAAAGCTGGGAGTGTGGCTTAAATGTCAGCCAACAGGACGTGCTGTATCCACCTGGTAAGCTGGTCACTGGCAGGTCCCTGATAAAGTCGTCCACTTCCTCTGACTTTAAGAAGTACTGCCCATCGGGCTTGGCCTTACGTGTCGAAAGCCTAGCCAACAAGATATTGGACCCTAAAAAAAAGTTGAGAAGTAAGAGTGAATTCTAAATGCTTGCTTCAAATTCAACTTCAAAGACAAACTCACCCATGCCAACTGAAGCGCAGCATCCGGTTTTCTCCTTGATGTCTGCTCTGATGGCTTTGGCCAGATACTCTGGGTTGACACCCAGCTCAGCTATGAGAGCAGAGGCGTCCAGCAGTACTTCGTCACAGCTAAGCGCCTCGATGTCGTGAGTATAACTGCAGCCAACGCAATAAGAACATGTCCATGTGCAGGAGTCATATTTCAGCACTGACTTGAGGTGTCGTCAGCTATTCTGTCTGTACTTAGTTGGTGATAGCACCACACATGGGTGACTGAAAATAATAGACACAAATGCATCCAAAAAGTGGGCTTTTTATAAAGGCGCAATATTACAGAGTACAGATTAAAGGCATTTCCATTCATTACAATGGGGCAAGGTGATTTGAGATATGCATGCTTTAAGTTACGAACATGGTCTCAGAACGAATTCAACTCGTATTTGAAGGCACCACTGTGCTTTTCAAATGAGAGAGATGCTGAAGAGAGTACTTCTTCTTACCCAGCCAAAGTCTCATACATGGTGAGGGCCACCTCTTTGTAGGCGTCAAAGTCGTACGGGACAGACTGTAGACTAGGACACAGCTGTTTGGCTTTACCAAAAAACATCCCGTTTTTCACACCTGCCTGCCTGTGAGTGAACGCCGTCGCAGCAGTTAGTCAGTCAGTGAGCGAGTGCTGTTCAGAATCACAACGATATAATATGCATGTCTCACCTTGCAGCATAGCTACAGGATGCAATCTCCGCCATGGAAAGAGAGGCATCCTGGTCTATTCCATTAGCGTGGACTTCTGCACAGTCTTGTGGAGCGGCATCATGTAAATATTCAAACTCTTTGCCTGTGAAGCAAAGCAAGTTGCATCTTTTATTAAGTGTATCTTAAATGGAACATTTAAACATGTGTAATCTTTCTCACCAGGTGGAGCCAGTGTGTGTTTCCTTTGGTAGTAATGCTGCTCCAGCTGTGGGTTGGCCCCTGGTCTTAAAGGCACACGCATATGCCCACGGTTACTAGTCACAGCTACAGGTTTACCTGTGTGAAAAAAATTAATTCTAATATCTTTGTAATTTGATTCAGCTGCATTACACCACTAAGTACAATTACTTTAGTTATATTACTGCCCCAATTCCAATGTATGGCACCTAAACAGGTTGATATATCTGTGATTGAGGTCTTTTACATTTTTTTTTTCTTTTTTTTCATGATTCTTTTTCTTGCACTGTGTGTTCTTTTACTAAGGTATCTTTTATTTCTATACTTTGTTTGTAAATGCATTTAAATGTTGTACTTTTAATTATACAAAGCACATTGAGTTACCTTGTTTATGAATGAGCTGTATCTATAAAGCTGCTTTGCCTTGCCTCTACTCACTATTGATGCATTTCCATTAGCAAAAGCACGCACAAATACAATGCGTGTGACCGCTGCTGGTCGCTCATTGGTTGAGCAGACTTGTCTTCATCATAGGGGATGCATGACTACAGATTTTTTGTCGTCGACTACAATGTGATAAAAAGTAAAGTTAAAGTAAGTTAATTAATGATGTTGTTGATATTTTTTCAGCAATTTAAAGTGCTTCCCAGCTGTTTAGCGCCACGGACCGGTTTTATGTAAAAATATATTTTCACAGACTGGCACAGAAACAAATAAAAACAAAAATTCTGCATTATGCTCAATGTGGTTATTGTAATTAGTGGGAGCTAATGTTGTGGCCGCAATAATTTATTATTATTATTTTTTTTTTTAGACAAACTCACCTTTGAGTTCTGGTCGATGTCGGATCCCAACAGACACAAAGAAACAATCCATGTCCACATGGAGGATGCAAGATTTAACTGCAGAGTGTGTCTGTGTATCTGACAAATGGGAAAAAAAAGGTAAATCAATGAGGTGAAGTTTTTTTTTTTTTTTTACAAGTATCAAATTTAACGTGTGTTTGTTGCTTTTGCTACCTTGGCTTTCAAAAGCACGCTGCTCCACCAATTTCCGAAGTCGCTCTTTGCCCGGAAAGGAGGCACCGTCTGTCGCCTTTCGCTTGTTGTGCAGTTCGTTGACATACTCAGAGAAGCCGGTCCTCCACGTGGAGATCTGGTGTAAACGCGAGTGAGCATAGTACTCTGAGATCAGGCCGCCTGTCTGTGCCAACAGCTGAGCGGCAGATTCGGGCGCCGCTGCGTTGGGATGAGGCCGGGGAGACCCAGACGGCGCCGTGCTGGGATGAGGTCGGACTGTTGAGTTGCTTTCCGAGGCAGGGTGGGATGAAAAGGCATTGTGGTGACTTCCGTTCAGACGCACGGGGATATGAGGATGAGATGGTGGGTTATGAGGAATTTTGTCGGGATTTGAGTCAACGTGACAGGATGTTTGTGGTGGTGATTTAAGTGTATCTTTTGAACATGATTCTGCAAGACAAACAGGTAACAGGTCAGACTGCTTTGGAGGACTGTTGGGGAACTCATACGGGTCTAGTTTGTTCAGGGAAGAGTCTTTCCTATCGGGGCTCGCGATTCTGCATTCACTCAGGTCCTTGGGAATAAAAAGTTTGTCTGTAACAAGGTCCTTTGACTTTAAGGCACCATTAAATAGATGTGCATGTCCATTGGTGAGGGGGGAAGGGGCTTTGATGCACTCCGCTATCAAATCGGCTGCTGAGGTCTGCAATGATCCATTCCTGCAAGTTAATAACACATTGAAATGATTTGAATAAGTAAAAGAAAAAGAATATTTAAGTCCACTATGACACTGACGTTCTTCCACACCGAATTCATCCAAGTATGCCTTTATGTACAGTGTCTTGTTTTGCACACTAGTGGCAAAGTCATGCTAAAAAGGACCGAACCCAAACTCTTTCCATGATTGAACGAAAAAACATGAACTGCAAAAAAGGGGGGCTCATGCACACACACTTGCAATGTTTACTAGCGGTAACTTTAAACTAATATCTAATTAAAGTCCACATCTATCTATCTGTCTGTCTATCCGTCTATCTATCCATCTATCTATATGTATAAAAAAGTGTAGTCCAAATGTATCATATGAGCAAACCATTGGGACAAGCCAGCGAGCGCAACGATGATGTGATGAGTTCACCCCAAATAATTTGAGTAAAAGAGGTATTTCAGAAGTGTGTATCAAACTGGTAGCCCTTCAAGTTAATCAGTACTGAAAAAGTAGCTCTCATTTTCAAAAAGGTTGGTGACCCCCAGCTTAAAGGGTAAAACACCATGACAACTATGCTATACGTTAGCACTCTCTATGGCGGCTGGCTTTGTTTGCATTAAGATAAACAGATTAGTTAGCCAAAGCTAAATATATAATTTCCTTTGTTTTGTTTGATAGTAAGCTTCAACTGAGAGTGACAATAAACTGCTTCAAGCCTTGTTTGTGAAATTCAATATCTGACAAACTGCGGCTTGTTATTAAGTGAGTTAAAATCAATGCCAGTATACAGAGCTCGTACCTCAAGTTTTTCCTTGCAAATCAAAGCAAAAACAAAAAAACAAACAAAAACAAAAAAAAGGAGCTGTCATTTTGCCTTATGTAAAAAAAAAAAAAAAAAAGAAAAAAAAAAGGTCAGGTCACATATTGTTACAAATACCACATCTAATAACAAATGACACACTGCCATATTGTGAATCAATCAAGATTTAAAAGGTACATTATTTTTTCCCTTAGCAACTAGTCCTAATACTCCAACACAATCAGGAGACAATGTTGTCTTACAAAGACATACTCACACTCTTATTTCCACTTCCTTGTGTCTCCTCTGGAGTGTACTGCAGGAGGTTTGAGGTTCAGGTTGGTCTGCACTCTGTGGCTGGAGAGCATGAGGTGATAGCACTCCCGACTGTGGGCGCTTTAAGGGGCTTGATTTAAATAGTGGGTTGTGGGAATTGGAACTGCTGCAGTGTCTCGGTTCGACACTAAAGTGGCTGTGCTCAGGGTCTGGGTGGGAGGATGCTGAGGGGCTCAGATGTGGGTGGGGTGAGAGGCTCTTCTGAAGGGAGCCTTGTTGTTTGTGAGAGGGGTAACTGGAGTTGGATGTCTCCTGGTTCGGAACACTGTGATGGCTATGACTGGGTCCAGCGGTGTCTGAGATCTGACGCTGCTTTATAGCCGGAAACAGTGGCCCTTTGTGTTTAGCGTACAGTTGGTAGTGCAAGTAAGGGAGGAGATGTCCTGCTTTAATGCTGTTTTGAAGAGAAAATAAAAAATAAGACAACTAGGGCTAGGCGATATGACTGAAAAGTATATCACGATATAAGTGTTTCATATTGGTCGATATCGATATATATTGATTTTTTTTCAACTATTGAAAATAATGACCCGAAGAAAAATACATTTAGGTTATTTTATTTTAACATAATACTTAACCTTTAATAAGAGGTCAATGTAACTATGAAAGCTGCTTCTTATGAAAGCTGCTTCTTCTTTGGTTTAAACGCTTCTTCTTCATGTTTGGAGGCGGAAGCGCGCTGCCTACATCATGCACCATACTGCGATCTGGTTTGTTTTTCTTTGTTTCCTATCGAACGTTTTATCGAAGGCATTTTCTATTGGTATCGATCACGTGTCAATTGCGATACATATCGATATCAAATTACTGGCCCAGCCCTAAAGACAACACTAATACCTTGATTCTCATATGTTCTGATGGTGTGTGCACAATAGATGAACTCACCTGTCAGTGATCCAGCCAGGCGTGATGACCTTTTCCCCTTTCAGCTCCTGAATTTTGCTGTTTGGCAAATTGTTAGCAATGATATGGGTGGTCTTGGAGCGGGAATAGTAGACGTGGAACTGCCCGCCATGTAGTATCATCAGCCTGCGGAGCTCATCTGCACTTGGTTCTGCCCACAAAAGACAACATGTCTCGTTATTCATCTTCTATAGCACTTGGCTTAGTGCGTAGGCACTCATCTTCTGTAGGGGGGCCACATTTTGCGCAAAGGGACGCATTGTTGCGCAAATGAGCAGTGGATGTGGATATGCACATCAAGCCATTGCGCATAAGCACTCCATTGAGGTGCCACATTAGCATAATTTGCTTAAGGAAAGAGAGAGGCAATGATTGCAGCAATGACAAGACTCAGCATCTGACCAATCAGAGAGAATGCTCCGACCCACACTTGCAGAGCAAGGCTTGACGTGTTGTCCAAACCATACCACGAGTTGGGAACAAGCAAGAGGTTAAATTAAAAAGCCAAAAACAAGAGGTGCTTGAAGGTGGATATGATGTTGAAATAAAACTTTGTGGCTCAAACCTGCTACTTACTAGATAGAAATCTCTGTCTCCATGTCTGTCTGAAATGAAGACCTGCCCCCACGCCTTCCTGCAGCCCTGATAAACATTTACTGAATATCCTGTTAATTTTTTTTGCATTAATAAAATGACCTGATTGTGGTTGTAAAATGTAGCCAATTAAGCCTACAGTCTACCAATTTATATCCTTTCAATTTATCTTGTTACTCTTGTACTAATAGTAGTAGTAATCGTAGTAGTAGTCATAGTATTATTTGTAAACCAGTATTTGCATTACAGTCCGTAATAATAGATAGAAGTGTAAGAGTAAGTGCAGTAGATTTTATATTATAATTATTATCATCGTTATTATTACACCGTTTTAACTTTTTTTTTTTTTTTTTTTAGTCAGAGATGCAACTAAACTTCTAAATAAAATTTATGAGTTGATTCTGAGTCTTACCTGGACCTCCAAATTTCAATGGCACAAGGGCACTTAAGTGTCCTCCAAAAACTTACTTGAGTAAGAGTAAGTACTCACTGCTCAGTGAAAAAATAACTACTCACTTAACTTCTTAATAAAAATACTCAAGTAAAAGTAAAAAGTAAGTAAAAGCACAGTTTATCTCAAAAGTCACTAGTAAACTTTGTGCGATACTACATACCTCTGGTTATAATTTACAACATAAATAATTTTAAAACATGGCATTTTGACGAAATGCATTCTGGATCACAATTAACCCCACTGGTTATCCTCCAACTGTTTATTATTCTGTATATCACTGGTGTCGGGCCAAAACCCCAAAAGTCCCATTTTGGTGAATGAAGTACTTTTTCAAAAATTATGCTATCGGTCAGTCCGCACTCGTGGGTGTTACTTTTACACATTATTGACCAATCTAAAGGGTTGAAAATGGCTTGCTCTCTTTCACGATGCAATACTAAATGTTTGAACAAACTTGCCATTTTTGGGGTCTCCAGTAAAGTGACTATTTTGGAGGTACAATGTTTTGGCCCGATGCCAACGATATGTACATAGAAAAAACAAATTTTGAAATTTTACATGTCTTTTAAATCAAAGTCACAAAATCTGAACATATGTCACCTGTGTAGCCGTTAACATAGATGGCCACCCCAGAGAAAATGTTGGAAGAGCTGCCCTTCTGTTTCTCCCTGGGAGCATCACTTTTGAACTGCTCCTCCAACTTTGACACCTTAGCGGCCATGTAGCCGCCCTGCAAACAAGAATGGGAATGAGTGAGAATAGAAGATTTATCCACGGTGTCACATACTACTTAGTTGGGAATGGTAACAGATACACAGAGAGCACACTTTGTGTCTCATTATTTTGACAGCCAACAAATCTCATGAGACCCGAGCTCAATTAACTCTGCATAAGTTTTGCTTTTTGTGACTGCAACGGAAACTAAAAAGCTAGCCGTTACATTGTCATTGGAGTTAATGTTCAGTATATAATTTGTAAACTGTAAAATTTATAAATGATTCCTACTAAGCAGTAGTTAACTTATTTTCTTGGATGACAGCTAATACAGTTAAGAGGTGCTCACCATCTCAGCCCAACCATTGTCCCCGCTGGCAGTGGCTTTCTTCTTGGTCCACACATCTCGACTCATACTGAGCTACCTGAAAACATAATTGACACGTTAACACTGTACAGTACAGAGATGACAGGAGGAAACGTGACTTGCGACTGCAAATAAAAGTACAGTGACATGACAATTACGTGCAGGAATTAAGGGAAATGAAAGTAACATTGCTAATACAATAAGCAAGCTAAAGATCATGATCTGGGGGTCGTCGGTTTTCTATTGTACAACATTTTGTTACGTTGCACGGTGTAGTTGCTGCCATACTTATGTTCATTGCTGTACAGTCTAGTTTTTTCATACAAATATTTTCTGAAATTTGAAGGTTACAAACAGCATGCCTTGAACTAGCTTGCGCAGCAGCGTAATAATGTACACTCAGTTACCGCTGTATTTACTGTTTATCATTTCACTTATGGCCAGAAGTGTTTTATCATACAAACATTTAATGTAGAGTTACAAGAATTAGTCAGTTAATGGACAACTAATCAATTAACAAATTAATGGACAGTAATTGATTCATTATTTAGAAACCTTGTTTAACATAAAATTGTCCAAACACTGAGAATTTCAGCCTCTCAACAATAAATAGTCTCAAATTTCTGTAGTCCTCCATGAAAGCAGGCTGATTCATTCATTGTGTCTAATCAAGATAAGATATTTGCAAACATCTGTTTTTACTTTGGAATAAAATATTTTTCCCCCATTTTATCACGTTACATACCAAACCACTACACTGAATCATAATCAGTGAATAAAGGGATGGAAATGAGGAAGTATTTTTATCTGATTCATCAATTACTCAAAAATCTACTGACAGATTAATTGGTTTCAAAATGCGTGCGCGGTAAGGATGCATGGGCAGAAGAAGTGCCTTCTACTGTAGCGTGCCGCTAAGGTAACACCGGATTTATTGTTTTCCATTTGATTATTTTGTATTCATGTCTTAGAAGATAATTTTTATGGGAAGAATTTCCTGCGTTTGCATCGGAGTGATAGACAGTACGGCTGTTCCGACTTACATACAAATTCGGGAACTCCGTCGTAAATCGAGAAAACCTTATGTTTGTAAAGTCTTAGCAATATTAAACAAAGCCAACATTACAGCGGCAATACATTAGTAATGTATGCACGCGTTGCGTACTAAGAGGCATGTCTGGGCACGTCCGCAGCTCATGTCAACTTATTAACAAAAAGCAAAGCCTGGCGTGCACTTTGTTAGCGAACATTAGCCTAGCCACGACACCGCAACTGGCAAATCGCACAGAGTTCACGTCAGTTCAAGGCGAAATCTTCCAAGCCAGCGTGAACTAATCGCTGGGGCACGTTACCATCGCATGATAAACCAACAACCAAACAAGCCCCCGCTGACAACGCGGCGCGTTGTACACAAACGCGGCCATGTGACAAACATGGCATGTCGTGTTCCTTTTGTGCTGTCAAAAATGAGCTGTTGTTAGCCACATAGCAGACTTGCCTCCGCATATGAACCAGTCCACAAGCTCAGGCGTCAAATCTTCGGAGGATTTCCCAGACAGTAGCCGCCTTTTGTTGTCCTTGTTCCGCTTCAGTAAGCTTATTTAGTCATGGTGACACTCCGGTTACTTGAACATGTTCTCCATCCCCTCAGCTCTCCATTACTACCGCTTCTCGGATGATCCCTTTTGCTTTCCATTCTAGCTGTCGTCTGCATTGAAATGGTGTATACAAAGAGTTCCGGTATCTTTTCAAAATAAAACAACTGATGCGGTAACGAAGCCTATCGTGTCTTATCGTTGGATAGTTTTTGGCAACAACAGGAAGTCGCCGTTTTTGAAATCTAACTGTCGTCTAACTTCATGTAGCTCGTCGCCTAGTCACCTGAATTAACTCTTGGCACGTTCCGGCCGAAACGGACAATGGCCGAAGTACAGTCGTGGCCATGAATATGTCCGTTTTGAAAGGTAACTGTCGAAACTTAAATGTCGACACGAACCGCAGTTTTGAAAAAGTCAGGTCAGCTCGTGTAGCTAATGCTTCCACGCTATATTCCCTCGCTCGCTCTCTTTCTCTCTCTCGCTTTGCAGACAGTCGATGGGACCGTCTGGGATTTTTTCTATTGTTGTCCTCAAATGAACCTAATGGCGTCGCAGAGGCATGTGCAAACGGAGACGGGATGTGACACCTACACATCATTATGGAACAAACAGTACGTATCGTACATACATAAATAATTCATAAATATACACGGATAAAAGGGAGAATGATCTGCAGTGCACGTGCTCACAGACTTAGGACGCTTTGACCTATATGGCACGTGAGCGCCTTCATTGGCTGTTCACTGTTGCCATGGCAGCAGACATGGGATGCTGAAGTGTCATACGCCTACATATTTATTTTACAAACAGCAGGAAGTATAAATGATGGGAGGGCTAACGCGCTCCTTTCACATTTATTGTATGAAATAATGCTCACTTGAGATTTTATTTCAGCAGTTTTTTTTATTCTGGTTTGCAGTAGTTCAGTACTGCAGTGCATTACACAGAGATGTCTTTGTAAAATTTTGATTAAAAGGATTAAAAGGAGACATGCAGTTTTTTCACAATTTGAAATTAGATGTCTTAAAAGGTGATGTTTTTCTGTCAAAATACACAAAGGGTAAAGAATTACAGGCCAATTTACATCTGCTTGTCAAACTCCGGTTAATATCACTCATTTTTTGGGTGTCCGTCTCATGTAAATATCAAGTATGGCTTTTGTTACTAAGATGACCAGAGTGGAGCTAGGCCAGGCACGGCTCCAGTATTTTTTCTCTCCTGGGCTAAAAGGGGGTGGGTGGGGGGGGGGGGGGGTTGGGCGGGTTTGGCGTACTTGACTGATACATTGGTTGTTGAGAAAATGCCTTAATTTATACATATATTTTAGAATATCAAATTAAATTCTGAAGGCACTTAACTGAACACAGATTTCTGACGGGGCTGTAGTACCCCCTAGCCTCTGTGTAGCGCCCTCTATAGCAGATGTTCACCCTTCTGTGTCCAAACTGCAAATTAATCGTGCTCGCCCTTACCTATTTAATTTGCATTTTCACTCATAGAGGCAGCACAAATACACTTGTGAAGTCATTCATTTCTATGGATGTTTATATTTGTCAACCAGAATCCAAAACTTTTGCTGCTGTCTTATATGCAGTATTCGTCAAGCACGTTTTCCACTGGGTATAGGTGTGAGAGAGAGTCTTGCCCAGCTCATCTGTAAAATTCAAGCTTCTACATAAATTGACTGAGGACTTTAAACCGCCCCTTATGGTCACATTTTGTCCCTAAAATATGAGCCAGTGCAAGTAATTTTTTTCATCCACTCATGCAAGTGTGAACGGTAGATCTAAAATAGACCTGATGCTTGACTTGGACTTGGCCTTAGAGACTTGTACCCATCTCTGGGCGTTACTACAAAGGAAAAGAAGTCAAGGCTGTACTTTATTCATCACTGATGTCGTCACTGTTAGATGCAGTTAGAAAGAAAAGCTATAAAACACAACATAAAACAAAAGAAATTAAATAAAAAAAAGATGCCTCATATGGTTCATAGGTTGATATACATATATTAAGATGCCAATTTGATGACCCACAATATCGGCAACAGTATTTTTAATTTTTTGCAAAGAAGTGACCTCAAATATAGGCAGTGAGAGAGCCACACTTTATTTCTTTGTATTTGTTTTTCTTAAACAATTCCAACAAATATTGCACAATAGTACAAATATTTAAATATACATTAAAAAACATTAAATCTTCATTAGCCCACAATGCAAATTTGTAGAAACTGTTTTGTACATATTGAAAAATTACAACAGTAATATGAAAGGCCTTTCGCAACAATGTGCAGACATTATAGTGACTGAGTCCTGTTTATGTTGCTAATAAACATTTGTCAAATGAGTAGAGGCTTCAAATCACTCCGCACATCTTTCCAGGTTCATTTAATGAGGAAGGAAGTGGATAAGTCCTAACATTTACCATTGCCATCTCCGGAGGTGTGTTCACAGTCCAGAGATCTTTAGTTCAAGGGTGGGGACACAACAATCCTGGGAAGGCAAAATGCTCCTCATATATAATCATAGTTGAGTTTTGTTCCATTTCTGTATTATAGTTTCCCCAAATGATAGGAAGAAAGTTCTCCTCGCAGTCCTTGTTGACACAGTGGGCATCTTGTCCTCGTTAGTTAAGTTTGGCACTGATGCGGATCCACTGAAGAGCTTGCCTGGTGTACTGGACTGCATGAACGATACTGCTGTGAAGCGTCAATGGCCCAGACAGAGTATTCAAGTAGTTGAAGAACTCTGTTTGACAAGTGGAGAAAAAGAGCCATTCAACATAAATGATGTTCAATACAAGTAGCACTAGGTCTGTGCAATTAATCGAAAATCAATTACAATTACGATTATTACATTCCACGATTACAAAACTGTCATAATTGTAAAAAAACGATTAATATCCATTCATATCCAACGTGTTTGTTGTATCCCACATTTATATCCAACATTTGTTTATACATTGACATCATACTTGAATTTATACATTTGCACTTTTTATTTTATTTTTATAATAATTAAGTTTATAAATTTTGTTTGTTCCAAAAGGAATTACATAATTATGCTGTTTCAAATAAATGTATTTGTCTTTATATTTTTTAAATCTAAATATTTTCTTGTTTTGTACCCAAAAAGAGATGATCGTTTGAGTAATCGTGATTTCAATTATTACCAAAATAATTGTGATTAATATTTTTTTTTCATAATCAAGCGGCCCTAGGTAGCACGTGGTCTAGTAGCTGGGCAAATGTTTGTGATTATGGGCAACATAAGATTTTTTTTTTTAAACAAGACTGATATACCTCATCAGTCATTGTTAAAATGTTTAAGTGTAATAATGATGATTTTATTACTTATATTTAACATCTATTATATTATTATATTTATTAATATTTTTTATTTGATGATATACAATTAATTATGGATGACGTTCAATACACATGCCTTTACTCTCTTGAGCCAGGTTGTCTGCAACCTCCCAGTACTCATAGCTGTACAGGACACTGTTGGTGATGTTTAGGTGGTTTGCCGCCATCTGGTGGATACGTTGAGGGATGCTTATGAGTGAGGGGGAGGCACTGTCCCCATGTGAACCCCTCCGGATGTGTTTGGTGGCATCGGGAAGGAGGGACGGAGGAGGTCCTCCTGTATCCCTGCAGACAAAAGCAATAGTGGTCAATGCCAATTTAAGTCGGAGTTTTGTAGCACTAGATTTGTTGTCCACCTACTTCCTGGTGTCATTCCAGCAGGATGGTATCGGAGGCACTTTGGGAGAAGTCTGTAAAGGATAGCATGACAACATTTGAGTCATTAAAGTGTTAGTCAGCCCAAACATATTTTTTTCAAGAATATGTTCTGTGCAGGCTCACTAGTTGAAACACGGCATTCTGATAAATATTGCGTTTGTGGAATAGTTAGTCCACCCGTTTTTAGCCATCTCTGGGGGCGGCCATTTTGCCACTTCTGTCGACTGAAAATGACATCTCAGTTGCTCAGGGCTCAGGTAACGACCAATCACAGCTCACCTGTTTTCTGAAACTGAGCCATGATTGGTCATTATCTGAGCCCTGAGCACCTGCGATGTCATTTTCAGTCGACAGAAGTGACAAAATGGTCGAGATGGTTAAAAGCGGGTGGATTTTGCTGCTTCACTCATATTCCACAAACGCAATATTAATCAGAATGCCGTGTTTCAACTAGTGGGCCTGAATAGAACATATTCTTGAAAAAAATATGTTTGGGTTATCTTCCACTTCAAATGGGATTTTTTTTTCTTTGGACCATGGGGTGTTTAAGAACAAGCTTGCTGCTCGCCTAGTCGTAAATGCGCTAGCTCTGCTCACTGGTCGTCATGGTAATGAAAGCCGAACTCGGTTGTTGAGTGTATTTGTGAGTGTATTACCTTAAAGTAGTCAAGCAGTACTTTGGAGTATTTCAGTGCGTGATCCTTTTTCAAACGAAACATCTGCCAGTAGAGGAGGGCGAGACATCGAAAGCTGTGAACGTACAAAGACGAGTGAAAGTCACTCCAAATAGTCCTTCGAACCGGATCTTTGTGGGTGAGAAGCAGACTTACGCACCAGAGCACCGCCAGCTGTTTGTCTTCTTGTCGTGCTCCAGGACCAGAGTGGCTCTTTAGCCTCATTGCGTACCTGTAAATAAATTCATAACTCATTGAATGGAAGATCAGGTCTGTTTTCATCATGTTTCCATTGGGTAATTGTGTAACTTTTGAAAGTCTAGCAGTTACACTATGTTTCACTCAGTTCACCATTGCCGAAAACAAGCAATATGGTGATCCTGCAGGGTAAAAAGAAAAAACTGAACTTGTGGACCCAGTACGCAATACAGGTTCATGGGTTAGAGCAGGGGTGCCCATTACGTCGATCGCAAAGGCATCGTGGGTAGATCACCAGCCTATCATCCGTCCTCACTACCGTATTGCTACGTTAATGCTACGTTCACAACAACTGCGTTGGGGGCGTTTCTGGCGGTGCGTTTCAATTGGAGTCAATGTAGTTCGCGCGGGCGGGCGCCGTTGCATGCGGGGTGGCGCGAATGATGCATTTGAAGCGGTGGGACTCGAAGAGAAGCACCGGAAATCCGCCCATTCGCTCCACTAGGCGCGTATAAACAAGTCAACTTTTTTGCCATTCCGCCTCGCGGAAGCCAATCAGCATCGGGCATACTACGTCACACGCAGCCACACAGCGTCCTGTTCACTCGGCGGCTTTTTTTTTTTTTTTTTTTTTAACAGTTCTTGAACTTTACAGAGACAGCAATATTGATAGCATTAGCATAGTGTGCAAAATGTTACTTGTTTTATACGTGCCGAATGGAGCGAATGGGCGCATTGTTGTTGCTGCAAATCTGCTTGAGGCTGCCTATCAGCAGCTACTGTCCGGACTATGCGTCCCTGGCTGATTCCATTCAGTGCAAGTCATGAGAGTAAGGTAATTACAAAACATTTTTGTTGTTGTATTGTGCTATATAGGTTGATGCAGTCATGCAAGGTATACCAGCATATACGGTACATATAAAAATAATTCTCAATATATTTATAAATAATGTGTTTTGCATTTTTAGTAGGTGGCAGATCATTTTGACTCAGTTATGTCATGAGTAGCTCTCTGGCTGGAAAAGTGTGGGCCTCTGGGTTAGAGGCTGCAAATACTGCAATTGACCCTCACTAGTCACTATACATCACAAACTTGAGAATTTAAAAAATATCAAAATCTCTCCAGTGAGGATGTGAGTGTGAATGGTGGTCTGTCTCTAAATGAGCCATTTTGTCCGTTTTCTATATTGTACTGTTTATCTTCATTCAGGTCACTGGTGAGCTGCAGCCTATCCAAGCTGTATTCGGGCAAATGGTCGCAAGCCAATCACAGTTAATTTAACTGTGTTAATTTACTGTACTAATTTGAATGCCTCAAAGGGAAAATTCACTTTTATTTTGCATTTCATACTTTTTTTTTTTTGACAGAGCAAAGTGCAATTCGTAGTTCACCTTATAAGCTCCACCGTCTCCGCGTACATGGTGTAGGGAGATTTTGCCTCAAGTGGGCCTTCCTCCATCGCTTTGCCACATTCCATGAACGAGAGAGCAGCATCGACGTAATTCACAGCCTTCCCCAGCTTGTCCACCTGAAAGGGGCATGGCTAACATTAGTAAAGACCGTGACAATTGGCTGCCATTTTGCAGAATTTTCTGAAAAACATGTAGCGAGCACAATTCAAGATTTCTAAAATCCTGCATAAAATATAATTTCACGAACAAACAATTAATGACTAAAGCACATGACCTATTTGGCTGCTCTACTCACGAATAATGTTCCATTTGTGCTACTTAAAGGGGAAGTCAACCCGAAGACAGTTTTTTCAAGAATATGTTCTATGCAAGCCCACAAGTTGATTAATGATCCTGATTAATGTTGCGTTTGTGGAATATGAGTTAAGCAGCAAAATCCACCTGTTTTAGCCATCTCAGAGGGCGGCCATTTTGTTACTTCTGTCGAATGAAAATGACAGAAGGGCTCAAATAACGACCAAATCATAACTCATCTTCAGAAAACAGGTTTCCTGTGACTGGTTGTTACCTGATCCCTGAGCAACTGTGATGTCATTTTCAGTCAACAAATGACAAAATGGCCACCCCCAGAGATGGCTAAACACGGGTAGATTCTTATTCCGCAAACACAATATTTTTCAGAATGCCTTGTTTCAACTAGTGGGCCTGCATAGAACATATTCGTGAAAAAAATATTATAAATATATAAATATAAATATAGGTGTGATTGTGAGTGCGGATGTTTGTCTCTGTGTGCCCTGCGATTGGCTGGCAACCAATTCAGGGTGTCCCCCGCCTACTGCCCGAAGACAGCTGGGATAGGCTCCAGCACGCCCCGCGACCCTTCTGAGGAGAAGCGGTATAGATAACGGTATGGATGGATGGATGGATGACTAGTTAGTCTTTGATTGCGTTGTAATCACATTAAGATTGGAACTCACCATGGCATCTGCACGGTGCTTCATCCTTTTGGCTTCATGTAAGTAGTACTCGGCGTGGTGAGGCCTGGAAAGGTGGAACACATACACCGACAAATAAAAGAGCGGGTCAATTAGATTTTGTTAGAAAATCCTAATGGGGTGGTATCCTCCACAATGATTGCTCACGTTTCTTTGTTTGGCATGGCTGCTCTGTGTCCTGCGGGGCCCCAGGAATCTGACAAAGGCTGCCTGGACACTTTTACACAATCCATCTCCTTTTTTGGCTAAGGATGCAAGGGGAAAAAAAGGAATAAAGATGAATGGTTGCAAGTTAAGTCAAGAGAAATTTATTGGACCTTAATCCAAAAATTAGTCTCAAAGGGCTTCACAAACCCACAGTTGAAATATTAAGAACGCCCCCTGATCTTAACCCCACAGGAGGGCAGGGAAAAACTACAAAAAAAAAAGAAAAAAAACATCTGGCGAAAAATAGGAAACCTTGAGAAGGGGCCGCAGATGGCCAGGCTGCAATGGATGCCGAGTGGGCAACATTTAACACATAATGCTGTGCTATACAATGTAAGTCGGAAAGAGGTCGGCCCCCTCGTTTTGTGTTACCTTTAGTGCTGAATCTCTGTTCTTATCTCTGCACTTGTGATAAATCTCGCCATTTTTTGCTTTGGATGTTAGTTCAGTGGACTCAGGGCTGTCAGACAGTGGCGACAGGGGAGATAATGGCCGCTTATTGTCCAAGTACTCTTCCAAATATCTGTCAACAAACAAAATTCATACAGTTAAATGCACCAGGCATTGTAATGAGGTACAGCTGCACACTTTCAGATACATTCTAAGAGCTGTATCTATTTATGCCTATACTCAGAGCTTTTTGTCCATCCATCTATTTTCTATTGTTATTGTCCTTGTTGCGGGTGAGCTGAAGCCTATCCCAGCTGACTTTGGGCAAGGGGTGGAGTAAACCGCGGACTAGTTGCCAGTAATCACTGGGTACTGGGTACAGGCGTCAAACTCAAGGCCCGGGGACCACATCTGGCCCACCACATCATTTTATGTGGCCTGCGAAAGCAAATCAATCATGTCAACTTCCATAATGCTTGATGAAATCTCTAGCAAAATTTGAAATTGTCATTTGAAATAAATAACAAATATTGTGAGAATTTTTTTGTTACGTTTTTACAGTAACTTGAACAAACTATTATTCTTGACTTCTGATTTCAAAACTAGTTATCTATCAATTTGTTTTGTACGGTATATGTAATAAACTGAGGAGATGATTAAACATGTTTATGTTTCAAACTAATGGCCCTCTGAGGGAATCTATGACTACAATGTGGCCTGCGACAAAAATGAGTTTGACACCCCTGATATAGACAAACAAAAATTCATATTTACGTTCACACCTATGTACAATTGGTTAATGTAACATGTAGGGTATGACCTATATGGATTTTATATTTTAAGACGATTTCGAATCAGATATTTGGCAAAAGAAATTCTCATATTTGATTAATCAGGTGATTAATTTAAAAAAAATGCAGATTTTTGACCTATTTAAAAAGAGCAAATTTTGGCCAATGAAATTGGCCGGCCGATGAAACTGTCTGGCCCTCAAGGCCCTGCTAACACGTATGGTCTTGAAATGTGGGAGGAAGTTTGAATAACTGGAGAAAACCCCAACGAGCATGGAATTCACGCTAACGCTTCCTCATCGAGCCAGTAGACGCTCAGCGTCCGAGCGCCACTCTTGTATAAGTGTACCTGAAGTTGTGATCAGTGTGTGTGGAAGCAAACAGAAATCCCAACTCTTACCCATTATGCATGGTCTCAGTTGAAAAGCCGCGCTCAGCCACATGCAATGATGATTCTGTGTGACCGTCTTTCGCATGAGGCGTGTTCCTCTTGCTTTCTTTATGTGAGACGCCATTCTCCAACTAGTCACACCAGCATGCACGTGTACACACACAAACACACACACACAATTTGATATCTACATAGAATTGTAATTGTTGCAACTTTTGACTTGTCCCACCGGGCAGTGCCACAGCGAGTCGCTTGAATGTTTGGTTTTGGCATAGTTCTTACGCCGGATGATGCAGATGTATTGTAGAGTAAACACCTGTTCCATGTACGCTCACCGACTGCCCAACGGCTGTATATGTGTCTCTACTACATTACAATGACGGCTAAACGTCAATAGGCTATATCATATTAATTGATGAAAAAAAGAAGCAGAGCCAGCTGTCTTTTTTCTTCACCTGAGAGGAGCATTTCCACATGCTGATGGGACTTGGAGCTGAAGCACCATTTACAACTTTTGCTCAAGCTCCTCAACTGTGTTAAGAGCCGTGTGGGAGATGGATTTCATTTAGGATTATGTTTGGAGGGAGATCTTAGATTGAGTTCAATATACTAGGCCTGGCTTTCTCGGATTTTAGATCCATTTCCTCTATGTGATTGATGTTGAAAAAACACAGCAAACTACTCAAATATGTATTAGGGCTGCTGCTCTTAATGATATTTGGTCTGAAATATCCATTCATTATCTATACCGCTTATCCTCAGGGTCACGGAGAGTGCTGGAGCCTATCCCAGCAGTCTTTGGGCAGTAGGCGGGGGACACCCTGAATTGGTTGCCAGCCAATCGCAGGGCACAGAGAGACAAAGAAACAACTGCACTCACAGTCACACCTAGGGGCAATTTAGAGTGTCCAATCAACTTACCATGCATGTTTTTGGAATGCGGTAGGAAACCGGAGTTCCCGGAGAGAACCCACGCAGGCAAGGGGAGAACATGCAAACCTCACACAGGATGGCCAGAGCCGGGATCGAACCCACGGCCTCTGAACTGTGAGGCGGACGTGCTAACCAGTCGACCACCGTGGCGCCGGTCTGAATTATTTAATACATTATCCAATGTAGCTGGGAGGAAGGTTGATCCTAATGTCTTGAGTGCCATTTTTGGAGTGTGCCCTTGGCCTAATCTCTTGCTCATTCACAACTTTACTTGCCAGGAAGTTAATATGGTTGAGGACTGAGGTGAAATTTTCCAATTCCACTTACTTATACAGACCTGATTGGGGAAGTACTCTACTTTCTTAAACTTGAGAAAATGAGTCTGACTCTAGCTAAGTATTTGATAAAATGTGTATTCCCTTTTTGCCTTTTTGTTAAAAATGGATACAGTCAGATTACATCACAGTAATAAACCTCATCTCATTTTTAAAAGTCATTCTGCATAAAAATGCATTGACAGGCTTTCAAGTGCATGTTGAAGCAGCAGGTGGCGCTGTAATTCCAATAATGAGTCTTGTTTAGCCAATTTGCAGCCATGGCAACTAAACGAACTGCAAATTGAGGAAATGCAAAATGAAAATAACAAATGGCAAGTGACAGAAGTAAGTTACATCTAAACATAACACTTTAGTATAAATTTAACATTGAAGTTTCAAGTCTTCCTTCTAATATAGTTTTGTCCAGAAAGTCTGTTTTTAGTAACCTAAAATGTTATTTGCTTGCAAACAAAATAGCTCACTCCAAACTGCATCCAAAAAAATTGTGTTTTTAAAAAGCCTTCTTGTTTGGGTGGGCGAATGTCTACCTTTCGTTTTCTTCTGCTGTCTTTGCAGACAGCGTCTGGCATATACAGATGTCTCATCGCCTCGGTTTGCTTGTCTTTTGTCTTCGAAGAAGAAGAGGACGAGGAGGAAGAGTTAGTGGCTTTAACGGAAGAATAAACAGCTGTGTCCGGGACCCTCTTGAGGAGACAGAGGTCTATGTGCACCACCAGGTTTCTCAATCCACGTTGGGTAGGCGCTGCGGCCTGCTCGCTTCGGCCGAACGGGACCAAGGTGTAGAGTCTGTGCCTGGTCTCACTCTGCTGCCCCTCTTCTGGGCTCTCGGACTTACTGGCATCGGGTCTACCGGAGCTGTTATGGCCTCTGCTGCGGAGTCCCTGGAGTGAGGTGGAGTCTGCCGGAGCCTTGGCGACTTGAGGCTGATATTCCGAATCGGAATTTGACGAAGCAGAGGATGAAGGGGGCCGCCCTGGAGGAGGGCTGAGTGAAGATGAAGAGCCTCGCTGCTTTTCTTGCTTCTCGGTTCTTCTTTGGGGGTGCGCGTGATCGCGATGAAGGTGTCGTTCTTTCGACTGGAAGGCTTGGCACTCACGGTTTTGTTGTTTGTCCCGAGGCCTCCCCCGCTGCTTCTCGACAACTATTACCTCCTCTTCCTCCTCTTCTGCGGAACTTTCGATCCAGCGACGTCTCAGGAGCTGCTCCTCCGCCAGCCTCCTGTCTTCCTTTCTCTCCTCTTCCCTTTGTCGATCCTCTCTCCTTCTGTCTTTCCTTCCCTCAGCTTCGGTGCGAGGAACTTCTCTGTGGACCACCTCTCCTTTCTTGGCCCGGGGCTGCTTGTGTGATGTTTTAGAAGCATAAACATTAACAGCACTCGACTTGGCCCACAGTTTTAAGTTAGGACCTGGTCTCGAGTGATTATTACCGGCAGCTTTAGCAGTCGGACCTTGACTGATGCTGGTTGGAAGATGGTGTTGAGAATTGTATTGAGCTGGAGGTCGAGTCCTGCGGTCGGAGCTGTGGCCTCCCTGGATCTGCTCGTATTGTGATGTGTGTTTGGCTGTCTTTTTAGAGCCTGGATGGGAATGGTTCTGTGGTCTGTGACTATCACTGCAGTTTAAAACGGCTTTGGATTTGTTTTGTCTGTGGTCTCTGTATTCTGTGGGCCTCGCCTTGGGCCGGTGCTGATGAGATGGAGGCTCTGTGCTATTTGTGTGCTTGGTTTTGGCGTCAGAGTTAGACAATGGGTCAATCCGTGACCTAATTTTTGTCCTGTGGGGAGGTGGTTCTGGGTACGGATGACTTTGAACCTCAGGGTAGTGGTAACCCCGCAAAGGAGGTAAAGTGGGACTTAACTGTGGGTCCCTGTGAATTGGCTTTGGGCTATGCTGTGCTCTCGGGCTCCCGCATGGACTTGGGAATACGCTTGGAACAGGACTCGGTATGGGACTGTACCTGCTATCGCTCGGACTTGGGCAGGTGCTCGGGAGCGGGCTCGGACAGAAGCTGTAATCAAGACTCAGCAAGGGGCTGCCGGGCCTGTAGCTCAACTGTGGGCTGGGAATGGGGCTTTGGCTAGGGCTGTAATCCTGATTGCTGTCCCAGCATCTTGCCGGAGACGGCGCCCGGAGTGTGTGTGGAGAGGGCGGGTTTCCAGGAATGCTACGGGTGGGATAATGCTCACTTCGAGCTGCCTTTTTCTGGGACTTCTTCAGCCACTTATCCAATTGCCACTGGGCAGCTGTGGAGTGATCAGTCTGCAGAAATCATTGTAGAAAATGCAACATCAGATTATAACTCATTTGGAAACCAAATCATCACTATTGCACATAAATGATGAACTGGATCCAGTCCCAACGAAACCAAATACATATTGTAAGTGTTTTATTTTGTTTAAGAAAGAATACACCTCAAGCAAATATGCACAGCGGTAGTACATTCCAAACCAGCTGGCTGCCGATTACCAGCACCCCCGTGAATATTTATTCTTAAAGCAACACGTATACATGCGACCTCTAAGGTGGAGCACAGTTTGCACCGCGATGCTGAACAGTTTCTTTGATAGGAAATAAAGAAAATGTTGTCCAGGGTTGACTCGTCATCATCATGAAACTTTTAAAGATTGCTTGTACAAAGTTACAACAGTAACATTTTGACTGCAATCCATCCATCCATTATCTATGGTACCTGTCCTCATTAGGGGCGCAGGTAAGCTTGAGTCTATCCAATCTGAATTTTTGAGGCAAGAGGTGGGACACACAGTAGACTCGTTGCCAGCCAATCGCAGGGCACATGTATACAAACATTCACATTCACATTTAAACCTATTAGAGGGTTCCATAAACCTAACATGCATGTTTTTGGAATGTTGGAGGAAACCCCGCAAGCTCGGGGGAAAATGCAAACACTCCCACAAGAAGGCTGAAACCATTTGTAACTCAGAACTGGGAGGCAAAGGTTCTAACCATTAGTTGACAGTACTATCTAATTTACCATACAAGAGTAAAAAAATAATCACCATTAGAATGTAGAGTAAGTAAAATACTCGTATTTATATGCCTCACATGTCCCACTTTTTAAACATTTGAAATATCTGGAAAAAGAAGTTAACCCTGTAAAGTATTCACACAGCGATTTTACTGCATTGAATGAATCAGTTTACGTGCAAATCCTTTGGCGCTCACTGAACTGAGGTTTTTCATGACATAGCTGACAAACTAGAGGTACACCGTATTTCCTTTCCATTTTTACAGGTACCACTTAACTTGAAATCACCAATCCCCTCTATACTTGTGCTTTGACGACTTTTTAAAAAAAAATCAAATAAAATTGACAAAACTTTCTGTGACTTTAATACACAGATGGACACCTTGGCACTTCACTGACGCCAAAGGAAATTCCCAATAAATAACATCTAAACTCCACAGAGATTTGAATTCAGACCACTGCATTCAGAGTCCACAGTGCGAACCATTACACCATAAGACAACAACTAAATGTTCTCACTGCTGTTCCTCAAATTCACATATGGGCTGCCAGCTACACAGCCGTCCAGTGCTGTCAAATAACTAACCGAACAAATGAGTGACATGGCAAGAATATGAGTGAATTCGGGCGAGAAAACGTGTAAGGAAAAATACTTACAGCTGTGGAGCAAACTTCCCCCCGCTCCCCGTCTCTCTAAGTCTCTCGCCTTCGTTCGCGTTCTCCCTTCCCTCGGGCGGCGGAGCAGCAGCGCTAATATTAAACTTCCACTCCTCAAGTCAAACAGCGAGCCCCCTCCTCCCCGCCACATCCCTCGACCTCTTTCCAGGGAAGACACTACATAGCTTGTACCGTCTTGACTCCCCTCCCCTTTTCTTTTCTTCTGGCCCTCCCTACCTCTTTCGTACCTGTAACTCTGGACTTGTTGCCTGAACAGCTCCAACCCCCGTCTCGTGCTTTCGGAGACACTCGGCGTAAATGAAAAACACATGGTCTACCACCCGCCCCCCTTCCTGCAAGCACCCACAGCCTCACATAAACTCCACTCCCCATTTTTGCCATAGAGGCCCAATGTCTTGCATGCTGGGACATCTACAGGGCCTTGCTTTCATGAAAGAAGAGCAGGTTGCCCCTTCGTCCCCCCGACATACCAAGCATCTCAGAGCAGCCCACCACTCTCCACAGGATTCCACCTATACCATGCTTAACGCATCAACACTAACAATGTAAGCGAACACTTGGAACTGGAAGAATCCAGTTCCATTTGCCCTTAAAAAAGAAAATATGGTCCTAAACTGGAATATAAATCCAGACCACAAAGCAGTGGATCTGATATCCATTCCATCTTTTAAATTGTTTTCTTTTTGAAAAAAGATCTGAAAAGTAATGTTTGCCGTCGCGGGGCCGGACCGGTTGGACTCTCCTGCCCGGCGGGATGCCTATTTTTGGGGTGGGGGGTGGGGGTTGACAAATTTTTTAAAATGGCTGGACTAAACATGGCCGGAAGTGGATTTTAGTCCGGCCCACTAATCGGCCCTCGTGCGTGTGACGTGCTCGCGAGGCGGCCAAAATCTCAGCCTACTCGGTGAAAGGCTTCTTTTTAGGCTTCTTTCAAAACAAATTGTGTCCGGGAGGAAAATCAAGCTTCGCGCAGCACTCAAGTATGACACTGGCACATCATGCACTTCCCTACTTCCGGAAATCGCTGTAGCAAACCTGCTGTGTGGTGGTTTTCTGGCATGCTTTTATTTTGAAGGCCGGGAAGTGCGAAGGAGGGGAAGTGTCGAAAATAAATAAGTAACTTGTTGAATGCTTGCAGACTTATTTACATTTATACAGTACGACATAATCAATCAATCAATCACATTTTATTTATATAGCACTTTTCATACATAAAAATGCAACTCAAAGTGCTTTAAAACATTCAAAGCAAAACATAGAATTATCTTCAATCAAAAGAAAAGATAAATTATTTAAAAGGTGTTGAAAGCCAAACTAAAAAGGTGTGTCTTGAGCTTCCTCTTAAAAATATCAACAGTCTCTGCAGACCTGACGTCCTCTGGCATAACCAACCCCGGTGCTCGCAATGGAAGTAAGCACGTGCCGTTTGGTAAGTTCTAGTGGCGCGTTTGAAGCGTGTCCACAGCGACTTTCAATAGTAAATTAGCCAGCTAATCTGCCGTTAGCATCTCTCCCGCGGCGGCGTCATGCAGATTTTATTTTATTTTTTTCTTCTTTTGGGGTGGGGGGAGGAACGGGGCGGGGTGTGATAATTTTTATGAATAAGGACGGGGGGTCGAGGCCGGAATGGTACCCAGGTCAAGTGTTGAGGGTTGCGGCCGGACCGACACAAAAGGGTCAAGTGCCCAGCTCTGTTCTGTTGTAGTATGTATGACGTTATGTACAGCATGTATGTTTTAGTATGGGCAGCGCATTGGCCCAAGCAGTTCCAAGGTTTGGGTTTTTCGAATCTCCAAAGCTCTGCTCACTTCTTTCTCCCTGTGCTTGTGTTGTTTTCTTCCAGGTATCGGGTTTCATCCCACATTCCAAAAACATACATGTTGTTAATTGAAGACTTTAAATTGTCCCTATACTGTGACTCCCTGGTATTATGCTGCAGCTCACCCGTGACCCTAATGAGAACGAGTGCTTTGAAACTAGGATGGAACAAGCATATAAAATTAATTGACGATTTAAAATTGTCCATATGTGTGAACGTGAGTGTTAATGGTTTGTTTTCACTGTATGTGATCTACGATTGGCGATCCCGACTATCACCAAAAGTCAGTTGGGTAAGATCCAGCAGAAAATGTAAAAAAGAAAAATACTTTTGTTATTTACCAATGCTTTTCAGTCAGGGCAAATCTGGCATTAACCTTAAATTTGGTGTTCCAATTCTGAGTGCCTGTTGTATTTTAGATCATCCTAGTTAGGCCCTGCCTAATCACCCCAAGTGTATACCCTGCGTCTTGCCCAAAGTCCGCTGGGATAGGCTACCCACAGCCAATGAGGTCAAGCGCTTTAGGAAATGGACGGATGTCTAATCCTAGTTTGTGTGTGGTGTTGTTGTGTCTGATGTCAACACAACTTCCCTTCCTGAGGGCTTATGTTCTGTAAGACTGAGCCTGTTGACATGACACCCAGGCGCTAATTCCCAAAGCTACCGCGGCACCGCACAGCCCCCGAGCTACTTCCTCCACCTTCTTTTTCCAAACTCACACTTGCATTCCTCCTTGCTCCGTCAATCCCACACCTGCCATCACAAGTGCCTCCAGGCCACCGCTCCCACACGATCCAGACAACGGATGAAATACACCAGATGAAAAGATAGGCTAAAAAAGAGGAGCCGGCAGCGGCCCTGTGTTCTTACTTCCTTGTTACTGCTGCATGGGGACTGTGCGTCTGCGGGCCAAGCTGTTGGGCTGGAGCTCCGGGAAGGAAGGCTGCCGCTGACCGACTCCACGGAAGAGTGGGATTGCAAGGAGTCCGAACTGGAATGTCTCGCCCTCCTGCCATTTGTGTGGGACAGGCTATCAGGCAGCACACACACACACACACACACCAACAGAAGGTAGGGTTAGAAAAGTGCTCCTTTTATGGGTACACAGAGATACGAACATTTAAAATGAGCAAAAAGTGGATATCTGAAATAACTGAGTATAATCATACTTGAATTAGGTAGTCCAAGGCCACCATTTTTCACACGTCATTTTGACAACGAAGTAGGACACATACGATCCATGCATCCCTTTTCGATAGCACTTGTTCACATTAGGGTCATGGTTAAAGCGGAAGTCAACTCAAACATAATTTTTTCAAGAATATATTCTATGCAGGCCCACGAGTTGAAACAAGGCATTCTGATGAATATTGCGTTTGTGGAATAAGACTTAATTCACCAGTTTTTAGCCATCTCTGGGGGCTGCAATTTTGTCACTTCTGTTAACTGGAAATGACATCACAGTGTCTCAGGGTTCAGGTAACGGCCAATCACAGCTCACCTGTTTTCTGAAGCTGAGCCACGATTCGTCGTTATCTGAGCCCTGAGCATCTGTGATGTAATTTTCAGTGGACAGAAGTGACAAAATGGCCGCCCCCTGATATGGCTGAAAGCGGGTGCATTTTGCTGCTTAACTCATATTCCACAAACGCAATATTAATCAGAATGCCTTGTCTCAACTAGTGGGCCTGCACAGAACATATTCTGGAAAAATATATGTTTGGGTTGACTTCATCTTTAAAGTGCAGCCTATCCCATTGTGGAAAATTGACTGTGAGACAGATGTGCTTACCACTACCCCACCATGTTTCCAGCACAAATGCATACACTATAAAACTGATTTCTAAGAAACGTAGTTCGGGGGTTCCGCATAGGATAATGAGGACCCATTACATTTCGCTGAGAATCAGAATAAAGGCGTTATTATGTCATCAACAGCCCCGTTCGTACAGTTTCTGGGAAACTGTTGAATCAATCTCAGTAAAGCAAGTATTTATCCACCATAGCCTTTCACACAGAACCCAGTGAAGGGAAATGTTACCGCAACTGTGTGCACTTTCAAACAGCCGATACGGAATCCTGCAGAGTGCAGTTCAGTCCGACGTAACGTGTAAAATAGTTAATCACTTTCAGCACAACAGTCCCATACCGCGTTCGCAAAGAACAGTGACGGCTTTGACGGGCAGTGTGAAAGCGCTAGTGTTTGTGGAGAATTGGCAAATTAGGGCTATGTAAGTAGACTGGCATTTATCCGCCTTTGCCTTTCACACAGAACCTAGCAAAGCGGGATACTAACACAACTGTGTGCGTTTTCATAAAGCCAAGACACAATCCTGTTATCAGATCATTCGTTAATGTCAGAGTCAAATGTGATGCATAGAACAATTGTTGCACAATCGCTTTCAACACAACGAAAAGTGAGTGCTAGGTCTTAAGCTACACACACGTTCCGTCTGCCAAGACGACAGTATTGTATTGTATGAATACCTGTGTCCCTCCCAGGAAGCTGATTCATGAGTTGCCTTGGGGGAAGCAAAGCAAAAAACTGAAATCATCTTCATCATAGTAGCAAAATATAAACATGCTTGTAATTGAATGCGTATTTTTGCCAAACAGTTCAGTTTACAAGCTTGTTTGACCTGTCAATTGCAATGTCAATTGTCAATGCATGCACTACAGCTTGTATTTCAATGAATAGGCAATGATTACCACCAACCCTTTGCGTGTCATCTTCATCACTGCTTAATCTTAAGTCATCAACAAGCATTCTACAAAATGAAAAAAATAAAACAAAGTAAGAAAGTGACATGCGCACAGGACTTTGATTGCTAACTTATTGGCTTTATCTGTTTTCAAGGACCCTGACCCATATTCACCACACTCACCAGCCACAACAATAAGTACACTTAATTGAATGAGACCCACCAAAGCAGTAAGAAATATTCTGATTTCACTGTCAGAGATTTGTATTTCTAAACAGTATGTTTATCAATGGTTACTCTATTTTGCTTGACGACTCTCCGCCTCATTTGCACAGCTGTCATTGTTTGGTACTGCCGCACTAATTGCATCCTTACATTGCTTAACGATTCTCTAGTCTCTAACGACTTATGTGTTACGTCCTAAATGTTCTTTTATAGTTGCTTGTTGCTGTGTTGCTACTGGGGCTCAAACTACCTTTTTTACATGGTTCAACATTTTCTAGATTGTTTAATTAAAATTGACATAAGAATACAAATATATTCAAGATTGGACTATAATGCTAAATATAATTTCTTTGTACTCACATACGCTAAGCAAAATAATAAACAGAAAATAACGAACTAAAAAAAAATACATAAAAACTTTCATTCTAAAGCTAGAACTGTTAATAGTACTGTATACAATACTTTTTACACCAGGGGTGACCAACAAAGACCCCAAAGATGACATGAGTAGCCCGCGGGCCTGTTCTAAAAATAGCTCATCAGTCATGTCGCATGTGACTTCCTAGGAACGTTGTCGAAGTGTTCATTTGAAAATGTAAACACTTGCACAGATTTATAAAAATAAAATGTTGCAGATGTATATGTATCTGTTTCCTGCCTTGTCAAGTTTTTGTTGATCATTGTGATAAATAATGAACTTACATGGGCAGTGGCTTCGCATAGATGAATACGATTAATTATTAATAATAGCATCACATTAAATGTAAGTTAAGCATATTTGTTATTTCAGAAGTGTATATCAAACTGGTAAACTTTTTAGCATTAATCAGTACCCAAGGAGAAGCTCTCAGTTTCAAAAAAAGGTTGGTGACCCCTGAGTTCCACATTGACATTTGTCTTTGTGACACAGTTCCTTTGAGGTTTAAGAAGTTGCTGTGACTTATGTTTCCTTGTGTGCCACTTACGACTTGTGAGGCGCCACATGGGGATGACGGGTCATTCGCGGCTGAGCATCCCCCCGACCTGTCGTAATGAGATATGGACAGGGGATATTAAGTCATGATAAGATGCTTAAAACACATGTAAATTCTCACATTCGAACCTTGCCTCTCTTGTGTTGTCGGCTGTTTTCCATCCTTTAAACACAAGGGGAGTACAAACATGACTATCCAAATGACATTGTAATGAAATGTAAGTGAACAATAAACGTACCGTAGGGTTAAAGAGGATTCCCTGGTCACCTGCTAAGGCTTGTTGGGATGGCCACGACTGAGTCATGTCCTGTTGGATCACAAATGATCTTTAATGTACGGAAATTATAAAAATATATAAACGCTGGGGCTGGGAAAAAATATCATATTGCGATGTATCATGACACTTTTTATGCCGATACCAATTATCGACAGAAGTGACAACATGACCACCCCCTGAGATGGCTAAAAAGGGGTGGATTTTGCTGCTTAACTCATATTCCACAAACGCAATATTAATCAAAATGCCGTGTTTCTGCTAGTGGGCCTGCTGGGAACATGTTCTTGAAAAAAATGTCTTAGTTTGATTTCCACTTTAAGGTTGAGCTTTGTGAATGGAGTTTTATTTATTGCACTCCTGTGTATCAGGAACAGTTACTGGAACAGTTTATGCACTTTTCAATCGTGACACATGAATAAATGTCAAATGACACTTAAGTTAAAACTTTGTAAACACATGCCTCAGTTTTTTTAAATATGTATTTTTATAATATTTAAGAACCTCAGTACGTATCGGATCACAACCCAAGTATTGGCAACCGTATTGGATTGGGACAAAAATAGTCTATCGTACCAGCCCTAATAAGCACTGTTTTAATGTTTCAACTACATAATGTTACTCCGTGTTACAATAATGAATACAAGTTTAAATGAACGCCTACTAATTTTAATTTTGATGTCGACCTCTATGATGGTATTTGGAGAGTATTTCTTGAGATGGTACTTTGTATAAAAGGTTTAACAACCACTGTCTTGCATCAAGTAAGTGCATCACTCTTGACCTACTTTTGACATTTTTCTATAGCAATGTGGTTTTTAAACCAAACATCTGTAGCTCCTAACCCACCACAAGGTGCAGATGCATCAAACATCTCTTTTCGACTTTGCACATGAGCAAATGACGTCAAATGTGCTTATGGTGTGATGTAGTGGGTTGGAGTGATATTAAATCAGGCAGAATTGATGCGAAACATGATGTATAAAAAAAAAAAAAACCTCATTAAAACATTTGTTGCCTTTGTGACCACCTGAGGGCGAGGGTATAAAAGATTAAAGTAGTGTGTGGTAGGAAGACAATTAGTCCCCGGCGGAACACTTCGTGTGGAGTAGCACAGGTGGAAATAAAACATTACTTCTCCATCCCTTTGCATCCTGATCAAAGAGCATTAAAGCCACACTGAAAGAATAAATAGTACAATAATGAGAAATACGTCATATTTTGCATTTTTTATACTAAGGTAAAAACCTAGGCTCTTACCCCTGTCAAGGTGTATTTTTCTGCTCAAGCTCCAAGGTTTGAAGGTTGCCAAAATTGAAGGATGCCAAAATTGGTGTGATGTTTCCAATGTTGACACTTGCCAAATGGCAGATTATTGATGAGTAGAGTAGAGTGTGGGCCCTCGAGTAGGTCAGCTATCATTTATCTTTTCGTGAATCCATTTGTTATGTAAGATTTTAGATTTGTAGAGCCCATACTATGTTTTGTTTTTTGTTTGGGTGGGGGCTTGGACGTTGGGGAATTCACAATGATGGCAGCCACTTGTCACGTTG
This sequence comes from Filicampus tigris, assembly GCF_054856515.1. Taxonomy (NCBI): domain Eukaryota; kingdom Metazoa; phylum Chordata; class Actinopteri; order Syngnathiformes; family Syngnathidae; genus Filicampus; species Filicampus tigris. The sequence continues at coordinate 10,125,087 of NC_141230.1, read as the reverse complement.
CTACTTAAAGCTGGCTGGCTAAGGTAGGTGTGGCTGACACGTCTCAAGGGAGAGCTCCCCCCTCCCACACACAAAAAAAAATCCACTACAAAAATAGGTGGGCAGACAGGGTATCAAAGAAGTTCAATACTTGTAAGAAAATTCCATCGCGGCCTTAAGTTAGACAGCATCAAATTATGTCATTGTATGTTTTCCTCTTTCTTATGTTTTTTGCGACACAGGCTCAACACTTTGTAATTTGCAGTGCTGTAGAAGCACACTGTATCATATTGAGAGCTTTTTCTAAAATTTTTGTGACCTTACATAGCAGTATGAGACAAGATCAAGAGTACACAGAGAAAAAAAAAGGAATGGTGTGTTGAATTTATTCAATTTTATTTCTGCAATTGGTTAGACAAAATAAAATCATCTGGATCCGGACACATTTTAAGTAGGTGTATAGTCTACCTAAAAAATGTATCTGGATTCAGATGATTTTATTTCATGCAAGCACATGACAAAATAAAATTGAGTAAATTCAACATTTTTTTCAGGGTATTATGAACTCTTGATTATGAATATAATTTCTAAAATGAATATGAAATTACTATGACTTGTAAAAGTATTTTATAAACGTGTGATACAATCAAACAAAAGTAGGTCCTTACCCCCCAAATATCTTTGGCACACCTGTGTTGACCTCTTATTACCTGCACACAAGTGACATAACAGTGCATGAGGAGAAGAGCAGTGGACAGTTGAAGGTCATCATTAACAGTAATGGCACACACACACTCACAGTAGCAAAACTCACTGCACTCTATGCAAACCAATGTATTTACAGTAAGATGTTCAAAAGTCACACCCACGCTCTCTTAGTTGCAAATGTGCAGGTGAATGATGAGGAAAAAAAGGTATTAGTCATTGTGAGAAGTGACAGGGAGTCAGTGAGTCATACTGTATGGTTGAAATCACAGCTGCAGATGAGCGCGAGGAAGGGGGGTGTGTGCGTGTTGCAAAATCATCTTTCGCTTTCCGCCCTTATACTTGATACCTCCCCCGCATATTGCTTGTCTTTTCGCTACTCACCATTCAGATGTACATATTAGAATATAAATTAGAATAATAATAAACAATATTCAAATCTAAATGACTCTTTTTTATGTTCCCCACATGCAACATGTTTTGACTTTTTATCTTTCACATATATGTAGAAAGAAGCTAAGCCTGTAAAACAATCAGATACGCTAACCACTAGCCCACCATGCAACTCCCTCTCTTTACATGTTTTGCTTTTCCTTGGCAGCTTTAATTCCTATATAGGAGTGGCCACTCAAGAGGCATTAAAAAAGAAGGTCAGACAAGAATAGAAGAAGAACAACATACAGAAGTATTAGTTACATGAAGTGACTGGACTCACAATCAAAAGCTGGGTGTCCCAAAAATTTCTGACTAGTGTGAAACAAGTATTTCGGTGCCATTTGGATGAGTGAGAATAGTGAAAAGTGTAACACTGTTTAATTTAACTACTGACTGGATGGCAAGTATACATGACATACCATCTTATCCAATCTTCTTATTAATGGAAGACGGAACATGGACGGACATAACATTGTGGAGCGACCACATCTCAGAGTCTCTTGGTGCTACTGATTGCTAGTCATCGTAAAAGATGCCGTCACCTTGTAACGGAAGAGCATCTTCAATACGTACTATGTAGCGAACCTGTATACAACATGCAGCCACACGTATTCACGTTTTTGCGCTGTGGTGTTGTTGTTTTGGTTAGCAACAGAGTTAGCCCTAACAATAGATATACTGTAATTGCATAAGCTCCACATGAGTAATTAGCAAAGCCAGCTAACAAAGCTCTGGATTTTTGGTGCAATTGACAAACAGCCAGCTCACTCAACATCAAAGACCTACTGTCAAGGCAAAAATGTTAGAATAATGAGAGATCAAATTTAATAAAAACTTGCATGAAAAGGGACTGTTCAAATCCAAACTAATGGGTGCTTTGCGACAAGTGTCTATTTCGCTTTCAGCGACGTCATGTCAACCCACATGAACAGGCAGTCATCATCTGATTCATGCAACTGGCACCCCCTCCCCAGCCAGACACTTTGCGTTTTCTCACAGCAAAGTGCGAATAATGCAATATCAGAGTGAGAGAGCAGCAAGGTCTACTTACTTTTTTATGAGGTTATAAATTAACATGGAATACATTTTAAATGAAAATGGATAAAAAAAATTTTAAGTTATGCATAATAACATAGCCATTTAGCATCCGTCACCTGAGATCATTACAGTTTTTTTCCATTTATTTATTTATTTATTTTCACCCTGATGGGGAAAAAGGAGTTGTCGATTTGGTACAATGGTCTATCGCTGGGACAGCTCCTATTTAAGGAAACACCACATTAATAATGCAAGGCTTACCTTCTTTTTACATTTGTGTAACAGTTAAGAATGCCAAAATGTAAAACAACATCAAACATTTACTTAGAGATAATAAAAGTTTTATAATGGCCACAGTTTGACCATGGCACGGATTATATATTAATTTTTTACATCCATTTTCTGTACAGCTTGTTATTATTATAGGGTTGCAGTTGATCTGGAGTCTATCCTACCTTCAAGTATAATACTCTTTACATGGGGAAAGTGTTTTGAAATTAAACTCTTCTTCTTAATCCTAATTACTATTCCTAAATTTTGTACCGGCTAACAGGCATTATGACTCCTTCTTCTGCAAATATCCAAAACTATTCGAACTCAGATTCCCACTCAAACGCCCCCACCCCACCCCAACCCACAATCGATAACAATTGCAATTAGTAAACTGATGTGCGTTGTGGTTTGATTTGCCACTGGGTGCCATCTGTGCAACATCCACACACACACATACAGACTCACACACATGGCTGTGTTTGAGCATTTATGAATGTGCCAGTCTCCCCTCCTTCATTCATGACTCACAAAGGTCACTATCACTTGGTTAGATTGGAAGCCCGCGGTGGGGAAAACAGTGTGTGCATATCACTGCTGTATGAGGTCAGAGAGAAACAAATAGGTGAAGAAAAAAAATTCTTCAGGTTACAATTATCAGGCTCTAGCAACACAGCGGCCTGCTCTAACATCTCAACGTGTAGACTTGTGGCGCAATACCCTGATGAGCAGATGAAGCCACGAGGGACAGAGTCAACCACAACCCTGCAAAAAAACACCTGCAACGAGCTGCACAAAGCAAGGCTTTTCGACAGGATAACATTCTTCAAATATCTGTAATTTGATGGATAATTCACATAACAACATTTAGCATTCTGGAAGCAGAATGCTCATTTAAAATAGGGCTTCCACTGAGGGTACTCTGAAATGAAGCAAGGTTTCATCCTGAAGAAAACGAATAAAATGTTGACTAATAACACAGACTGAATGTTTTTTTCCCCCCACTCGAGTCAGTTACACACGGTTCATGTTGGAGCAACTGAATATTTTCTGTGTTAAACCGGCAACTGACAGACACAGACAATATAATTAATTATATGGGATTGGAATTGTTTTTAACTTGATTCTAAATTCAAATTGTATATGCAACCATGCAGGATCAGTTCTGGATTAAATTTGCATGTACATTTACAATTTAGGATCAGAAGAAGGGCTAACTACCAAATTTCAAATACATTGGAAACCATTTGCTTGTGATTTTTTTTAAATTATTATAATTCTTATTTTTAATCAATTCATTTTAAAATTTGTAAAAATAAAATAAAATAAAAATAAATAAATAAATAAAATAATAATAATCACCTTAATTTAATTAAAATCCCTGAAATATTCCCCCCCAAAAACTTGAAAAAAAATATTTTTGTTAATATTGTTAAATAACCAGATAATGTCGTGCTCAACCAAACAAGCCACTCCAAGTGCATCAGGATCATATCTGGATTTAACTTGGTTTAACATTACAAATGAGGGGGCTGCTAGTGGTAGTTTGTCGAAGTTGGTAGTCAGAAACGCTAACGGAATCCTGTTTAAAATGATAGTCGGACCAGCCTATAGGCGATTGGCAAAATGGCCAATAAACGGCCGGCCGAAGGGTACCCTGGCTGTAGGCGGAAGGCGATAAACGGATCGCAATTTTTTTGTAAAATGCCAATAAGCTCTGACTATGAATGTCAGGGTTGCAGTCTAAACAAAGTTGTTGGTAGATCTGATCCTATGATCGCCTTATATTATCAACAAATTGATGGATAACTAGTTTTGAACTCAGCAGCTAGTTTGTACAACTATTTTTCAATGTATTTTAAAGAAGGGATTGGTAACAAATGCTTGCAATGTCTCACTATGTTGTGTTAACAGTGAATACAATTTCAAAGAATCATTGTCAAGTCAACACACATGGTTTGCCTTTGCGGGCCACATAAAATTATGTCGCCGGCCGAATCTGGCCCCCGGGCCGGTGAAAATACACGCGCACGCGCACACACGCGCAAAACTCCCCTTGAGATAATGCTTTTCCTCACCTGAGATAACAGGCATCGGTGCAGCAAAAAGCCAAAGGAAAGTTGCCCCCTGCCACTGCACAGGACAGTGGGCATGGTTCCTGCCTGGAAGCTCAGAGCCCCGCGTGGTTGTCCATAACAGGCTAAAGTCGCGTGACGACACGCGGCTGTTAAGTGCAGTCTGTGTCTCGTTGTTGCCGCTGATGATGAGGAGGAAGATGATGAGGAGGATCATGATGCAGTTCCGTGTAGTTACCGTGGAGGGCAGATGGAGGCGGGCCTTTCACGTCAGACAGACGTAGGGGTGGGGACGATCACGACTCGGGAAGAGCGGACTGTGACTAGTCCCTCACACGTCACAGCAAGCTTCAGTGGAACACTCAATGTTTGTCTATCTATCTATCTATCTATCTATCTATCTATCTATCTATCTATCTATCTATCTATCTATCTATCTATCTATCTATCTATCTATCTATCTATCTATCTATCTATCTATCTATCTATCTATCAAAATACAAAGACAAAAAGAAAAGGGCCTGAAGACGAAAGCTACAAAAAGAAAAACACAATAAATACTTATATATCTATACTTAGAGAGGGAGAGATTGAGAAAGAGAGATAGAGAGATTTTTTTACAATATTTTACTTTGCTTTGTGATTGAAAAAAAAACCTCTTCCTTTGTCAGGGGATGACTCATGTCAATAGTCTTTCTCATGTAATCGAATATGGTCAGCAAAATATTAGTAACAGTCCTTTGTACTGTGCAACTGTCTATCTGCATTGGTTGATTTTTTTTTTTTCCCATGACCCAAACTACTTAGAAATAAATGTGTAAAGATAAATACAATACAGAAAAATAAATCATACAATGTACAGAGGTGGGCATTTTACAAAATTTTGCTGGTCCATCATTCATCATCCGTCAGCGGCCAGGGTACCCGTGCGTCATTTGTCAGTCCGTCATTTTTCGTGACCAACTGAATTGTAATTGTCAGTCCGTCCGTCAGTCCATCAGTTAAGTCCGTCAGTCAGTCCCCCCAAAAAATGTCGGAAAAACGGGTGTCCGTCTGTGACGGACTAGTCTGTCACTGATGGATGGGGTTAGTGACGATTAGATGGCGAATAAAAACCCACTTCCATTATTCATCAGTCAGTCATTTTTAAAAGGTGTCCCATCATTCGTCAATCGTCAGCAAAATGGCCGTCCATCAGTGACGGATTGACGGACCGGTCTGTCAGTCTGACGGAATGCCGATCTCTGACAATATATATAAGAAATATACTTTATTTTTTCTGCCAAACATACATGTAAAAAACAGACCTGCCCTAAATTTGAGGAAGGTTGCATTAAATGACCAGTCTGTAGGAGTTGGATCAAGTAATATAATACCGTCATAACAGGTTATGATCCCTGACGTCTTCTTAAGGGGGAACTTCTCATGGCCCAAATTGACTTTTGATTGACTCCATCAAATCATCACAACCATGATGGATTTTTGCAGTAGTGGAGAACTGTGCTACATCATACTGAGAAGGGCGCCTAATAATTTGTCAACTTCATGTAATTGAAGCTTATCGAATTATTAAGAACAGTCCTCAGAACTGTGCATCTGTCTTCTTATTGGTTGGTTTGGTTTGCTCCACACATGAGACATATTATAAGACATAGACATCACTCACCCAGTCCTCTGGGGATTATCTTTTGAAATGTCCGTCTCTATGGAATGCGTTTTTGTAAGAAAATACAAGCCTTACTAGAAAAAAAGTCTTGGCTTTTGAGCCTGTATGAATGTGACATCATTAACATAGCACTTTAAATGAGAGGCTAAATTCAGTTGAGTGTCTTTTTCCGTCTACATAATCCTCCGTGGCGCGATTCTAGCGAACATATGTCTGACCATCTATCCCTGCATGCTAGCCTTGTCAACTTGCCAACATCATCCATTATTCCTGCTTCTGTGCTTCATGCATTCCGGCTGCATGGTTCTTTGCTTCAAAAGGAAATAATATTTCATGTCACGTGTATAGACCAGAATCCAGATGTAAAAACAATTAGTGCCAATAGAAAAATGTGCATCGTTGTCATGGATTCCCATTAACCTGAACAGAATAACATCAGCCTTTCCCAAACTAAAGCCCAGGAAAGAAAATGGGGTCTAGAACCTAATCTGGAAGTCATATATGCATTTGCATAATAAATCAGATTCAAGTGGATTTCCTCCAGCGTGTCGATATCTCGTCATGTGGTGAGACTTGCTTTCATAACAGCTGTTACATGAATAGCAAAACAGCAGCATTTCCCAGTGGAAGAGGCGGAAATGTAGGAATTTCGTTTGAATGGAGGCATAGAAAATGCCTGGGGGCCGCCCCTGGAGGCCTGCAGACGCGCCCATGGTTACGTACGCATGGCGACAGCACCTTCAAGCGCGCAACCGTATCCCCTGACACCCACCTGTGTGTAGCGGCGGGCTAACCCCCAAAGAGTTAGTCCTCCTCACGACTCTTTCTTCCTTAGCATCCACTCACTGGAAGAGCGGAATGGAGAGGGCTACGGTATCCATGGTGATCCTGAAGGTGTCCCCTATTCTTGATACAAGTTAGTACTACCAACACTGCAAAAACTGGTCTTAAAAAACAAGACAAAAGGAAATATATGACCTGATTTTAGAAAAACATATCTGACAAGAGTACAACATCTGACTTTGCCAGATTTTTTAAAGTAAACATAGCTAGCCTACAAAAACATCAAGTGTTAAAACTTGTGTTAAAATTATTGTTTCTTATTTTACATTAAGTGTACTCATAACCAGCAATACAATCTCAATTACAAGTTATAATAGATATGTATAATAGATAAGTAGTTAATGGCTTCTAACATTATTATGGTATTTTTTCTTCATTTGAGGTACCCCGGTGCCTTATGATACATGTTTATCTCATTCCACGCTTGTAACTCAGAACGTTCACATCTTAAATCATCCCTCCCCATTGAAATGAATGGAAATGCCATTAATCTGTACAACCTGGATTGATTGCTTGATAATCGCAGCAACCATACAAACCTACATTCAGAACAAACACACTTTATTTCGGATCTTCAATGAGCCTGATTTCCGTGTTTTTTAATGTAGGGGCAAGCCAGAGTACCTGGAGAGAACCCATGCTACAATGGGGAGAACACATTTACAGGAAGGCTGGAGTGGAAATTTAAACCCTGAACCTCAGAACTATGAAGCAGATGTGCTAACCACTATCCCACTGTGCGACTGGCTAGTTATTTGTCATAATTACTTTTTTTTTTTGGTTTATTTGGGTTGTTTTGGATCAAAATCAATCCAGGTTTTGAAAAATAAGACCATCATTACCAATCGTGGAGCGTATCTTTTGAGACATAACTTTTGATGCTTGTACTAGTTAGTGCAGGAATGGCAATGTGAAAATGAATGATTCTAGAGCGAAAAATTGCTTAATATATATTGTTAGATTGATAGCATAAATGTCGAAGTCATATTTAACTTACTATTAGAACATTATTTAAAAACACCAATGTACTTGCTAAAAATGGCGTTTAAAAAAAAAAAAAAGTTTTTACTTACCGCAATTTACGGAATACAAAGTGCACCCGACTTTAAGCCGTAAGAGCTAAATTTAGCCTTGAAAAACACCCCCAAAAAAACATATATAAATTGGCTACTTTGCGTCATTAGTTTCGGGTCTCCGGGTTCCTACATGGGATATTTGCAAAGAAAGATGTCACACGGATGGGTTAAAAAAAACTTTAATTACCTTAAACACTGGTGAAAGTTTTTTATTTTTTCAAACAAACAAACAATAGCGAACACGGCTAGTTACACAGTAGTCCCACAGAAAAGTCATTGATAGCTATCTTCATCTTCCTCCTTCTGTGCACTGAACCTACTAAAGCCCTCATCTTTTTTGTCGGAAAGGAACAGACACAGAACTCCTTCGTTACACACTTTATGTCAGTCTCTCTTTTGTTGTCGCTGTCAGCATCACTTACATCATGAGGCAAATTCACAGATGAGCTTGTGCAGTCCTCTTCATCATGCAGCAGTCCAGCCTTTTGAAATATCTGTGTAGATCCAGGTCATAGTAATCCACAAAGCTTTAATTGAGAGAACTAGACTCTTATTGTTTGTTGATTTTGGTGTTGCAGTTTTTTTCCCTGTTTTCTGAACTTGTTCAAAAATTACAAAAGTATTATATTAAGATATTAGGCTATTAAACTATTAAGCTAATGATATGGTACATGTTAGCATTGCTCGGGAAGGGTGAACTTTTCACAGCCCACCTTTCAGTAACAAAATATTGGAAATTTGCCTGCAAAAAAGATCCAATGTGACATAATTTCGATGATGCTGAAATCATTTGATGTCAGTAATAGTAGACATGTAGTTATGACATCATCATTATGATAGCATTCAAAGGCAGCCTTTGAAAATGGTCACAGGTAAAGTCTCTTATCAGATTACTCTGATCATCATTATGATCCGCCATAATGCCCACCCACATTCCAAAAACATGCATGTTAGGTTGATTGAATTGTTCATAGGCGTGAATAGTTTTTTGTCCATATGTTTTCTGCGATTGACTGGCGACCGGTGCAGGATGTCTAACGCTAATGAGGACAAACACTGCAGAAAATGCATGATGAGCCTTGACCCTAAGAGTACATAACACCTGGCTTCAGTTTTGTTGAGAGGCCACTGTACAGTGGAGGACCCCCCCTATTACCATACCATCCCCCCACCGCACTAGTGGCAGGCTCCGTTGGAGACAAATGCAGTGTGCAGAGAGCCCCACCCTGTGGCTTGAAGTGAAGCCTCCATGTAGCGCTTCCACAGGATCAATGTAAGTAATAACAATATGCTTGGAAATATTTTAGATGTACACATGAAGAAGCTGTAAGATGCCGTTAGTAGACTTTCTGGACATGTTCCAGTTGGGAAAACACAGGCGTGGATGAATAATAGAATGAGTGATGGCTGAATTCTATTGAGCTGCTTCCCCCCCTGCTGTTGCTGACTCACCATCACACACACCGTCATGGCTGACTCCAACAAAACTATTGTGGATGTGACTCATACCTGGGAAACAATAACAGGGAGAGGAAATGACATACAGTATTTCATGTCATCAGTGGGTTGAAGTGATGATAATCAATAATGGAATTTGCAAGAAGAGGCAGGCTTTGAGATGCACTTTAAGAGTGAATCTGTTTCCCGTCAGTGTTTTGTGTTTTCTGCTTCTTTGGGGTGGGAATTCTGTCAGACTTACAGAATGGTCTGTCAGTCCGTCACTGACGTACGCCCATTTTGCTGACGAATGACGGGACACCTTTTTTAAATGACGGATCAAGCACTGACGGAAGTGGATTTTCATCCGTCATGTAATCGTTGCTAACTGCATCCGCCAGTGATGGTCCACGGACGCCAGTTTTGTTGACGTTTTTTGTTGTTGTTGAGGTCTGACTGATGGACCAGCAGACTTCTGATGGACTAACTGACATATAACTGACAGAGTGACTGACTGACAGACTGACTAATTGACGATTACAATTTGGTTTTGTTATGAAAAATTACGGACTGACGAATGACGGGTACCCACCATGCTGATGGATGACGAATGATGGACCAGCAAAATTTAGTAAAATGCCCACCTCTGGACAACACCATTAACTGCACAGACATTATTTAAAGTAACATCACGGCCGACAACGAGGAACTCCACACCATCAAGACTTTTTGAAGGGAAGATGCATTTTCACGGTGTAGGTATAGCTGGCTAGCAAGCTAACTGCCTGTTGCAATTGCAACGGATAACTGCTGATGCGAACGAAGGCGCTCAAGTTCTTATATAGTGTGGGAGGGGCAACTCATGCCGGAGTCCAAAGTGCGTCATGCAGCCTGTTTTAACCATGCGCCCTGTCAGGAAAACTAAAATGGTGAAACAGTTTAACGCTCTTATAGCTTTGAATGAGAATCTGCTTACTTCACACAACTTCCTGTGTACAGTGTAATGCGTTTTTTTCTTAACACCCCCTGGTCCATCTATTGGACAAAAAAGTCAGAGTTTGCCCACTGATACTTGCTGAATTGAGGTCTTACACCCAGATTTGCTTTCAGTACGTCTCTAAAGATGTCAAACACAATGGCGGCTCAAATCCAGATGTTTTTGGCGGTAACTGTGGTGGAATTCCATAATTAAGATTTTTGCTCTGTGGAAGTCAAGACCTTATACCGACCATGAAATATTGTTTGCCACAGATAAATGATTCCCGAGCACAGTGGACAGCCACTTACTGATTTGATGTGTTTTCTTCTAATTTTTCTCTCAATGGATGAATGAGTCTGTTACATCGAATAAAATTAGATTCCTCCTTGAGGACCATTAAATAATTATTGTTGTCGTCCTTACTAATGGCATTATTGCCCTAAGAGTGAGCCTGCCTCTTTCGATAAACAATAACCATACTGCAGAGTCTGATATGACAATTTTTACATCACCTCTGGCCAACTCAAAGCTTCCTGACTCAGTGTTTATATCCGACCCCCTGCACTAAAAGCTGCAGCCTACGTTACGGATTGTAGCATTTCATTACATGGACGTAAAAGTCTGATTTCTGGTCCCACCCTTGAATTTAGGCCAGCTTACAAGCGGATAACAACACACACACATAGCCTGTGGTGAGTGGATGAAAGAGCGAGACACGCAAAGCCACGGTTTCAAAAGAGAGTTAAGAAGGGGCAGACCTCCGTCAAGGCTTAAACATTTGTCAACTTCACCTAAATGACTTCTATTGACATTTTAGATTACAACAACCACAACAACAGGAAATTGTAATTTAGGATGACAAAAAATGAACATGTTAAATCCAACCAGATTAAGTAGTGTTGCCAAATATGTAATCTTGGGGTTATGTGGTTGTCCAGTGGTTTGCACTGTTGCATCATGAGTCTCAGGTTGAATTCAGGGATCTATGTAAGTGGCCTTTTTCTATACACATAATACAATGGTTGCCAGAATATTGCAGCACACAAAGACACAACCATTTACACTCACATTCACACCTTTACACACAAGTCTTCACTTATCCTAAAATGTATCTATTCGGAATGTATCATTAAGTGAGGGTGCCCGGAAAAAAAATACACAATCGTGAGGAGAACACACATGCAAACTTCGTTCATCAATTGAGTTTTGTTTCTTTTCGTATTTTCCGAATCCTACACGGGTGGATGGGGGTCTGTGCCGTTGTGGGGTAGAACGCAGCCGACTCCAGGGCAGTCAAAGCAGCTCCCCTCATTCTCATTAAAATCAGGGCGGTCAAAGCGCACATGGTGCTTGACATTATGGAAGCAGAAATTGACTAGTATGAGATTGGTGCACGCAAAAATGTGTTTACACAGGTAAACTGCAAGCCATCCCTTTGCGGATTATGTAGTCGGCTGCATTTGACGTGGGCAATTGGAGGCTGCCTTGCACCCCTGATCACGTGTCCGTGTGTGCAAACAGTCAAACACACAAGATTCATCAGACTATTCAGAAGGAGCAGCTGCCGGCCACAACTCACGCTTACACGCAGATTAACTGGCCAACTTGACTTCGACTCCTGATGGCACTCCCGAAGCCACATCTCTTGAAGGAAAAACATGCAACATGTGAATACTGAAATATGTCATTACAAAAATTACACATTGTTTTCCAACTTTATTGAGGCACAGCACCCATTTAAGAACATTTCCACGGCACCCCATCAAACAAATGAGCTAATGATGGTCTGAATTTACTCACAAATTGAACTATTCTTAGAAGAGGCCCGCGGGCTACTCAAGTGGTCCTTGGGGGCTCCTTGTGCCCACAGCCACCTCGTTGGTGACACCTGGTCTAACCTAGTAACCTATTTGAAAACTAACCTAACCTATTGGAAACCCTTCGAAGATTGATGCAGTGCAGCACCACTGTAATCAAAACGGAGCATTGTTATTGTTTTTAAATAGAGCTTTTTGCATAGGGGCACATGGTGTACCTAATGTTGTGTCCCGCAGACAGGAAGTGGCACGTGAAAACATTCAATCCGCCCCCCCTCCCCTCCCACACGCATTCGTGACATCATCGAGCGGCTGGCGGCATCAGCAGAGTCTGACAGATTGAGGGAGGGGAAACACGCCACGAAAGAAGGGAAGAAACCGGACCACCCCCTCCTCCTCTCTCTAGCTCCTATTCTCCCCGCGTGCATCATCATTCCTGTGGATGCTCCGGGATGACAGCTTGAAGCGGGGCCAGGAGCTGTCGAGGTACACACACGCCCGCCCGCCCCCGCCCCTCTTTCTCCCTCCACGGCCGCTTCCATCGACTCGGATGTGGACATGAATTCGGCGGAGCAAACGGTGACATGGCTCATTACGCTCGGCGTGCTCGAGTCGCCCAAGAAGAGCATCGCGGACCCGGAGGCTTTCCTGCACAGCTCCCTCAAGGATGGCGTGGTGCTTTGCAGGCTCCTGGAGCGCCTCAGCCCCGGATCCACGGAGAAAGTAAGAGCGCGATTGTTGTACGCCTCAGCCCCCCTTCCCCTCCTCGCACCCTGCCTCCCTCCCTCCGCATAAGGTCGGCGTGTCTGTGTGCTGCCCACATCCGTGGAAGCGACGCGGTTTGTTGTCTGGCTTCTCTCCCTGCCCACTGGCCCATGAGGAGATTTCGTTAGTAGGTCACGACGTTATTATTATTGCCATGCATGGAAAAACAACACCATTGCACATGGTTTAAAATAATAATACAAACGGGTAATTTTAGCATGCGATTTATTACGCTGACAGCGCATTTCAATGTATTTAAAATGTCATTTAATACTGGATGAACATGATGTGGACCATATACTGTAGCTATAAGCCGCCATTGACTTGCCAAGGCAAACGCAGATGGACCCCCTACCACCCCACCCCCGTCTCTCTCTCTCACTCTATCTCTCTCTCTCTCTCTCTCCCTCTCTCGCGCTCTCTCCCTCTTTTTTTTTTTAAAGACACAGTGTGGTGTTTGTGTCCGTCAGCAAACTGCCTGGGCCCGTTTCGACAGGGGCCCCCAGGGAGGTAACTAAATCAGCCTAGTAAGAGCCTCCATGATGCACCAAAATGCAGAGAAAATATTATATAGTAACCGCGAAAGACAGACTCACTTCTTGGTATGCATCCAAGTGCCCAGTTCTGATTTAATGCCTGCTATTTTTTATAGTGTTTAGGTTAGTGTTTTCCATCTATATTGAGCCAAGACATGCAACTGCATTTTACATGATAAAAAAATCTCGTTGCAGCAAACTCAAATATCACAAAAGGTGTGTGGATACACGGACGATGTACAGCAGAACCTCAGTTCACTTCTGAGCAGGAGTGGAACAGCTAATTGTATGACTTACTTTGAAGAAAGGCTGAAGTAAAATCTCAGATAATGGTAGAGAGGCAGGAGGAAAAAGTCAATAAAAGATAGAGAATGTCTAAAGTTTGCGATCATTTAATATCATCTGTGCATACCGCCTATGTGACAGACCGGTCCGCCTATATGCCCATGATGGACGCCCATTTTGTAGGCGATAAACGATAGACGGGAAACTTAAAAAAATGACTAAGCATAGTCGGAAGCCCATTTTTTTCCGTCCATGTAATCGTCTATTTTACCCTAACCCCAGGCTGCAATGGATGCAGAGTGAGAAACATTTAGCACATGATGCTATGCAATATTAGTTGACTTAGTGTAAAAGTCCATTTAATCAGAAAGTCAAGTGTCAAGTGGGGGGATGGGGGGAGATCAAACATACTCAAGCAGTGCAGCCGAAAGAAATGCTCCAAAATAGAGATAATAGACTGTTGAGAAAACAGTTACATCGAACACGTTAGAATTTAAAGACTAAGTGTGAAGTCAACTTGGCCAACCATCTTTTGAGTAATACTAACAGCTAAAACCATTTTAAGCATACTTTTGTTAGTGTTTATGACGCGACCCACCCAGATTCATAATTAGACCCATGGCAATGCGCTTAACAACGAAAATGCAAATTTTCGGCTAGCTCCGGTAATCTTCGGCGAGTGACATCACTAGAAGAGATCAAGTCGCCAGTCACCCATTGTACTACATTATTGTCACGTTTGCTGCCCTTTGCCTTTCTTATAGCGTTTTTCAGCGAAATGCCTCGGCGCTGTGTGGCATTGTTCACATTCAGGCCAACAGTTGTTTCAGTGGCCAAAAGATAAGAATAGGGCACGTACATGGACCAGTTTCTGTAACAGTTCTACTGGATGCCACATTAACTAGCTCCCGATTCCAGTTGTGGCCGTCCGGGCAATGCCAGTCCAGTAATTTTGTTTTTCCTGTCTGCAGATTCGTCACAAGCAACATCGAAACTGTTCAACTGCATGCCCTGCAATAAACACTTAAAACAAAACGTCTCATTTACAACTCCCGACTGGCTGCGAGAAATTGTAAACATAGTATAAAATAAAACTATAAAGGTAGAGAGCGGTATTTCAACCAGTGACAAAATTGGGGGAAAAAGAAAAAAAAAAAGCAGCAGCACACCAGAGCCAACGCTCTACGCATGAGCTGGCATGACTGTTGATGAATGAACATGCCACGTCCACTTGAGAAACTGCCAATCAATTATTTTTTTGTATAGTGTTTAATTACTTTAGTTATATTTAATTTGCCATTTTCTGAAATTACTTCACATTTGGTCTTACTCTTAAGTTCCCACAGAGTCACATTAAAAAAAAAAATGTTAAAATGTTAAAAATCCGTGTGAGTTGATGGATGGATGTATATGCTCTTAAGTGTTTATTATTTTCCCTCACTACGTGAAATCGCCGTTTGAATACAGAACTCCACTTATTCTAAACTCGAAGAGCTTGTCAATGTACATCAGAGGGGAATCCATCTTGACGACGTCACTTCCGATGAGAATCCAACCCTGCTCCTCGACGTCCTCTCCTATAGCTCACAGCGGGATAAGAGCACAACCTTCCGGGGTGTCACACGCTCCTGAGCTCGGTCCGCAGTGTTGTTGTGGATCCTATTATTGTTTATATTTACCATATGCGGAGGTTATTACATCCCTCGGAACGCGAAGGAAAGTAAGCCCCAAGTCTGAGAAGTGGAAATGTGCTGTTAATGTTGGCTCTCCTCGTCCCTCTCAGATCTACCCAGAGCCAAAGAACGACGGCGAGTGTCTGAGCAACATAAAGGAGTTTGTCAAGGGCTGCACATCTTTCCGCGTCGAGGTAAGAGTCCGGCGTACGTGATATTTAATACATAGCCAAAACATTCTACATCCCCCAAGTTTAGTTTTAAATGCTAATACAAGGCCTGAAGTGGAGATTGTGAAACAAAGCTTGCCGCTGTGCTGGCAGGGGGAGGAGGCTGCAGCCGGGGAGCGAGCACCCATCGCCCGGCTGCCTTGGAGCTGTGTGGCGACCACATTAGTAACATTTTAGCAAACATCTCAAGACAGCCACTCACGGAATAGTCGCCCTTTTGCTTGTCTAAACGCCTCACATTTGGATTTACATATCCAGAAGCTCCAAGACGGGTTATTAATGGATGCAAATCTATGTGCTCATGCGTGGCTTTGTTGTCACAACAGCTTCAGACTCATGGTAAACTGCGTTTACTTTAAATGGGTACTAAAAATAACGTTTGATTATTTTCTCAGCGTTTCTCGATTCCAAAACAATCATTAGGCATAAACCTCGCAAAAAAGTATTAGCACTTACAAAGCAGCTAATCAAATTGGGGTATCATCTTCTATTCGTGAAAATACTGATCTCAGAAATGTGTGCAATGTTTCTTTGTACTCAAAACACAAAGAAATTAATTTGAGGGTTTTTTTTCCCAGATGAAAGCACAAACATTTTTGGTTTACAGCAGTTCTCTTCCTACGGTGGCGATGAAACAGGTACATAAATTGGAACGTGCTGCAGTCTATCACTATCCAATGTAACCACAATAGTAAAGCCAATCTGATGAATGTTTGCGTGGAAATCTTGGCCATACATGTTAAACAACCAAATCAAAAACAGTAAGCATGGGGATAAGTGAACACCTTCTTGTGCTACCTGATGAAGTTTTCTTATGTTTTATGCAAAGTAGGTCATTGCACGCCTTTTGAAACCTGCAATGTCATGATTACGGTACTATTATGAAAAACTGTTTTACTCCGTAAATATAAAATAAATGAAAAACATTCAAGATTTCTTCTGCAACGAAGCAGTAGAGCGATCGGTTTTAACAAAACTTACTCAAATGTATCTTACCTCAGTATTTTCACTCATCTAAAAAAAAGAAATCACACCAGTTATGTGACAATTATGCCGCATGGCCTGTTTCTACAGAACGACAAACTAGGCAAGAGTTTCTCCCATCTCAGACTACTATGTAAATAATGGTAAACGGTAAAATAGCTTCATGACTTACAAGTTTAATTCGTTCCATGACCAAGCTTGTAACGAAATTTCCTTGTATATCAAATACATTTCCCCTGTTGAAATTAATTGAAATGCCATTAATCCGTTCCAGCCCTCCCATCCCCCAACCCCCTGCACACACACACACACACACACAAACACATACTCACACACATGCGCACGCCCCCTGCCTCCACACACATACACAGAAGAAGCTTATTGTTTTTATGTTGTTTTTAGTTAAGAAAAATAGCACTGAATATTAGGGGCGTGCATCGCGCCGCAAAACACAATTCAATACGGTTTTCAATATGTGGGGTGCGGAACAATTGAAGGAAGGTTCACATTTTACATGTCGACATTTTACATATCTCTGATGTCAGGCCAAAACCTTGTACCTCCAATATAGTCACTTTTCAGGAGAACCCAAAAATGGCAAGTTTGTTCAATCATTAGCACTGCATTGTGAAAGAGAGCAAGACATTTTTAACACTTAAAATTTGTCAACGATGTGTATTAATAACACCTATGCGTGTGGACTGACCAATAGTACAGATTTTTTTAAAATATAAAATTCACCAAAATGTGCCTTATGAGGTTTTGGCTCGATGCCAGCGATTATATTTAAATGAACTTACAGGACTGCAAATGTACTGTTTCCAGATGTATCTCTCCAATAAAAGAGTCAATGTGTGTCTCGATATAGTTGAAAAGTGGAACGATTCGATTCGATGCACTCGCATCTTTTAAATAAAAAAAAAACACATTTTCTGATTCAAACCGTTTTTTGTTACTCCCCTACTGAATATATACTGTATCTCATACAAGCACACCATCCTGTGTGTATTGGTTTGAGTCTGATATTTTGTTACTTTTAACAATTACATACATAACATACAAAACATAACAAAAGCTGCACCGAAATGAACTGAACCGTACAGATTTGTGAAAACAAGGCCTAAACCAATCAAGTTGCTTGGACTGAATAATCTGCTTTGCTTCCGATAGCCCAGAAATTGCATGTTTATATGATAGCTGGGAATTCCTATTATATGCTGAATGGGATGTGGTACAGGGTTGGTGTTTTTCGGCCAGCACACGATTTCTTAGGGGAGTTGCAATTTATCGTTGCAATTTCAAATTGTGGGTTCGGGCAGATAAGAATTCCAGAATACCCCTAATTAAATGGAAGGTAGTGTGCTGTGTAAAGCGGTGCGTTTGCTGCTACACACTGGGTCATTGATGCACGCTCCTGCTGACAATGCCACTCAGTGTTCCTCAGCGTCGCTTCTCTTGGCTGGTTCGCCAGCCAACGAGAGTTGGGACCAGAAAAAATGAGCGAATGAAACGGGCCCTTCAGCAGTCCCCCCACGCAGCTGCAAAGGAGCGTCCTTGCTGATTTTTTGGGTAAAAGGAAGTCTGCTTGTGTAGGCTCACAGCTAGAGGTCAATGGGTCTGCGGTTTGACCAGTCGGACAGATTTGTATGGTATAGTATTCCATTCTAAAGGGTCCTAGAATATTGTTTGTACGGTACTGTTCAGCTTTTTAATGCTCTTTTGTTGAGGCATCGGTTGCAGTAGTACAGAATGGTTTGACTGGTGGGAGTTAATCACAATGCTCTCTTTTGATTGGTTGACAGAGCTGTCACTTCTGTGTAAGAATGGAATGCTAAGAAATCTCAAGAAATGCAATGGATTTTTTTTTAATTGGTTGCAGATAATGTGAGCAAATTGAGCTTTGTTCAGCTTCTTGTTAATTTATTGGCATGTTACACACTGTCCTTCTGCTATGATGTCATGCTATTGATTGCCATACTGTTCTTCAATTAACATGACATCATATTCAAATTTAGGAGGTATTCAAGGTAATATTTGCCCACAAGGGTCAGCATGTTCAAGTACATGGCTTGATTCTTTTGATTAAAGTTAACTGAGCAGGATTACATGTAGTTTGGGACTTTGCCATTTGTAGAACCGAGATGGATCTTCTCCAGAGTGCAGTGCCCTGCTGGCTCTTTACCCACATTGCTGCATCTGCTTGAGCTGATTTGACCAGAAATGTGACACTTCCAGCCGTGTTTGTGTTTGCACATCTGGTTGTTTAAGTCTTGCGCTCTCTATATGATCTGATCCTTTTTCCCGATTAGATATGGCAGCAACTGACCGTTGACCCCGCGGTGTATTTGATAAATGAAAGCCTCATTGCAGCTCTCATGACCTCTCTGCTCCTGCAGCAGTTGTAACCACGCCCCCAGTCTGCCAGGTTAGCCTGGAGACGGCAACATGGGAACGTTTATGCATTACTACGAGTCGGCCTTTTTTTTACGCAACAGCTAATGTAATATATCCTACAATTGCTAGTTAGAACACACTCTGTGGTGTAGACTATACAATGTAGCATATTCATCATACAAATGACGCTTGTGTGAGTGCCCATTTCATGCCTTTCACAAAGTGCAGCTCACGGTTTTCTACTTTTAAAGTTAACTAGCACTGAAAAAGCTAAAGCTGTGTTTGCCTTATCACTACATTACTAGCGTAAAGCATCTTCCACCAAATCATCGTGAATGATTAAACTTGTCTCGATGCAAGTTGAAGCTTCTCCAGCTAACTTAGCTTAGCAGCAGGCTTCTGATCAACACATTAAGCAGTGATCAAGGACCGCTCTGGGGGCCATTTGGTATTGAAATACAATGAACTTATCATACCAACAAGGGAATAGAGGGACCTCACATGGTTTGTGGTATGCATTTTGGATTAACTTGATTTGAAGTGTGATTTGGACCCCCCCCAAAGAAAAAAAAAAAAAGTCTGAAGAGCCTACAGCTATGCAGAGCGATTTCCAATATCTGACGTTTGCAGATATGGCCCAAATGTTGCAGTCCCACTGGAAACTGTGGCCGTCATGTTGAGATCTGAAGCGAATACTTTCCTGAAATGGCGGCACCTTTTGAAGTGTGTCTGTGTGTATGGGCTTCGACATGCCTTGAGGTGACGACGCCCAGCCGTATTGACAAATGGCGCCTGCTACGCTCTCTCTGGTTTCTCTATGTTTGTTCTTAAAAATCCCTTCTTCATGTTTGGGGGCGAAACTTTGATTCAGAACGAAGGCCAGTGATGGATTATTTGCTAATTCGAGCGCATTACACATATGGAAGTATAATACATACTTGATCCAACATGAGGTAGAAAACCTGTAAATTGAACAATTAAGTCAAAAGCTAGATCACTGCCCGCCACTATTGCAAGACTGTTTTGCCTCCATAGTGGTGTGTTTTCGGTCTCTGTTGTAGCACCCCGTGACATTCAACAATTGCTGAGTCAGAGAGGCATTGTGTTGTTATCCCATCATGTCTCTCGTGTTTCATTGGTGAACCTTTTCATAAAGGACACATGTTGAAAAACACGCTTTCAAGCACACGCAACGAATAGGGAGTTTTCTGGGAATCTTCCAGTCCACTAAGCATGCACACAAATACCGTCTACTTGTACTGTCACACTGTTGAAAAACTCAAAGCCACATCCACGCATCACCTTTAGGCATATCAGCAATCAGAGCGGAAGATGAATAAAGATTCAAATCTCAGTCGCTCATCTTCAGCGTTACTGACGCACAAATAACCAGTGCTCCGCAGGAAGAGCCGCTCATCATCATCAGAGATACAATCGCTGCCATTCATACTAACTGTGAGTCACACTGACATGAACATTAAGGTTTGATGGCATCAGTCTTCATTTTGCAACTGTCAACATATTCCACAGCAAATCCTGATTGTTGTCAGTGCTGCCACTGATATGCTGTTGCGCATGCTAATGTCATAGGTTATCGCCAAACAAAACAAAACGCTTTCTAGAGTTATTGTTTTAAACTAATGTTAACATATTGATCAAGGCCATTAACATAACCATGATGTTAGTGAAAAGGTTACGATTTTACTGTTATCCAAATAATGGACATATTATTCTATCATTATGGAAGTTGTTATACACGTTATCTGAGAGTCAGTTTAATTTTGACAAACAGCATAGAAGTTAAGTAAAACAACTTATGAAATATCTAACTCACAATTCCGGTATTATGATTAGTCCTGCTATAGTAAAAAAAAAATTTAGGACGATATATTTTCCCAGAAATGATCAGGATAAATGATAGGACTGTTGATTTTGCTTTCTTTATGCCACTAATATAGTGACATTAGAGCATAATACTTCAAGTACATCCTTCTTTAAGAGCAATTAACTTTTAATTTTCAAGAATATTGAACATTGGCGTTGAAATGTAGAACAACAAATTCACACTGACTATCAAAAGTCAACAACATTTAAAACAACAGTTGTCATTAACTTTAGCCACTAAAGATAGTAATGCTATTATTTGGCCATGTGTCATTTTGCGCTGTCCTGTTTATATTTGCAGTATATGATGACATTTTTTAGGGGAATCTCTTGTGATTCCCACGGTATGGGGGTCAACTTTACCTTGTATCATGGGATTGGGATGGTACAGGATAAAAAATTCACGGGAGCAGATGCGAGCGGGATTATCCAGTAGGGGGAAAGAAAAACCTGACAGATTCGCAGCCATTTTTAATGTAGCTGACCTCCAAAATGGGAGCGGGACAGAGGTGGGAGTCATTCCGAATGGGAGTAGGACGGGAGTGGGAAGTGTTTTCACCAGGAGCAGACAGGACAGTTTTTTTTTTTGTTTCTTTGTTTTTTAAATTTTGGTCCGGGATGGGATTTTTTTTCTGTGGGAGTGGGATGGAACAGGAGTGAAAATCCACTCCTGTGTCACCCTCTAATTTGCAATCTAACTGAATGTTGATGTCCTATGTTAACAAACACAAATGTAAATGACAATGTATTGAATTTGGGGAAAAAAAACACTGTGTCCGTTTTATTTATCAAGCGATAAATTGATATTGCAATTATCTTGACCGGTCTAATAATGATGAATGTAGTAATTTTGGTAATAGCGGGATCTCTGTGCTCTCAACAAATTCCAAAAGCTTGACTTTTAATGCTGGTCCCTTACGCCAGGTTTGGAATCGCTCTTCGCAGTTGCAGGTGCGAGAAAGTCAGCTGGTGCCGATTATTCTTCCTAAATAAAACAGTATAGTAGCTGGCTCACAGAGCCTCTTGGATCAGCTCAATAAAATATTAGTTTTTCAGTCGCTCAACATAAATTTTATCGGCACAAAAGTGCTTAGCTGCCACCTTAAAGTGACACTTGAATGAGTTTAACATTGGCACTTATATAATAGGTTTGCATGTAAAAATGACCCCCCCATGCACCCAATCATGCCCCCCCAAAAGACTCTGTAGTGATTTAATTAAGGGCTTTTTTTGTGATTAGATTTACGACAAATTGGCCCGCCCCCTTTTGGAGCTCGGCTTGTTATTTTTTCGGTCTCAGCGATCTACGTCACAGGAGGGAGGCTAGCGCGGTAATACAGTATTGCTCGCTTTGTCAGTTCTGTTGTCTAAAACGGTGACCGATCGCCACCAAAATGCAAATACACACCACTACTCTTGTCCACTTCAACCTGTGATAATATAAAAGTGTTCTGCACAATAGTTTGGATTTATTGACATAAAACGTGAGCTCATCATGATCACCTCCACAAAATCCAAAATACCGTGGCGATCGCTTCTCCACTTACACAGGATGAAGCGGACAAGAGCATGAATGTGCACACGAGCCCCCTGGTTATATTTCGGACATTTAGCTATGCTAAACTCTTGTGAGGGGGCAGACGCCGACTGGCAGCGGGCAAGCAATCAGGCAAGCATGGATCCAATGGAGAGTTTGCTTCGGTCCCTCCAGTGACTCCGACCGTACATGATAGAACGGTAAAATGTGAGGCCATTTTCCTCATTAAAAAGAGGCGTCGTTCATGGGGTCACTTATTTCCTCATTTCTCCCAAATTTATTGATAAAATAGAAAATGACAACTCTTTTCATTTTGCTGATCAAAAAATGAACTTGTTAGTGAAAACATGGCCATCCGACCCAACCATCCCTTTAACTGACTTGAGAATATCGAGAATATATTAGAACACTTTCAGGGGTTAGACATGCAAGAATTGTTTTGACTGTACTTTAACGGTGCAATAATTGCTTGAGATTGAGTTTTGTTGACACTAACAAGAAATAAGAAAATAAATATCATCAGCCTTTTCATCGTGCTGGTGTTCTTCACTCATTGCCAGCTCATGTCAGCACATAATTCAACATGTATGTGGATGTGGTAATGAGGTTGAGCTCGCTGGTTGCTGCAGATGTTCAAATCTGCTGAGTTTGTGTTTTCTTTTCCCCGCCCCTCATCAATTCTGTGAAAGAGGACAACCAGAAGTGTTATGGATCACTCAGCGATGTGAGTGGGAAACTCTGAAGTTTTGTGACACTGTCAAGCTTCTCTCTCTCTCTCTTTCTCTCTCTCTCTCTCTCTCTCTCTCTCTCTCTCTCTCTCTCTCTCTCATCCGCAGCCGTTTGAGGCCAGTGACCTGCTGCTCGGTCTGAACTTCTCAAAGGTGCTGAATAGTCTTGTGGCTCTGAATAAAGTGACGGCAGGTTAGTCCAACTGTGTGTGTGAAAGCTTTGTACAAGTTGGGTGCTGGTTTTAGAAGACAGTTGAGTCAATGAGCGTGTGTGGGCGCTGACCGCAGCTACCAGGTCTGAGATATTATTATTCTCGCCCTCTACTCTCAAGATATCGGCGTGGGCAGTGATTCGGTGTGCGCCCGACACTCTTCCGCCCACCGTATCAAGTCATTTGAGTCTCTGGCCTCCCAGGTTTCACTGGGTCGCTCCTCCAAGCTGCTGCAGAACCAGTTTCGCAGTCTGGTAAGTACAGCAATTGAGCTGAATTGAGTAATGTGTGTTGTTCAAAGCAATAACCGTGTAGTCAATGCTGGCGCTGGCTTCATGCTTGTTTTACAGATGCGCTGAAGATGCACATGTTGTTTGAATTGTCATCCCTTACATGTCTGTGGTTCACTATTCCACTTTTTGTATTTCTATCTGCGCATCCTATCTATCCCCACCTATTCGCTGATAATTTCACCTATTTGCCGTTGTTGTTCACTTTCTGAAATTCTATAAGATGCCGACAAAGCCTTGTCTAAATTGGAAAGTAGTGCACTTTAGTCTCATGGAAGTATGCTGACTAGGAATGGGTACCGATCCCCCGGGACTGAATTTTTAAAGACCTGAGTATCGATTAGCTCCACCCTTAACAGTTCTGTTAACGGTCATGGAGATATTACTCAAAATATATTTGGATTTATTTGGGCTAAATGAACGTTATTTTACACCTTCCTCCTCTCTGGCCTCATCTCTATTAATTGTATTGCTTGTTTGAGATGTATTTTCACAATTGGAGGCGAGCCCTCTCGCCCCACTGCAACGTCATGCACTAGAGGCAGTCTGCGGTTCTGCGTGATCATGTTAGTATTTGATGCGGAGTATTACCTGTATAAAAAACATCCATCATGTCGTAATAACCCTATTGGCGTAAGGGTGCTGACTCCTGCGCTGTCCGAGCCCCACCTACCCGGGCTTCGAGGCTGCACCGCCACCCTGTCACTGACTTGGGGGCGGGGGCCCAGGCCAGCAAGTCATCGGCTTTGACAGCTCTGAGGAGTAACGTTTCGCTAACATACATATACATATCCAGCAAGTTTGCGTCCTTACATTGGGTTAGTTCAGTTGTTAGTATGTAGCATCCAAGCATGTCACTCTATTGTCATGACTGTCATGACTGATCGAATTACACTCAATGCAACTGTCATACTAGTGTAAAAGTTTGGATATTCTTGCTTTACTTGGTCCTGACTGGAGAGCAGTGATTCTCAATTTGTTTTTGTTACGTCCCCCTCTAGGAAGGAGAAAACTATTTGGCGCCTCTAACCCCAATACTCCGTCGTGGCTATAAATTGTGTAATTTGTCTGTAAAATACACCTCTGCATAGTATTGTATCGTTATTAACACAGAATAACACAGGATAACTTTATCAACATTGTTTTTCTTCATCAGTCTTAGTGTTAAATATTTGATGGTGTCTCTTAAGGGTTTGTTCACCGCTCTTCATATGTCCTTCAATGTGCTGTGTGTGTGTGTGCGCGTGCATGCTTTGTGCAAAAAAAAAAAAAAACATAAACAAAAAAAACCTACACCTTAGAGTTACTGTAATACTCTCTGTGTAGTCAGACAATGTGAGCACCACTGCTACCTAAAATAGTGGGTGTTCAATGACGCTTTATTTTAGTATGGCAAAAAAAAAAAAGAAGCATCTTCGCGGGATCACACGCTCCCCCATCCAAATGTTTCGGCGTACTGCCACTATGTCACACTCCTGCATCTCTTTTCAGGACATGTCAGAGAACAGTGGGCAGCAGCTGCTGGTGAAGGCACGTTTCAACTTCCTGCAAACCAATGAGGATGAACTCACCTTTAACAAGGGTGACATCATTGGCGTGACTCGTCAGGAGGACGGGGGCTGGTGGGAGGGGACCCTCAACGGCAAGACGGGGTGGTTTCCTAGCAACTACGTCCGTGAAGTCAAAGGCTCCGGTGGGTGCCTTCACTGTCTTTTTACAGACAACGAGATGTGTTTTGTCTGGAGGATTGAGTTGAATTTTTAACTGCTCATGCTGATGGGGTACCCTGCATTCATTTCTCTTTCCATAGACAAGCAAGTGTCACCCAAATCCGGTACCCTTAAAAGTCCGCCTAAAGGCTTTGACACATCTGCCATTAGCAAGACGTACTACAACTTGGTAAGCGCGTCACACACAATTTCAACACAAGTTTCTGAATGTATTTTTTGCCTCAGTTTATCGTCTTGTATTATAGGTGTTACAGAATATTTTAGAAACAGAGACTGAATATTCCAAGGACCTCCAAGTCCTCCTCACAAATTACCTGCGCCCTCTTCAGAGCTTTGAAAAGTACGACCTCATTGTACAGTGAGATCCGCAGTGCACGACGAATACAGCTCAACAGTCACAAACTGTCTTCACCCACAGGCTGAGCGGCTCTGATGTATCTCTGATCCTGGGAAACCTGGAGGAGATCAGCACCTTTCAACAGATGCTCGTCCAATCACTGGAGGAATGCACCAAGTAAATCCTGCACTCCCACCCCTCCAGCACAGTCCCACTGCAGCAGCAGCAGCAGCAGCAGCCTCAGCCTTTTTCATAACAAAAATGTAGAGCCCTCTAGTGTTGGCCTTCTGTACTACAAAGACAAAGATAGATTAAGTCAATACATGGTCACAGGTACCCTGTATAGGATAAGCGGTTTGGAAGATGACATGACATGACATGGTCACAGGTCAGGTATACATACAGAGACAGTTACCTTGGTCATGCACCCTGACAGCTCTGTTTACCACTATAGTGTGAGATTTATATTTACATATTCCAAATTAAAGACTTAAAACTAGACAAAAACTAAAATCGATCATATTGTTTAAATATACAATTTGAATATAAAAACAATTCAAAAATAATAATGACACAATTGTGACTTGTGTTTTTTACTTTATATATTATTCCTTTTTCTTTTCTATTTTTTAATGATGTCATCCAATGATTCCATGACATTTTTAAAGGGGACCAGCAAATCCCTATATATGCAAAGTGAAAAAAATCTACACTCTGGCTGGAATTATCCAAAACACATCCCCAAATATACTTAAAAATAGTTTCAGGTGGACATGCCTTGAGGCACACTTAAGTTCTATGCCAGTGCTGCCGCAATATCAAACATTGTGAAATCAATACTTTTCTCATCAAAAATGAAGTAGTTTTGTATTCTTTTTTTTAAAGATGGCACCTAATGTTGTGGCTGGTGAGTGTTTCAGCACATTTCTTGTTGTTCCTTTAAGGCTTGCAGAGAGTCAGCAAAGGGTGGGTGGCTTCTTCCTCAACCTCATGCCCCAAATGAAGGCTCTTTATGTTGGTTACTGCGCCAACCACCCCTGTGCGGTTAATGTGCTCACGCAACACAGGTCCGTTTTTGAATGCACCAGGTGCATTCAAGCCACCTTCTATTTAAAGCCAGCAGTGCACTTTTATTTTTGTTTTTCATGGTTTTGTCATTGTCTCCTGCAGTGAGACGTTGGGGGAGTTCATGGAAGGCCGAGGTGCTGTTAGCCCTGGGATCCTCACCCTGACCACGGGCCTCAGTAAACCTTTCATGAGGCTCGACAAATACCCCACTCTGCTCAAAGAGCTGGAGCGCCACATGGAGGTGTGTAAATAACTACACTATTACAAGGTGATTTTATCTTATCTCATTACGACACAACACATTTGATATCTTTCAGGAGAGTCACCCTGACAGAAGTGACATCCAAAAGTGCATGGCCACTTTCAAACATCTATCTGTAAGGGCAATACGCGTAGCTTTTACCTTCGCAGTCTTGCATGAGGGTTTTAATTTTGCTTGCCGGTTTCCGCTGTGTCAGGCGCAATGCCAGGAGGTGCGCAAGCGTAAGGAGCTGGAGCTGCAGATTCTGACTGAAGCCATCCGGCTGTGGGAGGGTGACGACATCAAGACCCTGGGCTCGGTGCTGTACATGAGCCAGGTCCTGGTACACACTCCTGGGGCAGAGGTAACACCACACTTTTTCCATGAAACTTCACCCTCAATAGACTTTAAACATTTGCATCTCAAATGTTTGAGCCATGGTTTAGGTTAGCGTTTGACTGGTAACCAGGCCAGGGTGTACTGTGCTTCTTTC
Source organism: Filicampus tigris (assembly GCF_054856515.1). Lineage (NCBI taxonomy): Eukaryota > Metazoa > Chordata > Actinopteri > Syngnathiformes > Syngnathidae > Filicampus > Filicampus tigris. The sequence goes on along the minus strand of NC_141230.1, from coordinate 10,097,380 downwards.
CAAATTCAGCTGGGGATAGGCTGCACCTCACCAGCTGGTTTCGTTAGCTAGCAGGATTACGCCAAAATGTTTCAGCTGATTTCCACAAAACATTTTTAAAGCTGAGGCACATGGACAAAAAAGAGAACCATTTCCTTTGGAAGGAGGAATGAATTTTCACTTAGCTGTTACACTCTGAATTAGGGCTAAACAATTAATTGTATTTGCAATATAATTGCGATTTGACAAAACGGGGTTTTTTAATTGCAAAGGCTGCGATTTGCCTGGTCAGGGAGTTCTAATCAGGGGATGTCAGTGCTGTAAGTAAAGCTTGCCGTCACAGGTTTGCGTAATGTTCAGTGAGTTTTCGCTATTACTGTACATTCTTTTCCAAAATCATTCAGCTCTAGTCCGCATTTATCCGAGAAATGCTGATAGAGCTATAGAGTGCTTTAAAATGACTGTATTTGGCAGATGGCACCCATTTAATTGTGTTGCTACCTACAGAACTGGAATGCACCCTGCATATCAGCCAACGAGTCTGTTGGACATTTTAAAAATTATTTGACCGTGACGGAGGTTTGACCATCTTTGTGTGGTTTATACTGTTTAGTGAAATGCTAGATGTTGCTATTGCTAGTATTTGTTCAATCAAAATGTTTTCATTTCTGGTTTAATGTCTGCGATTTTATGACCATTAGACCGTGAATTCTAGAATACAACCAAATCGGTTCTCACCAAACATGAAAAAAACCCATATTTCTCTCTGCCTTTTCATTTTCATCCTTCAGGAAAAGAGTGAGCGTTACCTCATGCTTTTCCCCCACGTCCTCCTCATGTTGTCTGCCAGCCCCAGGATGAGTGGCTTCATATTCCAGGTTAGCCTTCAGGAATGTGCTCACATGATTCTTATTTATTTTGGTCTCGGTTCTCATGCTGTGTTTTCTATCGACAGGGAAAACTGCCTCTGGCCAGTATGTCGGTGAGCAAGCTCGAAGATTGTGAAGCCCACAAAAATGCCTTTGAGCTCAGCGGTAAACCGCCTCCACATATACAACATGCAACGTTTTGTTGTGTGTTATCATAAGGTGTTCAACATCTTGCTTTTGGACAGGCCCCATGTTTGAGCGTCTTCAGGTGTCATGCACCAACCAGCAGGATCTGCAGGACTGGGTTGAGCATCTAACACGGCAAATCAAGCACACTGCAGCTACAGCGCCGAGCCACAAACCTCTCACTGTTCCCTGCCACACGGTCAGGATCACACATGCCTTTTCCGTATTGGTTTTCAGTCAATTTACAATCCATTTTAAAAACGTTGTCTCCTTAGCTTCCATCCCATCCCGTCACACCGTCCCGGCACGCAGAGGGGAGGGCCATGACAGTGGCCCCCACCTACCACACTCTTCCTCATCCTTCCTCCCATGGGACTTCTCACAGCACCATGATGTGGGGCCCCCTGGAACCTCCAAACACACCCAAACCTTGGAGCTTAAGTTGCCTGCGGCCCGCACCCCCACTCCGACCCTCTGCAGCCCTCTGCTATAAGGAGGTGAGAGGTGGGCATTGGGAAAGCAAATCCATCAATTATGGAATTGGCAATCACTGATTGATTGATAGTTAATTTTGAATGGTGGAAAATACGAAAGAAACTGTGTTTTTCCACAATGAAATCTTCTGTCGACTATCCCAGTAATACTCTCAACAAACAATGTGCAGGGGAACTCCCATCAGTGCACTGATTGTATGGTTGATTCTCTGACGAGGACCACCAATCAGAAACAGCAGGGCAGAGCTCTATGTAAGCAGCGTGTCGACATGAGCGTTCCCAGTCAGACAAGCTTCTCGAAGGCACAAAGCTACATTTCCAGATTCCAGTCAGACAAGCGGAGTGCTCATTGAAGACACACTACATCATTTCCAGATTGTGGTACTCGGTGCACACAAACAGCGCATGCGGGCAATGAGGAATAATAGTGAGTCTCTGTTCTGGTTACATTGCCACTGTTGGAATGGAACTCCAGTGTAAACCAAGGATACCTTCTTGTATAAAGCTAGAACCATGTGGTTTCTCCCAATTTATCAACGAAGACAAATAACTACTGGTATATCATCATTGAAAATATAATCATAAAAACAACACCATTAGAAAGTTGATGTAGCTGAACTTCAGGTTACAAGCTACATTTCTCATCTGTAACAAAATGAATTTATTCCAGCCTCTTGATTTTTATTGAGAAATCCTAGTTTGATTTACTGTCCATGTCTCCAGTTAGTACAAACTGTTGTATTCTCTCTCTGTGCAGGATCTAAGTAAAAGTCCGAAGAGTGTCAAAAAACTCCTTCCCAAGCGCAAGCCAGAGAGGAAGCAGTCTGAGGAGGAGTTTGCCTTGAGGAAGAGTATGTTTTCTTCCCTCTTTGTACCTGCTGGTTGTTTGTGTATGATGGCCGCCCGACACTGTAACCAAAATATTTTTCTCAGTATGATGCAGTGCAGTTGTTCACCAACCACAATAATAAGCGCGTTGTTAACTGAATACCTCTCTTGCGGTGTCCATCAACACAGAGCATTCTTATCTTCTAGATTGATGGGAAGTCAATAACCTATTATTATGTTTAGGCACCGCTGCTCTGGAAGAAGACGCCCAGATCCTAAAAGTCATTGAGGCCTACTGCACCAGTGCCAAGACCAGGCAGACGCTCAACTCCAGTAAGAAAAAAATAGTTTTACGTTTAGACCACTCATAGTTTCTTAAATTAGTCGTAGAATAGATGTAAAACTTGTTCTTGCGCCATAAGTTACATCTACCTAAAGTCAATTGACAGCAGTGTCTTTAGTGCCTCCTTAAAAAAACTGCTACCAAAAAGGAGCGTGCTGGAAAGTGGGATGGTACAATTCGTATCTTTTCTAATGGAAATGCAGAGAAATGTGTACCGTACCAAACAGAACCAAACCATACTGCTTGTGAAAATCCCTTTTCCACTGCATGGGACCTACTCTGCGCTACTGGTTATGTTGTGTTTCATCGGCCAAATACTACTATAGTTCATTGTAATGTACATTGAACCCCATGTTGTTTGCAGGGAATAGGAACGAATAATTGACAACCCCAGAAAAGGGGTTTATAATTGCATATAGATTTCACAAATTGTCGACAAAGCGCTTAAATTGGAGGGGATCATAAAGTATCAACACCATGCTTCTAGCATCGACACAGTCATGAACCTAGGAGACCACCATCCCATGAGGACCTAAATAGCCTAGTCTAAATAACATGCTAGCACATACTGACGTGATGTCGCACATGGGCAAACAAATAGGCGCTCTAGCACTTTACAAAGATGGTATTTAGTCATCAAATTCACCTTTTGGCATTTACACATTATAATAAAGGTTGGGAAATACTGGCCAATTTTAACACGTTATTAGTAGCTGTTTTGGGAGAGAAACATACATTGTTTCACTTTTGACTGCATGAATTCCATTCAAAGACTGGCAACAAAACAGGGCATCTCAAATAAAGTCGGGGTAAAAAAAAAAAAAAAAGAAAGAATTAAACCTAACAGCACCACCAAGATACTACCAGTTGGCAGCAATGTAATGCTTTAATTCCTTTGGTCTGAGCATAAAAAAAAACGACTAGACTATATTTTCTGATGATATCGGTTCCCCCCAAAAATCTTTGAGTATACCAATTTATACAAAATTTAGAACCACAAATTTATAGGAGTGCACTGTACTTGCCCGGAACCACTGTCATTGCTGCATCATTGTAACTCTTGAGAGGATACATGGTTTGAAATGGAAATATAATCACATGCCAACACTCTGGATGCCTACTGTCTCCACTTTGCTGTTCTTGCTGCATTCAATCTCCTCTTGGATCAACCTTTTAACTGCTCAGCCACATGCTCACAAGTAAACATAGGACACCCTCATTTTCCTCCATTATTCTTTGGTAGTGTCCCATTCTGACTGAAGTATTCAATACAGTTTCCTCCAGTAAAAACCGAGGAGTTAAGAGCTGGCCATATTTCCAAAAAGGTGTTTTGTATTTATCCAAAATGTGTTTTTTGATGAGAAAAAGCCAAATGGAATAGAAAAATGCATCAATTTTCTATATCACTCGTCCTCAAAGGGCATATGAGCCGAAGCCCATCCCAATTGACACTGGGCAAGAGATGGAATACACACTGGAATACTCGCCAGCCAATCCCAGGGCACATATAGACAAACAACCAATCATGCTCACGTTCATTTCTATAGATAAGAGTCCTCAATTAACCCCTCATGCTTGGTTTTGGAATGTGGGAGGAACCCACAGAAAACCAGAGATGAGATTCAAACCCTGAACCTCAGAACTGGGAGACCAGCGTCTTGCCTGCACATAGAAAAATTTGATTTGTACAAATGCTTGTTGCTATTGACATGGCCGTGAAATGAGCAGCCTTTCCGTTTGTTGTTGTCTTGCTGACCTTTATTAACCCTGATGTCCTCAGCTGTGCCTTCTAACAGTATCTTTTCCTTCTTCTATCTCCCTCCTCTCCTCATCGCTCCGGTTGATCTTTTTCCATTCTTGTGTTCTCTCCATTCTGTTTGCATTCGCTCCATTGTCGCATCCTGCGTCAACCCCTGACCCCTCCGCCCACCTCCAACCCCAACACGATTTTGCCATTTGTTGTGCATGAAAACCTGCGCAAACCACCCCCACCCTACTTCCCCTCCCGCCACATTCCCAAATTCCCCACTCCCCATCCCAGCCTGGCAGGGCACCGACTTGATGCACAACCACGTCTTGGCCGACGCCGATCGGCCCTCTGTGGACTCGCTGGGCCGCCGCAGCAGCGTGTCGCGGCCGGAGTTGAGCTCCGACCTTTCGGAGGACTCTGACTACGACTCCATTTGGACCAGCCACTCTTACCGAATGGGCTCGGTGCCACGCAAGAGCTGCATCTCGCACCAAAACTAAAGAATTCTCTTTGCTGGCACACTTACCTCTTTAATTGTCTGATTTAGTTTTTTTTTTTTTAAATCTATTTATTCTGTTGTTTTTGTTAACTTATTTGTTTTATTTATTTTTGGACATTTTGGGGACATTTAACGCAGCTCCCTGTTGCCTTTGCCACTTTCCCCTTCTACGTGCCTCCTCTCTTTCTGTAGCTGTCATGCAGTAAGTGTTTGCTCATTCCTGTTTATTTATCTTGAATGTGACCCCCTCGTTTGAGCACAAACGTGGGGAACTCTCTTTTTGCCCCGTCAAGTGAACCTGAAAGAGAGATGTCGGTGGGATTTAAAAAAAAAAAATAATAATAATAATAAAATAAATAAATAAAAATAAAAAGTGGGGAGGGAGAGGTGGCGACAGCTTTTCCTGTCTGATATTCAGATGTAGTTCAGGAACGAGTGTATTCTCTTTGACAGCATGCGGCTTCTATTGCCGTTGGTGGTTTTAAAGCGCGTAATATGCTCGAACATATAGCACAGATGGCACACGTAAACACACAACTTCAGGCATGTTCTCTGTCACTGCTGCCATTTCATACAGCAGCATGCCAATTCAACCAAACTCTTACCTAGCAAGCATTCACATTTTTTTTCCCCCGTTATTCGAATCTGTTGTCACAATGGCTTTAATAGAGGGAAAATATAAAATTAAAACCTACTACAGCCGCTGTTGGAAACTGAACGCCTTTTTGTGATAGGTTATGGTGTCAAAACACATTTTGGGAAATGGATACACAGTACTTTCTTTCATATCCCTGTCCACTCGCCTGTTTGTGTGAAACTGAAGCTGGCAGTTGAGGCTGGCAGGTTTACCTGCAATAGCGTACACGCATACTGATTTATAAATTTCTAAGTGACTTTTAATATTTGAGAAACCCCACACATGACGAGGAATTAAATCATCAAGTGTGTTCTCGTGCTTTTTATTGTGCGTGGTGAACAGCAAATGACCAACACAGCACACCGCACAAATATCTCCTCCAACACTTGCAAGTCTCCTTCCCGTCGTAGTACCAAAACTGATTTGTGAGAGGTGTCATGGGGCCCTAGCGTATCCAAGGGGGTAGTCAAAAAATAAAAAGGAGAAGGTAGACTAACTGTTTGATTATTTGGTCACTAAATTGCTGTAGCAATTCTCCCTGTGTTGAATGACCTGAGAGCCACTTTGTAGACAAACACTCAAAACAACCAGTTGCTCTTCTGTGTTAGTCCAGCAGCAGTGCAAGCTTCAGTTCGCTTCCTATTAGACTATCATTTTTTTTTCACGTCACAGTAATGGAGCCTGTAGCTCAGCAGGACCTCTATTCCCGTACTCTGACCGAACACAAAGTATTGCCCTCGTAAATGTTGTACAGGTTAAACATTACGATTGTCGGTTGTTTTGTAAGTATTTCCTAGAGGAAAAATCACTCTGTAGACAACACCACAGGATAACCACTCAGGGCAATTATTTAGACATCTGATAATCGGCCCTTTGTTGACTTTGATCGTAAGAGGAGAAAAATGCAACAATTTGGCCCAATAGGCGGTGTGTGTGGACCCCGCTTTAGCTAGCAACAAAGATGGTAAGAAGTTAATCTCCCTCTCCATGGTAACAGAAGCACTCCTTGTAAAAAGTTTCGTCAATGAAATAAAGACTATGTAATTTGGCGTCTTAACTTTATTTTCTAGGTCAAGATTGGTTATACACAAAACTAACACTTTCAAAATCCAAGAGTAATACCCTTGGATTAAATTTAGAGAGCAATGAATCTTTCAAACTTAAATAAACGACTGAGCCTGATTGGTGTTACCGTCCTTTTCTATGCTAGGCTAAGATATGCTAAGCTAACTCATATCTACCTCCAGCTCTGGGAAAGGGGAAGATTTTGGAAACATGTTTTAAAATTGTGGTTAAGACTCAACAAATTTCCCAAAATGTGTTTTAATTGAAGCAGAAGGCTATAAACGTTTCACCGGGTTTACTTAAAGTCCAAACAGACATGCATGGTGAGCTAACATGCTACCTATTGTTTAGCCTCATAAAAGAGTCCGGCTTGCCTCAGTGTTGTCTGGCTTGTCACTATTTTCATGAAGAAGTATTTTTCCAGTGTTGGTACGAAAAAGTCTGGAGTTTGCATCTATTTAGAGCCATATACAATGGTCCATGTTGCACTCTATTTGTGTTGTATTTATTTTGTAATCTTGTTTTTAATTTATTTTAATTTGTATGTCAGTGTTTACAAAAATAACCATGGAATATTTTTTTTTTTTTTTGACGAAAAGTGAAGTGTTTTAAATTATTTTTGCACAATCATGTAACAGGACAGTGGGTGAGCGAGAATGTGTCAAATGCTATTCTTTTTTGGGGCGTCTACCTAGAGTGTGTATGATATAGTTCTTAAAGGGAGACTTATAAAATATTCAGTGTTTCTGTAAAGTTCTCTGGTGTAAATGCTTTTCCTTCAGCATTGTGTAAGCATTGAAGGGCCACAAAAAAGATTTTAACAGAAACATTTCTATGTATGAACTCCTTCAGTCTCAGAATACCATCAGAGTTGGATTGAAGTTTATGTATGTAATCCTTCAAACTCAAAATGCGATCCGAGCGAGGCTTGAAAAGGATGATGAATGAACACGCTCAAAACTCAGAAACACTCTCAGTGGGTTTAAAGTGTGTGCACGAACTCCCTTAATCTCAGTATACTGTCCAAGGCAGGCAGTTTAGAAGTGTTTGAATGAACTCTCAATCTCAGAATACTGTTCCAGTGGGCTTAAAAGTGTAAAGAGCACATTGTCCCTTTTCTGTAAATAATAGTCGTTAATTACCATGGGAAAAAAAATTTAGTGAGCTGTAGGAATATCACTGTCCTGTATCGTGCTATACTTTGTGGCAGTTGTATTCTGTGGAGTCAACATTTGGGACATACAGGGTGAAGTCTGTCTTGAACCGTCATTGTCCTTGACGTGCACCGTATCTCAATAACTCACTAACGACGCCTTCAGAGTGTCTGTTCAACACTTGGGGAATTGTTCAAGTCACAAAATGGCTGTATTATGAGTTTGGAATAAATCTGTCTTTTGGTAGCCATGCTTCCTGGTGATTTTGTCTTAATTCTCTTATTTTGGAAGGAGCACTACCTCGCAGTTTTGCTGCTTTTTTTTTCCCTTCCAGAATTATGCTTGGTCTCTGCACAACTAACACGTCTACTCTCTAAATTGTGTTGACATTTATTAAAAAAAAAAAGAGACTCAACTGTTGGGAAAAGTGAGACACAAATTTTAAATGTTCGAGCCCTGTTTTTGTCTTGAAACAGGACCACGAAGGGAAACTGGCCTGCATGTGATCATTCCCGGCGAGGAGAAAGTCCTGCTTGATGACTTGGGTCGTAACGGACAAAGTGCAGTGGAAGAGAAGTATTTACTTTATTTTTAAAACTTTTTTTCTTCGCTACAGGCGGGGCAGTGTACATGCATGATATACTGGCCGTGTTAGGTACACCTGCACACTCCAATAAAATCCAAGACAAGACACAGTATGTGCCCTGCAATTGGTTAGCGACCTGTGCAGAGTGTCTCCTGCATCTCACCTCTAGTCAGCTGGGATTGGCTCCAGCTCATCCGCGACCTAAATGAGGATAAGAAAATAGGTGGATGAATTTGTTTTGATCACCTTTATTTGAGCTCATTGGATTGTGCAGGTGCACCAGTGACTATTATGTTTTAAAGAAAAATTTAAGAGGGGAGAAAAAAAAAATATTTGATGAAACCCACAAAGCGTTTTTCTTTTTTTTCTTTTTTTTTCCTTCTCTTTAAAGGAGCCTTGTGGATGTGGTGTATGCCCTGAGGGATGAGGTGCAAGAGCTAAAACAGGTAATTGCTGAACAAATCAATCCTTAATTAACTGTACAAGACACTGTTTGGATAAGGAAGTCTTCATATAAAGGCTACACACAGCACACATTCTGACCCTCTTTTTGTGTTTTTACCGGAATACTGACCAGCCAGGACAGAGACGTGTAAGACACAAGTTTCATTGCCTGTTCCATGGTGATCCTCTTTACCTTCGGTGTTACTTTTCCCTGGCAAAAAAAAAAAAAAAACTAAGAAAAAAAGTACAGTGGTACCTCTACTTACGAACGTCTCTTCATATGAAATTTTCAAGTTACGAAACGCCTCAACAGGAAAATATTGCCTCTTGTTACGAAAGAAATTTCAGGATACGAAAGGTAAAAGTGTGGGCTGCTACTCGCAGCTCCAGAGTTTCCTGAACGCAACATACTCATAGCTGCTCTGCCATTGGCTATTACCTAGCATCTTCCTGACATCCCATTGGCTAAGAGGGACCTCTACCGTATGTGTGTAGATAGACAGGTAGATAGATATATATGTGATAGATATGTCTATGCAGCGTAATCGTCATTCGCCCCTCGGGCCATGAGGTGTTCCGATGAATTAGAAACGAGGAAAAGAAAAAAAGGAGAAAATCGTTCTTTTTGTCCATACAAACAAAGCAAGAGATAATAGAAAAGTATGAAAAAGGGATGCGTTTGGTTGATCTCGCCACAGAATATGATGTATCGACAGTCGCCACATTATTAAATCAGTTCTTTACAAAATGCCAGGCAAAAACCATTCCTGAGAAAGAACATGCATGCATACATTTTTATGCTTTATAAAACATTTATGTCTGAATATTGGGGTTCTTGGAACAGATTAGGGGATTTATATGGAAAACGCGTCTCTACTTAAAATTTTCTACTTAAGAAATTTCTTCCAGAACCATTTAATTTCGTAAGTAGAGGTACCACTGTATTAGGGGTGTTCTCCGATCAGTGTTTTAGTTTTATGCTACCGATTCTGATCATCCATGCATTAGATCGGCCGATACTGATTTCAATATCGATCACATGGATTATCTGGACATTTTTCAATTTAAAGATGCTCACTAAGGATTACTTTAATAATTGATTATTTTGACAATTACCTGTTTCATGATTAGTTTGACAAACTTCAACAGGTGTGGCAATAAACAGCTCGGAGTCTCTTTTTTCAAGAATTATTCACTAGCAGCCAAACTGCTGCATGATGTAAAGTGTGTTGAGGTCACTATCACCATACAGTGCTCATATCTCAAATTTTGGCTCGCAAGTCGAAGCCTGACAAATCGATTGAATGATGACGTGTATCTCGAATAACTCATTAGTCGGGTCACTCAGATCTCAAGGCATTACTGTATGTTCCCCCTTGTGCAGTTCAATATGACTAATAAAAAAAATGAATCCCAGTTATGGGTACTAACGATGCACTTACTGTTATCCCTCTGTAGGACAACAAGAAGATGAAAAGGTCGCTGGAGGAGGAGCAGAGGGCCCGCAAAGACCTTGAGAAGGTCGTCAGGAGGGTGTTGAAGAGCATGAACGACCCCACGTGGGACGAGACCAACCTGTGAAATTCTGCTTCAAAACATGCTTGCCAGGGACGGTGTGCTCTCTTTTACTATCCCAGGCATGTTTGAATTGTTTAAAGACATTCCTCAAACATGAGCATCATCTCCAGTCTGTCCAGAGGCGTAAAAGACAACTCAAGAGACATATGTTCTCCTCCTGTTTACAATCATTCCACTGGATGCCCTCTGGTGCTCCATACATGGTACTGATACGCAATGACATTATGGACCAGTGTGAACCTTTGCCATGCCATTTCATAACCTTTTATGTCTCATGTTATTTAATTTTTATGTCTTATTGAGTCCTTTGACTTGTTGTATAAGCTTTTTTTTATTATTATTTTGTCGCATGTTTATTTGATTTGCTGTGTGCGGGCATGCTGAGGGAAATGCTCAATTGTCTAACTTGTATAGTGTAAATATGGCCCAAAAAAGCTTGGCGAGAATTAAAAGAAAAGGATTTGCCTTTCTTTGTTGAATCTTTTCACCTCATTGTGTCACACACACGCACACACTCATACTTCTTTGATATTGTAACATGTGCCTCAATATAATGTTGCCAAATAAGGGAAACAATAGCTCTCACTCAGTATGACACTATGTATGATTATACACTGCAAACTACCAAAATAAAAGTAAACATTAAGATAAAAGTTCTTGGACAAAACGGAAATATATATATATATATATCCCATTTTCCTCATGCCAATTGTATTGTTTCTTAAAGGAGGGGAAAAAATGGCCCTTATGAATTGAAGGATTACTTTATCTTCTATATTATGTTTTACCTACCAGTTGTCACAATTATGAAGGTATTCTTACTTTTAGCACCCCTTTATGAAACTCTGGCAGCTAAAAATCCTATTTTTGTCTTGAAATTTGTTCACCAAAGGTCTCCTTGGATTGTATCTTAATTGCCTATGGAACGCCTCATTAGGCCTCGTCGGGCCAGGAAACAACTTCAATAAATCATCAGGTACATCCTCACAGTCACACCATCAAATTATGAGATCCAATACAAGTCAAAATATTGGCAACAGCTCTGAGTATGATGCTTTACACTTCTACAGCACTGCAAACCGCAGCAACATTAACAATCCTTCTGCAGGATCTTGTTTACCTCTGTACCCAATGAAGTGTCCAGTCAGGTAAGTCTGCCTTTGCCTTAATGACTGACATATTAAGTGTTGTAGCTCGCAAGTCAATGAGTGATCATATCGCCGCCGTAACGTACAATGTGTTCATGCCGGCCGGAGCGCGTTTGTGTGTGTTTGAGGCTGCCTATTGAATTCTGTTGTACTGCTTCCAAATGGTGACAAGCTTTGTTTATTGGAGTAGTTGGCTGATCCATTCTGGCCTCGTGGTATGAATGAACGCAGATGTCAACCTTTTCACAGTGACTCTCACCTTGTCCACTCGTTGGTAATGAAAACTGTTGTCTTTTGTTTTCACGTTGAATACTCACCTCCCTGCCTCCCCGGGGAACAAAGGCCTATAGTTCACATTCAACCTGTGAGGCAGATCAGGCCAGATAAAACCGGAGCATACTTATGTGAATACATTTTGCTGAGTTTGCTTTTTCAAAAAGTTATTTTCTTTACTAAGTTAAAGCAAAAATGTATTCATTATGGTAAAACAGAAATAAAAAGATCATAAATGAAAAGTATTACTCAAATAATTTTTCATGGTCTTCTCCAGCCACTTGTCGCTTGGCAGACTTCGGTGGGGGGGGGCCAATCTTAACTGCCAGAAATGCCAATGCAAAATACAACTTCAACATTCACTTGGCTGTTTTAAACAGATCCCACAGTGATTTGACACATATGAAGAGTAATAGGCAAGTCTTAAGTTATTCTTCCTTAGAGGTTAGGCCAGGGGATGGCAATTCTGGCCCTCAAGGGCCGCTATCCTGCATGTTTTATATGTCACCCTGTTGCAACCTCAACTGATTCAAATGATCGGCATCATTATCCAGCTTCTGCAGACCTTGCTGATGATATGATCATTTGAATCATCCTCGACCCCGTCCGTCCTCGTCCTTTTAAAGCTGTTACTGCACTGCAGGGAACGCACATTGGAGAGTTGTGGCAGGCAGGCGGCTCCGTGGTATCCCGGAAGAGAATAGTATTCGTGCTTTTTAAAAGAACACAACGCATCAGTCGCTGGCATGGAATGGCATCTCTGAGCTTAGATTTGTGAAAAATGTTAAATTGACCAAATTTTGACAGGTTTTGGCCAAATGTCAGTGATATATAAAAATAATGCTTACTGACCTTCAAACTAAAGGAGTGATGCCCAACCACAGGCCATTACTGCTCCGTAGATTGGGACGAAAAATTGTTTGTTTGTTTGTTTTGCTGGTGTTTTTTTTTTTCCGTAGCAAAGCATATACATCCCAATTGGGAATGTACGTCAAGTCATAACACAACAGCTATATGCTGCTTCACCATGTTTGCTTTGAAACATGGGCTTCGTTAACTGACCTGAGTCTGGCGGCCTCAGAACCCTACTGAGCTTATATTCAATTAGCATTTCTTGTATTCGGGACCTAAAACATTCAGTGATTTATAGACCAGTAGCAGAATTTAAAAAATAATAATTGTAGATATGTTGCATAAATAAATCGCATTAGGGCGGATGTCTACTCTGCGCTGGCACCGAGACGTCATCCGAGCAGGCTGGGTTGAGATCGACTTTCTGCCACCAAAATGTCACTCCGCCAGGTGTATCGGGATGATACTCCTTCTACTGCACTGGTCCACCCAACTTGGCAGAAACTGGTCTGCTAAATTGACAAACACATGCCATGAACAGGATCCTCCGGCATTTGCACCAAGGTGGAGATGCTCTGTGTGCAAAAATAGAGCCCGGTGTCAAATGCAAGATTTTTTTTTTTTGGGTGTCAACCCCGAGCTTCTGTGATGTAGTCCTTAAATAGAGATCAACCCAAATATATTTTTTTCAAGAATACGTTCCCAGCAGGCCCACTAGTTGAAACACGGCATTCTGATTAATATTGCGCTTGTGGAATATGAGTTAAGCAGCAAAATCCACCCCTTTTTAACCATCTCAGGGGGTGGCCATTTTGTCATTTCTGTCAACTGAAAATGACATCACAACTACTCAGGGCTCAGGTAACGACCAATCAGCTCAGCTTCAGAAAACAGGTCAGCCGTGATTGGTCGTCTTATCACGCCCTGAGGAGTTGTGACGTCATTTTCAGTCGACAGAAGTGACAAAATGGGCATCCCCAGAGATGGCTAAAAACTAATTGATTAACCTTTATTCGACAAACGCAATAATTATCAGAATACCTTGTTTCAACTAGTGGGCTTACGTGGAACATATTCTTGACAAAAAATATGTTTGGGTTGTTTTTCAGCCTGTAAGGGTGATATATTTCTGGATGAAGTCGTTCATTCTCAGAACGTGATCCAAATGAGCTTGACGCGCATTTATGACTGCCTATTTTTAGTCCCGGGGTCAAAAGAAGAACCTGCTCAGTGGGTAGAACTCTCCAGAGTAGTGCTATAGTTCCCGGATCACCAAGTACCAAAAACTATAAAAGCTCCTAAAACCTCTAGGTGGAAATGGAGCTATGGGTTCACTCTACCAGTGCATCTTGACAAGAGGGCTCTTTCAAGTGTGTGCTTCTTGACAAACCTGTGAAGTGAGGAGGAAAAGTGGTGGATTAGTATCACCGTTCAGACCCACCTCAGACACACACATGCACGCGCGCACACACAGAATGGAGTGACAGCCTGCCCAACAATTCAACTTGGAAGCTTTTGCCATTGTGGCCTCTATAGAAAAAGCATCAAGGTCTTCTTCTGGTGTGTTCCCGCTTTCTTTCTCTTTTTAATGCATGGAATCAATCAAGCACACACACACACACACACACACGCACACACGCACACACACGTACACCCCCGCATACACACACTCGTACATACAGGAGACTCACTTCCTGCTATTCAGCGGCCAGCGATCATTTAGACTTGACGTGCATTGTGGAAAACTGAGCTCTTTTCTTCTCCTCTTTCTCCCCTCTGCCTTTCTCTCTTTCAACTGTCTGTCATTAATGTCCACAATCTAGCGGCGGCGGCGGAGGAGAAGAAAGCCGTGAGCGAGGGATGAATTGATGGGATGGGAGGATAAGCACTCAGTGTCCTTTTCTTTAAAGATTTGTTATTGTACAGTACTGTCTCCCAGTCATTTTTGGGGTGGCTCTTTCTGTCTGAAAGCTTGTCCACGTGCTCTTTTGTACAGCGAAGCAATAAGGCCCCATTGAATGCGGCTGAATGGACCTGCCATCCTTAGGGGCTGAGAGGCCTGAGGACTCCTATTCTTTAGCCCCCCCCCCCCTCCAATCTAATTGGAACTGAAATGAAATGGAGGTTTCTTATGAAAATAGGCTTTGTTTGGCCGCGAGGCTGGTAATTCATAAACAATAAGCAGGGCCCCATTGTGCGGATAATAATATATTCATGCTGCTGGAGATGGGGAGAAGGCAAAGGGAAGGCTGGGGATATATAAGGAGGCGAGGCGGCAGTGGCGGCGGCGGGGATGGAGAGCGGAAGGCAGGACCGGACACCAAACAGGAGGAAATTGGTAATGGCGGGGTCGAGGCGGACCGCTCATTAGAGGAAAAGTGGTGGGAAGGCAGAAGAGGTGATGGGAGATATAAAGAGCAGGGAAAGGCGGTGAGAGTGTGCATACAAGGAGTCAATCTGGAGTGAGCGGGTCAAGTGCGGCGACAGTCGGAGGAGGAGAGAGGACCACAGGTGATGCTTGGCTCCGTCCACTTGCTCGCTGACTGCTTCCCGACTCCACGTTTCATCAGACTGGATTTGCTCTTCCTCAAACTCTGTGGGATTCTTACTAAGTGAGAGGAAGGAAACACCAAGGAATCTTTTTGACCCATTTGAGCCACAGGACACTAATTGGGGAGCTCATCATCTAAACGTTTGACTCTTTAAAAGTAAAGGTCGAAACTCACGGTGAGTAATTTAGGGGTGGCGCCTTATGGTAGTGAGTTTTTTTTCCATGTGTGTGTGTGTGTGTGTGTGCGTGTGTGTGCACGTGTGTGTATTTGTTGTCAAGTTTGATTAGCAATAGTGATGTCTCTTAACAATTAGCATGCAAGTAAAACTTTTATGTTTCATTAATGTGAAAACGCACGTGTCATGTATTTCCACTTGGAATACAGAAATATGGTTTTATTGTATTTCACTTTAACCACATTGTGTGAATATGTGAAATGTAATATTTTATGTATTTTGCATGATTGTATTTATAATTTAGTATAGACTGTGTAAAATTGGAAGCATTGTATTATCATTATTATTAATGAAGCAACGTAATATAGTTTTAATTTAATTCTATGTATTATTTTCTTGTATTAGAAATTTACAGGCGCTTGTGTAAATGCGCGGCTGATGTAATGTTGAGTTTCCTCCTCTAGATGTCAGCATTTATCAACACATTTACCTACCGTCAATTCAATTCGAGCTCTCTTTATTTGCAGTATAAATTTAACGTATCTAGTAATATAGTTTTATCAGTAGGATAGTTATAACTTTAAATCATGCAACATTCATTGTGAAAAAACAAACAAACAAACAAACAAAAAAATCATGGCAGCCAGATTGAGTTCAGCAAATGCCGTTCATCACATTTTTTAAATCATAAAACTGATGCCTCTTAAAATTTTAACGATTTCTGACTTGGCTGCTGTAAAATGCCACACTCCAGTAAAAGTTGTGTGCGTGCGTGTGTGTCATCTCGGCATTGTACTGATTCCTACCAGGAGATGGCAATGACGCATAATGGAACACCTCACAGTGGCTTGGCAGTCCAGTGTGTGTGTGTGTGTGTGTGGGGGTGTGTGTGTGTGTGTTTAACCTGCAGCCTCTCAGTGAAGCGTCAGTGTGATTGGCAGGCGGGTGCCGTCTGCACTCCCTGCTTCTACCGGGGGTCTTTGTTTGTGTTTATTTGTGAGGCGGTAAAGTGGCTGCTGGCGGTGCTGGTCACTACAAGTGGCTGGCACTGGGCGCCCGCTAATCAGGCTGTGGGCAAACTTGGGTGGCGGCTCTCCGAATGGGTTTGCTAGTTGAAGATTATCCCGAAATTATCCACGAATTATCCCCTAGAATTACGCCATTCCAGTCAGGCCTTGTCCATCTGTGGGAACAGGGTCCATGATGTGTGTGCGTGTGCGCGCGCGCGTGTGTGTAATGATTCTGGCAGCCTTGGTGTATTGGATGTAATGGAGCATGTTAATCCACATCAAACAGCTATTAGCAGCTGGTTTTATTCACAAGTCTTAGCAAAAACAGTCATTTTGTATTTTGATATTTTCAATTTGACCCCCAACAGGCCGGACCCCCCAGCAAATAATAATAATAATGGAAAAAAAAAAAAAAACATCAAACATCCTCTAGGTCACATATGTCAAAGTCAAGGCCCGCGATCCACATCCGGCCCGCGAGAAGGTTTTCTTCGGCCCCTGGGATGATATCGCAGACCGCAGCAAGCTGGTGTGAGTAGCAGATGTGATCGGGCCCTTCGTGCCTGCCGATGACGTCACGCGTTATAATATATTGTAGCGCCTTCAAAGAACACGCCGTCAGACGCCAATACAGTACGACAACCGTTCAGTCAAAAAAGTGCAACGGCTCTCCTCTACGTCCTCCGCTCACTCGCATCCCCTCCCATCCAGCGAGCCGCGTGATGCTTTCATTAACCTCGGAAACAACACAACTCGACAAAACATACATTTGACTACAACACAGATAACCCAATTTGTTACACTATTTCTGTAATATATTTCTTTGCATCTATGTTTGCCACCCCCTGGCTGTTGCGTTTGCTAAATAAAAAATGAAATGAAATAACGAACATTACCTCTACTTTTTCGAGGATCGTCCTTCGATCGTCTACGTGCCGACTGAGGACGTCACGTCACTGTTTTGTGGCTTTCGGAATCGGATTGTGGTGAAAGGTTATTCGGAGTAAAACACGTTTTATTAAGAAAATACTTCACATTATGTACATTTCATACAATCTTGCCCTAAACATTTCGTTGCAAAACCTGTATTAAAAATGCTCCCTTTATATTGACTTGGAAGTTCCTTAAATTAACATTAACAAACCAAACACAGTTATTAATACATACATAATACACAGAGAAAAGAAAAAAGAAGAGCCAGGGGGATTTTCAACAAAAATTCTAAATAAATAACATAAAACAAGTCTTAATCGCTTTCATATTTTTAGAATCCAGAATAGAATTCATATACTGTTTGGTTTCTGCCTCGAAAATTACGGAGATGTTTTGTGTGACTAAATTTGGATTTGTGGATATGGAATTTTAGGCAAAGAAATATGTTACAGAAATATATCATGAAGCGTGACATCATCAGCAGGCGCGAAGGATTTAAAAAATTTTCAATGAACCTTCGATCAATTCGGCCCTCGGCTTGTAGCTAAATTTTTTATTTGGCCCTCCGTCCATTTGACTTTGGCACCCCTGCTCTAGGTTGATATGAACCATGTTGCTAATGTGCTGTTATTTTCCTCCAAGATTTGTTTGAAAAGCAGTACACTTTTGGAGCAATTTTCAAGCGCGTCATTAAAGTGATTTCTCCCATGCTGTCAGCGTCTGGGCTGGAAATCGTGGCGACTGCTCGCCTGTTTGTGCACTGCTGAAGCTGCTTGAATAGCTGCGGTGAGCCTCTCCGCGATAAGTGTTCACTAAACAGGTCACTGGATTGTCCCCCCAGGCTCAATCGGAGCGATTTTCCCGACTGGGAACACAAATTATCCCCTGTATTTATTGCCGACCACCGGCAGCTGAACTTAGTTGGGCAATTCGTGCACGTAAATGCTCGTGCACGTCAGTAATAATACTAGGCAGATGGAAAGCTGCCAAACAAGGATTGTTAATCATGCAAAAAATCCTTTTGTGACAACATTTACTAGTGTTTTTCCAGTAAACTTGCACAGGGTGGTAACCACCTTGGCTAAGGTAAATCGATCTCCGCTGCCATAGACGGCACTATTTTACAAAATACAAAAAAATAACCAAGCTAGCGAGGCCAAAATTGAGCTAGGATGGGAATATACTGCATGGTTCAAGTGGCACAATGCTGGCACTTAAACCTGCAATGTAAATTCAGTCTTAGACGGTGCTGTCTATTTGGTACATATATTTACATGACATTTTACACTCAACTTCTTGGTCGGAATATGTCGACCTATATTCATCCTGTGAATGTAATTAATCATGTGGTGCCTGAAATCACTTGAAATTGTAGCAGGTGTGTCCTGACTTCCATTTTACATGTGTGAATATGCTTTTTTTATTCTTCACACAGCCATGTTCCCAGTGAAACGAGGGTGTGCATACTTGTGCAACCTCATTATCTCATTTAATTTTTATGCCCCCTCAAAGACTTTTTTTTTTTTCTTCTATTGCGTTTTACAGTTTATAGGTCACACTATTGTTGGAAAAAGTTTTAGTGTGGTCACATTTCATATCTCAAAAACCTGGCATTTGTACAGGGGTGTGTAGACTTTTTATATCCACTGTAGCCTGTAGATAAGCTAACCATTGACCCACTGCTAGCATAACAGTTATTTAGACAGCAATGTATGTTTTTAAATTACAAATGTGTGAAAAATGATATCTCTTTCTTTAATTTTGATGAATTTCAGTATTTTCAGTATAGTCATTTGTCACAAAACAAGTAGAAACTTGTATCTAAAGACACCACCCTAGCCCTTATGCTTTCTTCCCAGAGCTGGGCATTCGTCTATGCTTTAGTCCATCTATGAGTTGCCGTCTATATTTCAGACCCGCCCGGTCGGTCTGAGTCAGTCAAACGACGTCGGGAATGGACTTCACAGGTACCACGTCACACGCAGATGCCTCGTTCCTGACACGCAGCCAAACAAAGAAAAAATAATAACAAATAAAAAATAACAGTGTTGTATAACGTTCGGTCCCCATTTTGTTTTTATTTCACCGATCACCACGTTGTGCCAATGTGTGTGTGTGCGCTGTTTAATTTGTTCTTTATTTGGTGGCATGTCTGCTTGTGGAGCACCTGGTGTGACGTGAAAATGATGTTCTCGACGCCGATTGGCTGTCGTCGACGAGGGAGTGACTGGGACCACGTGGGTCGGCCGGAAATACCACCCAGAAGTTAAAGACGAATAGACGTTGCCCAGCTCTGCTTCTTCCGTTTGTGAGATGCCAGCAAAAGCAGCCAAGAATTTCTGACCCGTAAAGAAACCAAAGCGTTTGTATGGCGTCACAATAATCAGTAACAAAATCTACTGTAGATATTTTTATCAACAAATCTGTCTTATGAATCCACTTTAAGATCTCCAGTGCCATGTAACCATAGCAGATAGATAGTCACAGATAGATGATGACAGCAGATGATGATAATTATGCTGCGAGGCCACGTAGGGGCGAGCAAGGTGAAGCACACTGGCAAGGAAGAGAGAGAGTACAAAGGTTAAGTGCTCATTTTTGGGGGGGGCGTTGTACTTCCTGCAGGGCCTTGATCCCTGACTTGTAGCGTGAAGCAGGGAAGTGTAAGTAAAAAGTGCGAGCAAGAGAAATGGGGGAGAAAAAGGCTGAAGCGGCATGTGAGGTTGCAAGGTGAGCGACGTAAGAGCTTAAAAAAAAAAAAAAAAAAAAAAAGGACTTGGAGGAGGAGTATTTGGCTCTGGCTGATGACGAACAATTGGACACGAGGAGGCTCGCACACACCCTTGAACCGCAAACTAAAATGGACTTTCCCACACGCATACAGACACACGCACATACACACTTGCACACACTTAGCGCTACAGTCCCAGCAGGCTATGAACTTCAATGCAGCTGTTGCCATGGCGATACGTAGAGTTTCTGACCCCCCGACTCCATTTTTCCTGCCGTTTGGGCTATTGAAAGAGATGATTGACAAGTGTCCAAATGTCATACGACCCAGGCCGGCCACACAGATGGGGGCTGACGGATGGGGGGGCTGGCGGGTGCATTTCATGCTACTGTTCATTCACAGGGAAGCCACTGTTTGTGTGTGTGTCTGTGTGTGAGTGTTTAATCACAACATTAAGTATGCCTGCACACTTGAATGAAATGCACTGTATTGTAGTTTTAATTTGTACTGGTGGGAATAGGGATGGGCCTTTCACAAAATTTCCAAGATCGACTATGAGAAAACATTGTAATCAGTTCAGTGACATTTTTTCCACATATTTTCAAATACACAACAGTGATTATTACTAAGCATTTTTTTTAATGGCAGGAACCACAAAAACGTTTTCCTCTCATTTTATTCT
Source organism: Filicampus tigris (assembly GCF_054856515.1). Classification (NCBI taxonomy): domain Eukaryota; kingdom Metazoa; phylum Chordata; class Actinopteri; order Syngnathiformes; family Syngnathidae; genus Filicampus; species Filicampus tigris. The sequence continues at coordinate 10,076,612 of NC_141230.1, read as the reverse complement.
TATTTATTCCTCATATTTTTATTTTGGGTACATAGACAAATAATCACTCTCTCGTTGACAAACAATTCCACACAACTAAACTAAGGGGCTCATTTTGTTATGCACATCTCTACAGGTAAAACCAAATATTAGGTTGTGCACGTGTACCCAATGTTGTGGCTGCTCGTTGAGCACACACACGTGCGCGCGCACACGCGCGCAAGCATGTATTCACAAAGGAGGCTTCTAAATGAAGGCCTTTTGTTTAGCAGACAGGGTCATATATATTTGCTGTGTGCTGATAACACATTCAGTCCAAATCTGTGCATACTTTTCAGTGAATTTAGCGCTTTTTCTATGCCTTACTCCATGTGAATGAATCCAATTATGACACACATTAAGTACTGAATGAATGAATATTGTTGGAAGGCTTGTTTTTATGGAGTTTTAAAAAAAAATCACCTGGGCTTTGAACATTCTCTCTCTCTCTCTCTCTCTCTCTCTCCGTCGCTCATCCCTCGCTGTGTCATTGTGTGCGAGCTTGAAGGGATCGTTTTTATCTTGATCACCCACAGCAACACATTAACCTCTCCTCTCTTATCTCTACACTGGTCATTAGTGGCAAAACCCTCAACGTCCTATTGACAAGGGCCACACAAACTCCCCCTCTGTCAGTGTGTGTGGTGTGAGTTATCGTGGGTGACGTGGTTTGAGATCTGCTGAGCTAGTGATCTAAGCCGATAACATTATTTGTGTGTGTGTGCCTGCGTGTGTGTGTGTGTACAGCAATAATATTTCTCGTTGAATGTGATGTGCTTTTTATTTGGATTTTGAAGTGGCGCCGATCCTTTTCATACGACGGCTGCCTATAAGATTTATGTCTGTTTATTTATTTACTGCTGGATGATATCATTGATGCTACTAAAGGCAGAAATCACTCAAGAGAATCCCTGAACTGATGCTCGGCTACTTCTGCCTGTTTGTTTGCGCATGTAGTGGGAAAAAATGCCGACTCAAAAGGCTGTGGCAAGATTATTTGGCATAAGTGTCGAATAAAAAAATAAAAAGTCGACTACCTGCCTGTGTGTGTTTTGAATGAGTGTTTTCTGTCATACTCCAATGACATGATATCACTAAATTTGATGAATTTACTAAAACATGTCAGAGCAGTGTTTAGTTGAAACTTGTCTTAAAGCATATTTTTATTCTATGGTTTTTCACTCAGCGTGCGACTTGGCATTGTTTTAAGTGTTTTATGAGGTTTCCTCTTTTTATGTTTTTAATTGATTGTTTTAATGGTCTTTGGGATAGTGTTGGGGTCTCTTTTTTTTTTTAGCTATAGTTGTTTTTAAAGTGCTCTATAAATAGTCGGGTTGAGAAAAAACCCAATAACCATTTAAATAACTGTATATAAGTTGTTTTATACAAAAAAGAAAAAAAAACTCAAGCATAATTTGTTGATTTAAGAATTCTGTCAAATTGATTGTGGATTAATGGTATCTTGAAACTGTTGCGCCAAAATAGTGGATTTATTACAACCAGCTGGGGTGCTATTGATTCAATTTCCCACTCAGTTTGCCATCTAAAGAAGTGCACTGTTTTCCTTTAAATTTGAAAATATTAGTTTAATTGCTGAAAAATAATGAAAAAAAAGACACCATTTAATATTTCTTGGAATCCACCCTTTTATTTTCTATAGCACTTGTACTCATTTGGGCTGCGAACGTGGTGTAGCCAATCTCATCTGACTATTGATTGGTCGTGAGCCAATCACTGGGCACGTATTATAGACACACAACAATTGGCACTCATGTTAACACCCGTGGACAATTTAGAGTCCTAAATGAAACTAACATCCTTCTTTTTTTTTTTTTTGTTAACAGTTTTTTTTTTGGCTTTTGTAGTACGAGGGCTCCTTACTGAAATGTACTGCATGCATTAGCAACATTCATGCCACCGGAGAGGAGCCATTTTTCAAAAGCACAGTCGCTGATGCTTTGTGACTTGTTCAATAAAGCGACTTGCATTCCCAATAAGAAAGAGACAACATGACATGGATTGATTTTCACAAGTTTTCAGTATGACAAGAAAGGAAAGCAAACATGGAGGCCCTTGCGCAAGGTTAGAAAGAAAAATTTTGACCCGAGGTGTGTGCTTCCAATCTGCAAGTGTTTTGCCGAGTTCGCCTTGACTCACCTGTACAATTTAACATGAAAAAAGACTGAGAGAGAGCTGGAGGGGGAGGGGCATTACAGACAAGCGCCAGTTTGATGGCTCATTTTATTATTGTTTACTTGTTTAGTTAAAATATATTTTTTTGAAAGGATTGCACATTCTGTGATTGGGTGGCGACCAGCCCAGGGTGTACCCTGCCTCGCGCCCAAAGTGATCAGCTCCAGCACCACCATGACATTATTGAAGATAGACAGTTTAGTAAACGGATGGACGGAACATGCCTTCTGACAAAAGAAATATTTATCAAGAGGAAACATTTATTTTTGAATGATATGTGGAGAACAATATTTATCATTTATTCCATGGAAGTTGAGAGGCGTGAAAAACCTTATACAAAAATCAAAACTTGTTTTGAATGATGTGATTGTTTTTTGCTTTTTCTAAAACCGAAGAGGAAAAAAATCTTAAGAGAAATATTGCATGTTTCATTTCAAGGCCATATAGCCAATCATTGGTCAAGGAAATTTAGTCCAACAATTTACAAAAATTATCTGATTGCAGTTTTTTGTTTGTTTGATTTTTCACCCTCAAAATTGCGATTGCGATTTAATATGCGATGATTTTTTCAAAGTCTGCTTACCATGTATTTTTTTCAAACAAAAACAAGCAATAAATTAATCTGTATTCAATAAACGATTTAGTCTAAGATACATAAACGTTTTAGTCTTACAGGTTAGACTTAGGCTAAAATAAAGGCCAATTAACCATGAATTAATATGAAAGACAGTTTATCTACTTAATTTAGAGTTGTTAACTTACTGAATACTCACTATGTTAACTTACAAAAACAACAACATTGCAAAGAACTTTATGGCACAAAATTTTTTTATGTATATGTGTATGTATGTGAGGATAAGCGATATAGAAAATGGATGTGTGTATATATATATATATATATATATATATATATATATATATATATATATATCCTACCATTGCATTGAAACACCTTGTGGTACGATGTGATGCAGCCAATCGAGCTATAACGGACTGCACTACGACCATCTGAGGCGCTCGCTGCTAACCCTCTCCCAACAGAAGCACATGCAATGTCAGCTGTGGGAAGTTGAGCTCCGTCCACGCTGTGGTTTTCACACATTGGCGAGTTTCCACTGAAGTGTGGCCGAGTGTTGGTGCTAGTGACACTCTAGTAAGGTTAAAAGAATAATTGCAGCTCTATTTACCCCCAAACAGCCTCTCCTCGTGCACGTAATTACCGTCCACGTGCACACATGGGACACGCAGCAAAATGATTGCGCCACAACCCCTCAAATGAAAGCGTTGAGAGCGAGAGACTAATATTTAGGTAGTAGCTGTCATGCGTTTGAGTGAACCATCCTCTTGTGCTGCTCTTCAACGCAAAGCACTGTTAACCAGCGCCACTCACCCTGAGAGCGCCACGGCCTGCAATGACCTGGCCCATTGTGGTGCACTATGCGTGTGTGAGCGTGTGCGTGTCGAAGTGGACAATATACAGTATAAGGTGCGGTTGATTTGTCAAGACTATAATGACCATGTAGGAGTCTCAGCCCCTTTACAACCACGGTAACAGTTCCTATAGGCTTCATATGCAAGTATTTAGCGTTAATGCCCGGAACAGCAATAACAAGAAGAAGCCCCTCAGAAGCCTCTCAGAAGCCTCCCTTAAACCGAAATGGAACGTAATGTATATTTATGTCACTGCTCCAACTTGTGTGTCCTATTATTACAATTTCACTGAGTCAAAGTGACTGTTGTGATGACTTTTGAATGATTGAATATTATTATGTCATACATTTTCTGATTTGTGACGTTATTTATTGTTACAGTAATGATTATATGTATCTTTTTAATCCCTTTGCATCATTTTATAGTCTAATATTACTCAATTCACATCCAAATTATTTTGAATTGTTTTGCTATTTTGGGGAGAGATGGTTTGTTAAATTATATAGCACAAATTAAATAGGTGTTACATAGAGGTAATATTTAAACAAAAATCAGAAGCAATAATATGGAGATGTAAAATCCCCACTAAGCTCAAATAAAGTCAACATATTTAATATATATTGAATACATTTTGTCATGCACTTTTCATGCGAACATGTCAAAATGTGCCCAAAAAGGTAGCAAAGATTTACAAATCAGCTCATCAAAGGGCCAAAATCATGACATAATTTTACTATAATTCCACAAGTAAGCTTCTCCAGAAAGTTATTTTTTCCAAATCCATCTGATATGGTTGAGGGAGAAGTTTCCAACCATGCGGGCTGTGGTTCTGCAGTACCCGTGTTCAGACATTGGTGGCGCTGCTGCTGCATTGTGATGAGTGGCCTCTTTTACAGTGAGGCATTACATTAGGGGACATTATCTAAATACTCAACAAACTTAAATTGAATTTAGGCCTCTTCTCCGCGTACTCCCCCTTCATTGGACCCCCTCCCCTCCCCGCAATGGAGGATCGCATTCTCTCCTTATTGCTGATGCGGATCCTCCGCTCATAAATCCAATCTGTCTCAATTTGACCTTTTTTTTTTTGTACAATTTGACACAGGCTCCAGAGCCGAACAGATGTACAGTACGTGCATGTTTGACACACACGTGACCCCCACCCCCATTCCCCTCCGTCTCCACCGTCGGGGTAACAGCATCTCCCCATTTGCTGCAGAATAGACCAATTAGTGTGGAGCAACGGAGCAGGAACCGTCGTGAATGTGTCATTGATTAGCAGCGTTTTGACTAATCACCACATCTCATAAACTAACGGCCGCCGATGTCAGCTGGAGCCCAAAAATTGAAGCGTGCACGTACCCCAGCCCCTCTACCCCCACCCAATTCCTTCAAACCAAGCCCCTCATTGCTCGCCCCAATCTACGACGCTTCTCTCTTCTCCTCGCTTCCTTCCTTCCTCCTTTTTTTCTTCCTACTCCATTTCTTCCTTCCTCTCGTCTACTCTCTTGTTTTCTTTTTACTCCACCCCATGGAGGTTTGGTGCCCCCGGACCCTCCCTCAGCCAATACATCCAGATACAAGAGTTGGATTAGTGTTGATAGTGTTCTTTTCATTTTGCTTTTTACTATGCTTCACTATGTTGTTGATTATCTTTAAAAAAAAAAAAGGAAGAAAAAAGTTGTTCTGTAGTAGTAACTAAGCTATAGTAAAAAGGTGATTGCTTTATGGTCGAGCTTCTTTTATGTTTTTGCAAAAAGGGCACTTTTTTTTTTTACCTGATTGAATAACATTGGGCTTAATGATAAGTACAAATATATTAAAATGATTACAATTCTGAGAGCATTTAGAGGTGTATAATAGCCTACATTTTGTTGTTCAAATTGTTTATTAAAAAGCTATGATCTTTTCATTTTTCAGAGAGCTATTCATTTAATAATGGTATGTTATTGTTGCAGGTTCAGAACTGCCCGTCTTATTCTTGGAGCTGTGTCTAATACTTTGATTTCTGTAAAACACAAGAAGTACAAAATATTAAAAACATTTGTCAAGATGAAACAGTGCATTTGTGAACCAACTAACATAGTAAACATTATGCTATATTCATGTATTTATGACATTGGTAAAACCGATAAAACAGGTCTTATATTGGATAACATTCGTTTGTGCAGGTATACCTAATTTTTTTGGCAGGTGTTTATATTCTTTTGCATCACAAAAAAAACACACACTAAATGTATTAATTTGCTTTAGATATTGTTTGGATTTTGTCATCCTTAATCTGCTTTTACTTGTTATGAATTTATCCCACCTACCACCGTATTTATTCATAATAGTATGATAGAATATTTAAATCATACCACCTACTCACATGTTCACCTTGTTGGCTGTGAAACAAATAGGAAGATGCGTCTTTTTTTCTCTCTCCTTCTAATTCATCTCACCTCTCCGCTTTTAAATAAGAGGAAATTAAATTAGCGCTTTTGGAGACCCGCGTGTTGTGTAATGGGTATTAGTTATCATATTAATTAGCATCTGTTTGACACCGTGTGCGGCGGCCAGCTGGGAGCATGATGGAGGACATGTGGCGCGCACGTTAAGCGTGTGTGCGTGTTTGAGGCCGGGCGGCTGAGACTGGCAGCGTTTGATTTGTTGTGTTGCTAATGTGACACTGATTATACAGGTCATGGTGAAAGGGAAGTTGTGAGACGCTTGCACTTTTGCTGTGATAGCACATGCATAAGTGATCAAAGTATATGTTAATTTGTGTATGCATGCATTCCAGTGAGAAACATGCATCTTGAGGTGAAAAAAAAAAAAAAGGTAAATTGGTTTGTTTTTAATTGCTGCCTAAAAGGGCTGCGGTACAAATTGAAAATTAAAAGAAGTTCAATGAACAGGTGCTCGTGTGGAAAAGCACAAAATCTTTATCTTAATGATGTATGGAGGAAAAATATGTATTTTTAAAAAGCTGCCTAAATGGGTTGCGTATGACAATTTGTATTGAAAAAAGGAAACAGCTTGGGTAAAGTTGTGGAAAACCGTACATCTTTTGGAAAGAAAACACGCAAATATGTTTAGATGCAATTTTGTCTTATCAGGTTTCAAGGACAGAGCAAGGCGAAGCTTGTGGAAAAACATATCTTGTGCACTGTAAAAAACAAACAAATGTGAGTTTCAATGAAAAAAATCTACCAAAACAGGCTGGGGTAGAAAATGGATATTAAAAAATGAGACAGCTTCAAGGTTGTTAACCCTTGTTAAAAAAGTGAATTGAAAAAAAATATTAATTAGAAATCGGGGGGGGGAAGAGAGATACCAGCCAAACTGATGCAAATACACACATCTTTGGTTTAAAAACAAAAACAAAATCTCCCTAAGAAGCTTGCAAAACTACAGAGTGAGCATTAGGTTTATACAGAAACATCCCTGCCTAAAAGGACTATCAGAATATAACTTTGTTCATACACACAGGTTTTAGGGAAAAAAAAACAACATGCAACCAAAATAGACTATGGTAGAAAAGTTGTATAAAACCACACATCTTTTGGTAAGAAAATCCAAATTTTTCCACTGTGGGCTTTTGGAGAAGTTGAATACAAAACAATAAATAGGAATAAGAATAGGAGTTTTGCAAACACTCACCTTTTTAGATTTAAAAGTGCTGCCTGAACGGGCTGCTGTAGGAATTTAAAATTAAAAAAAGCACAAATATATGCAAAGTTTGTGTGGAATTTCATAGCTTTGGTTTGAAAAAAAAAAAAAAAACCTGCCTGGTTGCCTCTAGAAATGGAAAACAAAACAGTTGTTGTAAGCTAGGCGTTTTATGAAATGAATGAACTAAAATTCATTTTTAAATTCCTGCCTGAACAGGCTTGGTGTAGGAATGGAAAACAAGAGATGGAACGTTGGTGCAAAACCACACCTCTCTCAGCGAAGGAATATAATAAAACATGAGCTTCTCGAAACTGTTGCCATGGAGAGAAGCGCTTCGTGAATTTGACCCATGCTATCATGCTAGCTTTGCTCCCACAGCTGTCATTTCAAATGAGCGAGCGAGAGAGGAGGGAAAAAGTGTTTCTCAGTGAATTGATTTGTCCCTATGTTTATGAGTAGATAAGTGCACTGATGCTGAAATGGAGGGTTGTTTTCATGCGGTGACTCTTTTGTGTGTATTGTGTTTATCTAGGCCAATGTTGATGTCGGCAGTACTGTAGCTCTTTTTCTCCCAGCGGGGGTCCCTCTTTTTTTTGCGCTCCCATCCATGTGCGTCTGCAATTTGGACATGTGCGCATCCCAACCTCCGCCGCAGGTAAATGCGAATGCATGGGAGACATGTGGGAGACGCGTGATCTCGCGGTTAAGTGGCAGTGGCATAAGCACTCGACAAAAAAAAAAAAAATGGTGCACAAGTGACACATTTGCCACATTTTCATCAACATAAGGCCTTACGTTGCCAAGCTAGCGCAACAGGGGGTCAATTATGATTGCTCGTTAAGGATTATAAAGTTTAGTGGTTACATCATGTAGACCAAGGATGGAAATAAGCAGCCCAGGGCTGAAAGGAAGACTTCTTTAATTTTGCATGTGGCTTGATTGGTAGTAATTAATTAGTTTAGCTTGCATGCGTAAAAGATGAATTATACACCTCTATATCACTTTTATGGCAACATTTTCTACACATGGGTACTTCCATGATAGGTCCAACCAGACGTAAAGTGTGTAATTGACTGCTGGCCAATAGACCCACTTTGGACAATGAGGAGGACACAAAAAAAACCAATGCTATAATGCTTTGCGAGGGGTCGAACAGAAACGGTAAACAAGGTGCACACTCACTGGCATGTTTTGCCACAATTGTTACAGAAAGTGTACTTACATGAGTTTTGTCAAGCCCCCATGTGCACAGCTGCACAAGAACAGGCAGGCGCGCGCATGTGCAGTTAAAATTTCTGGGACAAGGAGTGATGTACAGTTGGAGAGACCTGCCATTTTACCGTACTTTACCGTCTGTAAAGTACAGATGTCTTAGCTCTCAGTGAGTAAAAAGAATACATGACTGACTACTGTTGAATGTCTAACGGTGTTGCTGCACCATTTGTGTTCACATATCTGTTGTCTTGAAGGTTTTACTGTACAGTATAGTATTGTTTTTTTTTGTAGTGTGACAGTAAACATCAAATGGGAGTGGAAATAAATAGCTTGAAGCCTCCCTTTTTTTAAGGTATTGTTCACTTCTTGCCAAAGTGCTGCTGCAAATTATTTTGAGGATTCATCATGAAAAAGGCCCATTCATTGCTGCACACAGCTTTAATCGGAATTGTAACATTTGCAGTACAACACAGACCGGTGGAAATTAGATGAAGTGAGGTTCTCCAGGCCAGTGAAGTTCACCTCAATACATCTGTATATTATAGACATTGGGAGTGGGTGTTTTTAGCTACCAAATGTTAGGGACTGTAAATATTGTAGTTTTCAAATAAATACATACATAATGACTTTATCCCTCTTAACATTCAGACTTTTTTCCTTTTCATTGGAACCATAATACTCCTTTGTGCAATGCTACTACTAAATGCTTTTTTTTTCTTAATTAATATTGTGGTAAAAACAGCATTTTTCAGCAAAAGTGAAAATATATCAAGATGTATCTTAAACCTTCTGAATATGACTCATTGCTCATTTCCAGGTAAACAGTGAAAAGTGTACCTTGCATGCTTTATTGTAATTTTCAGTGAGGCTTTTGCACCTCTCACCAGGTATTTTGGCACATTCTTCACGAGCAAACTGCTCCTGTTGTCTGCTTGCTCCAGGCGGTATGTTTCAGGTCCTTCCACATATGTTCAATAGGACAATAGGCTCAAGACACTTCAGAATAGTCCAGCATTGTGCTCTTTGTTTTTATCTGTGTGTTTCGGGGTCATTATCCTATTGCAAGAGCCATGACGTGCATCTGAGACCCAAATTTTCTGACACAGGGCAGCACATTTCTCTCTTGAATACTTTGGTAGTCTGGAATTTATTGAGGCCCTGCGCCAGATGATGCAAAACAGCCCCAGAACCCATCAGAGCCTCCATGTTTCATAGTAGGAACAATGATCCTTTCACTGAAAGCTTCTTTGTTGCATCTGTCAACATAGATCTGATGTATCTGTAATAAAGTTAAAATCGGTGGATTGATTGTGAATATTCACAGAATTTCCCAATTGGAGTTACAGTGTCCCGCCCCCACTCCCCCCCCGTCCCCTAAAATTTTAGGTTGGGTGCCCGCTGTGCACCAAGTAAAAAAAAGTTGGTCTGAAGCCTTGGACTCACTGTAAGTCATTTCAGTTAAATGTTGTGCGAATCTAATGTTCAAGTAAAGTACTGTAGACCTTTTCCACAAGTTTTCCATTCTTCAGTTACAAGTAACGTAGATCGCCTTTTAGCACAGAATTGCTGTATTGGGATATTAGTGCTATTTGAAAAATATTGCAAGTTGCTGTGCGAATCCCGCCCCCCGTGTCAACCATATGGAAGATGACTAGACGGTGAGCTGTCTGACTTTTCGGGATAATTTGTCAGGCCTGCTGCGGTGTGGGCGTGAACGTGTCAGTCACCGCTTTGACAGGGCCTCGGATTGCTTGTCACGTTGCTCGGCAGCCGCAGAAGCGGATGCGTGGACCTCGAGGGGCCAAGCGGGGGTCAAAATCTGCCCACCCCCATCGTATATGGTAGACGAGACGTCGCTCCGTTGGAGGTCAGTCGGAGGGGCTGATCCAATTCTGTGCGTTTGGGTGTCGCACAATGATGTGCTCACCGCTGTCACGTACAGGTCAGGAAAATCGGATGGAGGCTCACAACAATGTGGCGGAAGGTGAGGGGGGTTAACCTGAGAGGCTGATGGAGTGTAACCTGTGTGTGTGTGAGAGGGCATGTATGTATAATGCATGGAGACACCAAGCAAGGTTGTGTCCATCCTTTCTTCACCTGTCACAATGTACCGGACACCCAGTTGACCCTTAAAGGCCCCTTTAGGGAGGTAATGAGGGAGTGACTTTGTCCTAGCAGGCTTCCATATTCATTGTTGCCGCTCTTCTTCTACCCATTTTCACTCCCTTTATGAACCGTTACCGCGTTGTATAGTCGATTTCTCCGCTGCCTTCATCAGGGACACGTCTCACCTTGCTTCTTCGTACCAACGAGGTTTGTTTGTGTCGGATAATCTTGCGTGGCCTTGTCCTTAGTGTGCGGTGTATAATACAAACCCATTAAAAGCTATTTCTCCTGCTTTACCTTGACTCGTGGGAACAATGCGACGCACCTGAAGACGGACACGCATGAGTGTCAATGCTTTACATTCAAGAGCATAAAGTATTGCGGTCATTGGTGGCGTCCTACGGTGTTTATCGGCAAGTCGGGCAGCTGGACAAATGGATGTGAGAGAATAAGTAAAAGAAAACAGACATTGTATTATTGATCTGGTTACATATAAAGTACAATACAAATATTCAAAGATTATGCAAAATATCGCAAATTGAGCGCTTTGCCAGCGGGGTGATTTGGAATTCAACAAAGAATGCATAGAGAGATATAACAAAATACCAAAAATATGTTATAATTTAATTTAGAAAACATGAATACATAAAATGGAAAATGAAGGCCAACTCCATCATCAATGTCATGTCACTGATGTCAAGCCTGTGCGTGCGGCACACCATAAGCCGCTCTGATTGGTTGAGAGGTGTAGCTCAAGGTTATGTCTCTTCACTTTTAATGTTTACTCTTTTCTGGCCCAGAGGCTCACATATAATGTACACTAAGTGTCGTGTGTGTGCGTGTGTGTGAGTGTGCGCGCGTGTGTGTATGGGGCTGTGTTGGTGTCTTCAAGTGTCTGTATGTGAATCCAGCGGGAAGTACCATCTGTTGATGATGGCCAGGAGACCGTTGGGGCCATGCTGCCCAACCCTTGTCACTGGCAGCTGTGTGTGTTTGTGTGTCCACGTTTGTGTGTCAATTTTGGCCGAGTTGTTACAAAACACCAACGGTCGTCATTTGCCGTTCTGTTCTCCTGAGAATTGAGAAGGATTTTTTTTTTTACAAAATGTCGAACCCCGAACCTCAGAACTGTGAAGCAGATGTGCCAACCATTTTAATTGGTAAGAAGCAGACATAGAATATTTTTTGAATAATATTTTGGTGGCTATATGACATTTGGGCCATGTTTGCGGAATGTGTATTGCTGGAGAATTTTACCTTTGTAAATGTATCCCACGTTGTGAACACATAACATTCGATAGTACCTCACCTGTCATTTGAGAAACTGTCTTGTATAATAAATATAAAAATAAAAATAAAAAATACATATTTCTATTCATGATTTTTTTACAAACCCAAACAATCCTTAAAAAAAAAAAAAACCCAGATAAAAATTCAATTTTTGTTTTCAACGGGAAACGGGAGGCGAGGTGGGAGGATGGAATGGGCGAGGAAATTCCAAACAAACCGCGGAAAAAAATTCTAAATGTGAATGAATATTGAAGAAGGAAAATAACAATGTTGTTGTTTGCTTCAAACCCTTTGGTGTTGGGTTAGGGTAGTGGATCTTTTATGTGTGCAATGAAAAATGTATTATCAACAACGAAATGTACTGTATGTATTAAGAGCATGTATTTTGACCATATTTAAAATAGCATTTTTGTCATACATCTGGTTGGGATGTGCATGGTCCTATGTGGTCCGCCAATAGTACGGATAGAAAAATTGTGGTCCCTTCCAGCATTTAAGTTGCCCATCCCTGGTCTTGGTAGGTTCTGCTGTTTTGGTTGGCAACAGAGTTCAAATGATCTCAGCAATTAAATCTTCCATGTTCCATGAGTTAAGACTAACATTTATGACCTGAGATAATTATAGTTACGACTACGCATACATTTTTTTCCTTGTGGGAAAAGTGAACGTGAACTAGACCTAAATGTGTGATGCTGAATGCAGAATTTATCCTTCTCTCCTTTGCTCCAAATTTCTGCTCATCTCATCAGCTCTCCTTATGTGCAAAATCTCAGTTTGATAGCCTCACAATAATGAACACATTCAAGGCTATATTATTCAACACTTCAAATATTCATATTCATTCATTCATATCAAAAGTTTTTCATTAGTCTAAAATTATTGGTCACCAGCAAGGCTGTTTTTCCACACGGCCGCATCTGTTGAAGGACAGATGCCATCCAATAGACATCCAATAAGAACCATTTTGGAAATGGAATAACATATCTGTACATTCACAAGTTTTCATTTTTTTTAGATGATCATAAACAGCGCTAAATATTGTGCATTGCGGACTAATGACATAACAGTAATATATACTGTATATATATATATATATATATAAAAAAAAATCACATTACATTTTCTCTTTTCTCTTCTGACTCTTAAGCGCCCCCACCCTCCACTGCCGTAGCTCCTGCTCCCGCTCCCCTTTTCTAATCCCAAGGGCAAGCCAGTGGCTGACAGCTTTGTTTGTGTTCTCCACTAAGTGATTTTTAATCAACTTGTCCTCCCGAGGGCCTGAGCGTTTAAAGACAACCAGGCCTGCTTGGACGACTCAGCGCAACACCGGACAGCCTGGGGAGTCATATTTATTCATTATTTACTTAAACATCTTTTGAAAAATGATCCATCAAACGATCAAAATAATCACACGGGCCCCAGTGGGTCCTGAAACCAACGTGGTCGCCACATAGTTCGGGTGTTGGTATTTATCTAAACACTCGGATGTCATTCAATAATGGTTGGCACACATATGACACTATTAATTGTCAATTTCATTTATCATTTATCACGCTAATCGCGAGCATAAATCGTCAGCAAGCTAGTTCTCGCGAGAATTGAGTAGGATTTAGTGCAAAACACAATATGCTTGAATGAGATGTTTACTGAAAAAGCTGGATTTTATGTCATTTAATTATATTTGTGTGCATTTAATTACAGTTTTATATAATTAATGTTAATACCATTTTTTAAATTGCCTTTTCCATACAAAGTACAACATTTTCAGTTCACCAGCATTTAGCTAACTGTTGCGGTTGATAGCAGGCAGGGCCTTGCTATCTTTAGCATGAGACTCGGCATTGGTCTAGTGTTTTATTGTTAAATGTTTATGCTATTAATTTATTGTTTATTGTCTTTGTTTTTATATGTCTTATTTTTTCACTTTATGTACGACACTTTGTATGTAGCTGTGGTTGTTGCAAAGTGCTCAATAAATCAAGTTGAGTTGAGTATAATGGACCGCGACAATAAAGTAGAGTGAAACTGCAGCATTATATTTATGAGTTATCGATTTGAAATAAAAACAAACATTTAAAATGGTCACATAGTGCGGCCGGTACCAACTATCAAGTAATCATCATGTATTGTTCTTGCTGAAATTCACAGGATTTAGTATAAAACCGCATTTTGCACTGTAATTAGTAGAAATACTACCCAAATTGTAACTGCTCTTTTTTTTTTTCAAAAGCCTTTTTTATTTGTCAAATCATAGTCTCTTTAATTGTGTTAGTGTTAACATTACTTTGGCCGTTTATGGTGCATATTAGGCATATATTAAGACAAGATGATACCCCTTTATTGATCCCCAGAGGACAACGTTACAGCGGTACAGCAGCACAGCACACTGTGCACATTGTAAAAGAAAATACGTAGACTAAAAATATGGAGTAAAAAAACAACTTGAACTCATGCCACTTGAATCGATCAAGCGAGATGTTTTTAGTATAGCAGAAGATAAAAAGCACCAAAATGATTAGCCCTAACTAGTGTAATCACCAGTAAAGGTAAGTGGAATAGATGAAATTGAGTAATTTTGAAATGAAATGACACGGTTCAAATGTTGGTACTGCGGTGTAATTTTAGATATAGAGGACCAGGTCAATTATAGGCCAGAATGTAACTAGAAACAAGAAACATCGTCAATAAGTGACTATCTTGGTGGTGTGCTTAGCTTTTACTTAAAAGTTATGTTTTGTTTTTTATTTTTGTCTTTGTCCTTGCCAAGAAGCATGTCTTTCAATATGTATTGATGTGGAATAAAAGAAAAACCATATTTAAGTGTCTCAATGAAGGGGAGGGAGTTCACTGCTGACCCGAGATGAACGCCGAATGCTTTCGGGGTCAGGGACAACATAAGTATGCTCTGTTTGTCTCACTTTTACCTCTTTCAACAAGAACATTGATAAAGTTGAGTGGTATTTTACAGAGTTTAATATTTTTTTTCACTTCTTTGAAGGACTTCACTTTTCTTTGGAGGACAATGTAGTGACTAAAAGAGCTTGTTTCTCAAACTCTTTTCTGAGCTTTAGTTTTACCACCTTTGCCGCCTATGGGCAGAGTAGAGCAATAATGATGACAACTTTAGTTTGTTCGAGAGTAATTGGAGTAGGCCTACAAGTACAGTGCTGAACAAATTGTATCGAAGCAGCAGTCAACATAAGGTTTATTTAACACAGCTTCCCTAAATGAACAGAATTGACAAAATGATCTGTGTTTTTGTAGTGATTAATACGCCAGATTGTAGAAGCTTAAGGCAATGAGCATTTTTATTGCTAACAAATGATCCTTCATTCATTATTCATTCATTATTCATGAACCATGAAATTAGTTTAAAAATACTAAAACACAGCATTTATTGATTAAGATGTCAATACATACTTATTTAATTACATTTCTGAACGAGGAAAGTAGGTTTAATGACTGTTTTGCTTGATCCATTTGTGAGGATTATAAAAAGGGTGACAGGCATATCGAGCATTTAAGAGTGTTTATAAATGTATTCTCAAGCTATCAGTCAGAATCGCGCTCCCCTGAAAAAAAGGCAAGTGGCGGACGATGGAAAGGTCACTAGTTAATTTGACCCATTTTTATGGGATGTTTTTGCAGAAAACAACCCCAAAAATTGGTAGTTTTGTTCAAAGCAATGCAAGAAGGTGGGTCAAATTGACCCAATTAGTGGAACTGTTTTTAGGGTGTGTGAGCTGTCACACAATATTGCAATAAATATCATACTGTGACATCAATACCGTAATAAAACCAAACATGAGCTCTTGATATTGTTACAGCAGGTTTGTCTGATGAAAATGTAATTTTGGCCCATGACAGGGTTGTGAGGAAAATGTTCTGCTTTCCACGAAATGAGCAATACGGTGTGTGTGGAGGGCTCGTTTGAACGTGGTGATGGAACGGATTACATTCGACAATCACGGTGGCAATTAAGTGTATTTGTCAAAATTGTGGCTCTTTGCCTTTGAATGGTCGGCCACCCCTGCACTCGAGTTAGCTAGCCGCTGACTCGCTAGCTGCTATTGTTACTTGTTTTGGAAGCTCAAGTTTTCGACAGTTATACCTGGAGCCCTGCTCCAAATAACTCTAAATATGACACAAAACTACCAAGCCAAAACATTTTAATATCATTTACAACCCATCCTACAATCTACTAAGCGCACATATACATACACATGCGGAGTAGACAGTCTGTAACTTTCACTAACAACCCAGGCTGAACTTAACTCCTTTCCAACATACAAAGCTTTTCCTCCCAGTTGAGATGTATCACCACTTCAGCGTAGGAATGGGCATCCTTTGAATTTGGACGATTCCGGTTCAGCTTCTGATTTTTTTATTTGATTCCGTTTCTTAACAATTCTCGATTCCGATTCTTAACAAAAAAACAAAAATAGGAGTTATTTTGGGGCAAATCGTATGAACTTCTCTGTTCTTTAATTGCAACTTTTTACTATTTGTGAACTTTCTGAGTTACTGAAAGTGCTATTTTTCTATTTTTTTGCATTACTTTTCACAAGAGATTTATTTTTGAGAACCTCAAGAAAATAATATAATGCAGCAGTTGCTTAAAGCTTGCTACCGAACGCCGATTGATGGGCTAACCTAATGTTGTTTCTTTAGAAAGAAGTGAAGTAGAAGTTGGTCAAATTTTGTAGATGGAAACAAAAAACAAAAGCCTGTTTAAAATGATAGTCGGACTGGCCTAAAGGCGACTATCAATTTTTGTAAAATGCCCAGCTCTGTTATTGATGCCCAACCTTACTTCAGCGTAGTTACACCAAACTGTGTTTGTTTCCTATTTAGACAGGGCTTTGGTAGCATTTTTGGCACTTACCATAATGGCATTTCAGAAATAGAGTTTGTCAAATAGCTGGGAATAGATTCTCCAGAAAAAAAACAACGTTAATTTGTGAATAGTGAGCAGCAAATATGCGGGTGATTACTGTACAGTAACTTATCACTCCCTCCTCATTTGTCAGTGAAGCGAAATTGTTTTTTTTTAACTCATTGTAACAATGCTTATGATGGGGACGGACTGTTGATTGATTTCAATTACAGCTTACATATAATATATATATATAAAATGCAAGATACTAAATACTTTATGAATTATGATGGATCGTCGTCTGGTAGAGATGTTAAGCCAGTCGTGCTCCTTATAATGGGGTGGGATTAGTCTACAGATGGTGTGTATTATTAAATCCCAGACAGAGTGCCAGCGTCTACTCAACCTTATCAAAAAAATCCAGTGTGAATACAGGTAGAACAAAGACATGTCACTTAATGTAAGACGCACACGTGATGACTGGATTAGTCTATTTTTTGCTTTATGATTAGCAGCGAGTCACAACATTATCAGGAAGCCAAGTGAAGGGACCACGGCCTGAAGTCTGTATGCATTCATGTACTTGTATTTATTTATCTGCCGTTGTCTCAATCCTGAGCAAGTCAAGGTCTCTGGCTTTTCGAGAAATGGTCACGTTGGCAGACAGTCTTGGTGCATTCCCATTGTTAAACAACCTTCAGGGTGAATGGCTACCGCTACCTAATATTACCCATCAGGCTGTTCACCACACACACTGAAGTAATGGATGAGACATGACAGATAGAAAGAGAGAGATCTCCCATGTCCTCACTGTCACTCCTTGTTAAAGACAAATCAGACGGGTCTAGGTTTGCAAAGGGGTGGAATATTTCAGATGAATTTCCAGAGGAATTTAAGATGGGGAGTTTTGGAAATATTCCAAATTCAATGGAAATTATAGCAAAGAAAAGACTTGTTCATTGTTTTCCAAGTGGAGTTGCCACAATGCAGTGCTTGTATCTCAAGTTTTCACTCAAAGCAAAGCAAAAGGATCAGCTGGACATCGGCTCGTATCTTGAACAGTTCATAAATCAGGTCACTCGTATATCAAGGCACAATCTAGGTAAAATTGTGTCTAGTTGCGAGTGGTGCCCAATACGTCTGTTTTACTCATTTGCTCGTGCTATTAGCAATATTAGCGTTACGCGATGGAGATGCTAGCTTGTGCATGTCTTGTTTTATGTTAATCAAGTCAGCCAATCTAACACACGGCGTGCTGCCAACTGTACTGCGTTATTAAACTTCTCTATATCAACTACTGCATCTCACATAGAAGAACCGAACATATCACTCACCCGCAATATGAGCCAATCACATTCGTGTGCACTTCAGGGAACACTTGGAAAACATAAACTCAAAGAATATTACAGTGCATTAGAGAGCAATATTTGCGTTACGCGAAGGAGACAAGTTGCCATCACCTTTGCAGCAGCCCGGTCCAAATCGGCCCTCAGCCCGGTAACGTGGCAAAGTGACTTTCATAAGGGTACATCGAGAATGCTCCGCCCCCTCTGTGCTGATACCTGCGCGCCGCCACTGGGCGGGCGTTCGCATAATGTTCAACAGGAGTGAGGGCAAGAAAAACAAAATAGTGGAGTGTAGCAACATGCTAAACACGCATGTTTACTTTATGCTCATTTCCGTGTTGAGGAATAGGTGCTGTGCAGTGGAAATAGAGTACACTGTAAATGTTTTGGAGGACACTCTGGAGGCTAGGGGAGATCATTCTTATAAACATTACGTTATAAAATATTTACATTGTTTTTTTGCATGATTGTAGGAGAACATGTGAATGTCATTTTGTTATAACCCACAAAGTTTTTGTTGGCCAGCCACCCTTGTTAGTGACTTGTTGTGTTTCTCAAATTTGGGTGCGATAGAAGTGAGAGTAGCCATTTTTCATGGGAGGCATCTGCTGACTGTGGCACGGGATAAAGTGAACGCATTCAGCATCTTGCGCACACAAACATACTTGCTCGCGCTCATTTGTCCGGCTGCTTGCTGTACTATGTACCAAGCTTCGGCTGTCTCTGGCTCTTCCGCAAGCAGCTGCGGAGGCGCGGAGATAACTCTTAACTTTGTTTTGACACTTTTGATTAAGGACCATTGAAGGAACACCTGTATGGCGGGCGAGAACAATGCAGCGAGCCCATAGAGAGATTGATTTTGTGCATTAGAGAAGCAGCCTTTGTCTAAAGCCACGACGCCCTTTGTTATGCTAACCAGCCGTGGAAGATTTCCAATTCAATTTCACCTGAACGCTGGTCAGCCGCGCGCTCCATTGTATGGCGTCCCCCGGGCCCGGTACCCCACCTCCACCAAACCCCCCGCCCAACGCCGCCGCTCCCCTGTCGTCTCTCAAACTGCAATTCAGCTACAGAGAGGTGTATGTGTGTGTGCGTGGCCTAGATTGACAGGCAACCGGATACCGTTGCCACAACATCCGCGGCATCCCGTCCTCGTGTGCGCAGCGGGCCACAGAGAGGATGGCGGCGAAATGAAATGAGATGATATTAATTATCCTAATCCTGATAGTCCTCTCTGGAGCCCCCCTGCCTGGCATCTCAGGAGAGGACCCTGGACGGTCAGACAGAAAGAATGTCAGAGAAGTGAGAGGAAAGCCAATAAATTCATTGGAGAATTTAACAAAAACGCTGCTTATACCGAATAAAGTGGATCTATTGTTTGGCCTTTCACATTTGCTTTGATTGGCCTTCCATTCCCAGTATACCACTTTACTCCCACTGGAAAAATGAGCTCTTCTTCTAGACATATTTTGCTATCTCAATTTACTAAACTTTTGAAATGAATGTCACGTCTTGGTCTTCTTACCCTGCCCTGAGCACTAGTGAAGGGAGCATTATGAAAATTTCAAGGTATAATCACAAAAGCATGCACCGAAAGTTTTTGGAGGTATAAAAACTAAAATATCTTCAATGCTGTGCATCTTTTTACTGATAAGGAACTGTAAACAACAGCAACCAAAATGAATTTTTTTGCATATTACACCCGATGAAAGTGACTTATAATGACAACATATGTATGTAATATGTATTTGACAAGAACATTTTAGTGAGTGGTACAATTGGTAGTGATCACAGAGATAACTTGTATTCATGTATTCTGCATTATGTCAGTGTGAAGTTATTTCATATTTATGATGGTCCTGGTATACGACATGAAGAATGTGTCGTCGTACAGCGCACTGTGTTGCTGCAGTACTTCGTAATTTTTCATTTGATTGAATTATACCCTCGACGTGTTTTTCCATATCGTCGCTGTCCTGTGAAAAACACCTATGTCCAATTGTGTAATTAAAAACAGAAAAAATCACATTAAGGCGATGTCTGTAACGCGGAAAACCCTATTCACGTGAAAATAAAAAATAAATACATTAAAAAAATGGACATAAGTGTTTTTCACAGGACAGCGACGATATATTTACTGGAAATATAACTTAACAATAGCATTGGCATGGGTTAATCATAGACGATAAATATTGACATTGGCCGTACAGATTCGCGATGTACGGCGTACGTGTTTGAAAAGGTGTTTCCACCTGTACAAATTATGCTGAAAGCGTACAACTGGACAGGTTACGCATACATTTGCAGCCTGGCACATGTCATTTTAGTGACTCAGAAGGCTAATAAAGCAAGTGGCGGAAGACTTTGTGTGAATTATATTTCATGCTATAAATTATGTTCTGGACCTTGGCTCGAAAACATTTTCCATGTGCCTGAAACTTTTAATTGAGAACTCTGTCGTCAGAACATAATACGATGATAAACTGTAAGAAATGTCTAGCTCAACTCAAGCCCAATTAATATTTTGTAGGATTTCCATTACATTTTGCAGTTTCGGCCGAGTGCTATATTGAAGGTGAGCTTAAACTATACAAGTCCTTGTAATTCCTTCATTTAAATCAGAAAGGGTTTCAAAGTATTCGGCCCACGTCTATACGATCTCTTAAAAAAATCTGATAAAACTAAAGGAGGAGCTCTTTTTAATTGAATATCTCTCCCGAATAGCGGCCGATAATTGAACCAGAGGGGCAAATGCTGGCAACATGAATGGTCCAGCATTACACAGAGATTTGCATTAAGATCAACTTTGCATGCGGGCGTCGTTACGCAATCGCCTTCTGCTGCGCATTAAGGAAAAAAAACGTATTAACTTCCTCATTATGTCGATGCTCTCCTAATATTCAGTGTTATCCATTTGATGACACGATTCTTCGTTGGTAAACAACAGAAAAACTCCAGTGGCTTATTGCTTGCTTTATTCCTCCCTCGCAGCGTACACTGTAGATCTCAGTGTCCTTGTCGTCGTGTTTAGCATTAATTGGTTTGTCATTTAGCAGTGTGTTGGTAAGGTTGTTTTGCTTCGCTATCATTCTTTGTGCTGTAATGCGGCACATCGGCAGAAAGTCCTAATCCTGGCCTCAAGTGCAGGGTGCAGTATATTTAGAGTACGCTCGATTGTGCGGCTTATTATTGAATTTGAGCGACGATCACGCTCATTTGATCCGTGAATCAATCATTTGTGCTGCGCTCAGGGGGGTTTTGGTTTGGGGGCAGGAACTAGTGGTGTAGAAATTGTTTCATGCATTTCTTGTGCTTTAATGGTCTTCTCTGATGAGACCACAGTAGGGACTGAAAACTGACACCCAAAACCTCCCCCAGACCTAAAATCCCATCACCACCTACTACATACTAAAGCCCCCTTTGCCCTGCATGAACAAGCCAGCATTTCCTCATATCCATGTTCTTTCTCACTGCCTGTCAAAACTTTCATTTTCTCAAATTTCCCCCTGTGTATATAAAGTTTTTGTTAGACCTGTATTAGAGTATGCAAGGGAGGTTTGGCCCCGTTATTTAAAACAAGACATTGAATTGTATCAGGAACGTTTAGCAAACCTTAATCTTCAGTCTCCCACTCATCGTCGTGTTATGTTTGATCTGATTATGGTGTACAAGATTATTAACGGCGTAGTGGACATGAACTTTCATTCATTTTTTTGAGTATTCACTGTCGGATCGTAAAGGGGTCATAATTTGCAATTTAAGGTTAAATGTTCTAAATTAGAAAATATTTTTTTTAGTAACAGGGTAGTGCCATTATGGAATAATCTTAGTGGTGATGTTTTTAATCCTCCCCACGTTGGTGATTTTTCGAAGACGCGTGGCTCAGCTATCATTTGATTAATTATGGGGTTGAGGTTAGGAGGCCGGACAACGGCCCAACTCGGTCAATGAAAGTGTTTTGTTTTTTTGTTTTCTATGTATAGATGTGATTTTGTTGATGATATTGGTTGTTTGTAGTGTTTTGTTGACTGGCTAACTATAAATCAAATCAAATCATCACAGGTAGCATCGCACAGACAATAATGCCGTGAACAGTGACCTAATGGCGGTATATTCCGCTCGTCATAGCAGAGTGGAAGAATACGTGCCGACTGAGAGAAAGGAGCCCCTTTCACATTTCCTGTAAAAGCTCACATTCTTTCTTGCCTGTGTCGCTCACACAGAAGAGGGGGACAACATCATTAGACAAATTTTCCATCTTCAAGCCAGTGACGGTACAGTTGACCGTGCGGAAAGGCGGGACAGAAATACACAGAGTGGAAGAATACATACAATGGAGGGACAAAGTTCCATTAAACCACCTTCAGAGGTACTTTCAGAGTACCTGCCTGTGTGTAAGGGAGTCTCACAATATCAGGGCTGAAGTGGAAAGTTTTGTTGAAAGCAATTGTTTGTAAAAAGAATTCGCTTATTCACCAATTCGCTTCAGTTGAAATTTTCCAGCTCCAGGCACAAATTCATGTGAGACTGCGATGCGACAGCTCACCGGTCTCGAGAATATACTGCGTCGCACGCAGCGTCCCAATAGTATCCATCTGCAGCTTGCAGAAGATTGGAGGAGGATTATGAGCACCTGGAATTTTTTCACTTTCAAAACCAGGATCAGACAAAAAAGAGCAGACTTGGAGAATAGTGAGTGAGGAAGTTGGCGTGTATGCTAAGAATATTTATATTACTTTACAGCTGTCAGTTGAACTGTAATATGAACCAAGTGATAGCATTAGCCAAAGTTTTCGCACAACCACTGACCACCGGCGATACAAAACCACTGATTGTCTGACTGGATTGTCTGATTGAGTAGCAATGTTCAAATTTTTTTAGCTGTCAGAGGAGAGTGTGGAGTTTGTGTACTCAAGTCCCATGAAGGTAGGTGAAAGTTTGCTTGGCGTCCGTTGTAAACGCAGCTGACACCTGACATTCACTTTTTCTGTCCTGTTGTGTTGAAAACAATCGGAGCTATCTCACCAGATGATGATGTACATTTTATCTGATTGTGAGATGCCACATTGCTGTGTGAAAGCAAACAGTTTAATCAATAACGTGCTCTGTTGGCTTTTAACCATAAGGTAAATCATTTCAGATCCTAAGTCTTCGATTGATGATGGTTCTCAGTTTGAAAAAAGGTGATTGTCGTTGTGCAATTTAAAAACGTAAAGCCCTGATGTTCGTAGGGAATAGGGACCAAGCTTGTCACAAACAGCAAATGCTCAAATAATTGACCCCCCTTTTCTGACTATTGCCGATATCAAATCGTTTTAACCGTAAATACACCACAAACTATAATTTTTCAATAATGATTTCAAACCCATCTTACAACATTACCCTTAAAAAAAATGAGTGACTCACAGATGACTTGATTTTAAAAGAAGGACTCTCCTTCGCAACTCATAAAAATTCAATAGTCAAGCAATTTCGAGACCTCTGCCGTTTTTTTAGTTTGAGCTTTTTAGCCACTCAGCAGAGCAAAAACATGCACATACAAAAGACTCCGCAACTACCAATAACAACCTTGATTAAACTTAGCTACACACCAACATCTTATCAGTGTATCACTCCACAATACTTTCTCGACGTCAATTACTACTTTCCTATTTACTAAGGCTATGGTGCGGTACAAAAAAAAGCACAAAAATATACCATGTTCTTTGGCAAATAGTTGACGCAAATAAGTACATTTGTGATTAATGAAGCGCAAACAGCCGGGGTTTTGCTGTACATCCAAATTTCGAGTTTTTTTTCCACACAACACTCAATATTGTGATGCTTTTCATTGGACAGCGACGATATCATCCCCCTCTGTAGCCCATTACCCCCCCCCCCCTACACACTCTCAATAGGCTTGCGAAGTGTGAAGTACATTTTTGTTCTCATGTTTTTATACCAATTTTAATTCCACAGCTGCATATCTGAGAAGCAGGATTTTCTTGGTTGGCTTCCCAAAACATTTCCTTTCTCTCCATGGTAGCACTCCAGCACCTCGCAACCCCCCCCTTATATCCTCCCTCACCCATTCCATTGCCTTCTCCTTACCCCTGCAATCCCTAACCTCTATCCCGCCTCTCTACCCCATCACTGCCACCCTTCCCTTCCGTTGCCGGGGGGGCTGATTATTTTCATGGATACGCTGCCATCCGCTGCCAGATCTTACCAGCCCGAGCCTCTTCTCTGCGAACCGCCCCTCCCCGCCTTCCCCGCCTCCACATCGCCGCATCCCTCCGCTTAGAATAACCAATCTGATGATGTGACAGTTTCTTTCTCCCCGTAGAAAATCTGCCGCTAACCCTTTTTCACTCTCCCTCTCGTGTTTTTTTTTTTCCAGGATTCCAGCGTTGTTTGACATGTTATGGAAGGGTTTCAGCTTGCCACCTCCGCAATCCTCATTCTATCCTAGGGAAGCGGTTTGGCATGGGAATTTTTAATACTTGGCAGAGGGCGCTGAAGGAGGTGGTGATGGAGGGATGGCGACTGGGGGATGATTTTAAATTATTTTTGTCAAAACACACTCCCTGTCTGTTGAGCTGTTCTAGTTGTAGCATCAACTTTGATGTATTTCAACATGTTTTTAAAAAAAACAAAAAACGCTAAATTACGCCAAAGCAAAGGATGCGGGTCTATGTGCTTGACATGTAACAAAGGTGGCTATTTGGTCGTTGCATGGGGTGGGTTGCCATGGCTCTCACAAGAAAGAGGAATTAAGTTTGAGTTAGTGACATGAAGTCTTGCATTGTTGGACTAAGTGTCCAATTTTGTGCTCTATGTTTTTGTGTTAACCTCTACGGTACCGGTCACAAGTTTTGGACACACTTTCTAGTGCTAATAAAAGTAAAGATGTACAAACCGTTAATTGGTAATCTTCCTTAAAAGGATCCATGTCTGAGCCATAGCAAGTTACCTGAATGCTGACATACAATGTGAAACTCCATAGGCCCACGGCCTAACAATGTATTGTTGTTACCCTTCAAATAACGGGGATATGTGAACACAAAAAGTGCAGCAAAACATGTAGACAGACCATATGCCATTACTCGCTGGAATATATTCTTTAGCCTCTGCTAAGAACACTAATATTACTGCCGTATTGTAAAGCCGAGAGAGGAGATGAGCCCCCAGTACAGTATCCGTATATGTGGCTTATAGTGCCCCCAGGTGGACACTGTAATTATTTTAATTTCATTTTAAACTCATCTATCATTTTACATGAATTGTAACATACTAGTAATATTTAGCTGTATTCCTCACTATTGAATTTTTTAAAAAGCCATACCGAGCCCAGATTACGATCTGAAGTTTCCGGTTTTTTTTTACCAGCTGCTGTAACATGTCTGAATGTAGCCACTTGAGAGGAATCAGTTGGAGCTGTCACTCGTGTAGTGTACATCCAGTTGCATGCGGCCTGATGCCAATCACACATCATCTCTTCATTCAGCCATTTGTATTTTTATTTCACTTTGCCCAGCGGCGTGACGGTGGTCATTAAGTCGTCCATTGTCATCACCCGTCATCAGCATCATTGTCGCGCAATCATACAGTTGGGATTTGCCAATTAGGATTCGCTGCTGTTTGGTTTGGATCTCGGAGTCTTGGAGGAGGTTAATCAACGCTCTCTTGTTCCATTGTCTCTCTTAATGTGTGGGCCAAAAGTGCGCGTCTGTTTTTTCATTTAATTCATTTGATATTTTCTCAGGTTTCGTAGTGAAATTTGTACCACTCTTGATGACTGGTGTCATTATGCATATACGTCATGCACTGTTCACAAATGTCTGCTTGCATTATTTATGAACGCATCCTCAAACTAATGCTAGGTTTTATGGCAACCGCATGATCTCAGTTTTCACTGTAAAGCAGGTTAACCCTTACAGAAATGTCATGTCAAATTTTGAATTGCAAATGTGAAAAATTGTGCAACTAAATGAGTGAGAACAAAAGGGACTATCCGATAAGTATTTTAGTAAATGTTTACGCACTTGGGTAACGCCACATTTGGGAACTTAAAATTTACAAATAATTGAAAAAAATTCAATCCATGGGTAAATCACTACTTGGAGGATTACATTCAAATGTTGTGTATTCTTAAATCAGCATGGAGCAAAACAATTGAAAAAGAAATCAAATATGAAAACAAAACACTTTTTTAATGTTGGTTACAAATTTGATAGATTCAACGACATTTTAAAAACTTTATGACAGAAACGTTGTTTGGCTGAACAATATTATGGTATGTTGTACTTATCTAATATCATAAACAATTTGATGAGGTGCCTGTTGAAATAAGTTGTGATCACCATATAAAGTACTCTAGCTTACTTCACAAACATCTTGTGCAAACTAACTATAGAAACCTTTAAATATTTGGTCACTTAGTTAATTTTCCCATTTCAAAGAATTCAATTCGCAGCAGTGCAGGTCCACCATTATTAAAAAAGAAACTTTTACTGCAAGGATTTTGTGACATTTTTGTACAAAACAAATGCCACAATAAGTAAAAAAAAAAAAGAATGAATAAATAATACAATTACTTGAAAGTACTATGGGCCCTATTACAGACGGACACGAATGATTTGGGTGGAAGGCAGTCTCTGAGTGCCCAGTTCACAGCAGTGATCTGTGATCATCCACCTGTGGAGGTCTGCTTGCAGTTTCTTATAAACATACCTTTCGCGCTTCGATCTTCTGCATGGACTCAGGCGAGTCAATTTCTGCCTCTCCGGACTGAATTTAAAGAAAATGTTTCCATTGGCTCTGGAAACAAGCCAGCTGTGTTCACATCCACAATGGTTCGGACGCCATTTTGTACCCGCACCCATGTTCAAAAATACCAAAAGAAAAGTACACTCGTGTGCATAGTTAGACTGCAATTTGTGCTAGACTTGTGCTGAGCATGTAAATATGGCCCTACATGTCAAAATGCTGAGTTTCCATAACAAAGTATGCATTTTCATGACTCTATGGCCATTGTGTATGTGGAACGTGTCCAGGCTGCATTTTGAGCAGGAATGACATTTCATACTGAATTCCCCTTTCTATGCACAATTTGAGTGAGATCACTTTCTTTAAGAAGTCACCCATCAATCAAACAGTAGCTTCTACCACTGTAAAGAATGTAATAACTGTCATCTTATTAGGGAAATTTAAGTGTACTTTACTACATTTACAGTTTTCAGCAGCCATAGTAATTACCGGTATATTTTTCCATTAAAAATATCATTTTAGTCAAAGAGCTTTAACATACTGGTAGTCCTCTGCAATATGGACAAAATTCCATGCTGTAGTTTCAACGGTTCATAAGGCATTACAGGGTGTACACTGTGGCCGGTATTAACATGTATGGCAGAGCAGATAGGCCCATCCGCCGTGAGCTGTAACAATGCGAGAGGCTCCCTCTCAGCATGCAGAGCAGCCATTCCCTCCTAAACTCCCCCCTAGTGTGAGGCGGAGCAGGCAGAGCTGTCATTGTTTAACGCCTCCCCTGATTAGTTTACTCTCGCCTGATTAGAAATTAATTAAAATGATGACACAGATCCCACGGTGGGGTAGTGGTGATGGTGTTGGTGGGGGTTGATGGCGGAATAAATCTAAAATAAGGGATGGACAAGGGGGGTAAGGTTTAAAAAAATAAAGTGGGGGGGGGGACTTATGATGACATCCACGGGGAAGGGAGAGCGGGGGTGACTCCAGGAGCTTTTAGATGGGGGTGTGGAGTGTGTGGCAAGCAGGGCTAAGTGTTTTGGGACTGGGGGGGGGGGGGGACAAACAGGACTTAATGAGTGACTCTTGTTGCAATCAGAACATCATTCCCTCATGCATTCTAATGAGCTGGAGACGAGATGGGCTCCGTCTCTTTAATTTATTCAATATATTTTGCGTATTCACCATGTTTATTTAATAACATGGTGGTGGTGGCGGCTTAGTGTGGGGCGAGGGGGTTATTAATCAAGAGTCTTCATCACATTATACCGCACATATTCCGGAGTGACTTTTCTCATGCCACATCTCGTCAGGACAACATCTCTTCCTTGCTTTATTGCATCCGCACACATGGAGAAGTGCAACAAATTGGAACAAAAGCTCCCGCAGTATTACACTGAGGCCCCGATAGCAATCGCACTTGTGCAAATATGAGCCTCCTAAACAAGGCTAACACGTACGTCGCCTACGCATGGATGAGCCGGTAATTCTTTCCACTAATAACACTCCCTGGAGCCCTGTTATCCCATCGCATCACATATTCTCCTCCTCCCTTCTTTCTAATATCTCACGGGTCAAGAATGCTCACGTTTAATGGTTTGGAGGCTGAAAAACAAATATTGGTGCTAGGTTTTGATGTTATTGTTTCCATCTCAATAGTGAAAATGGACATTTGTCAGATTGGAGTACCTGGATGTGCATGCAACATATTGGTGCTTTAGTTTGTTTTAATGGAACGCTAGTTCGTTTCATAGTTTGTCTGGTTGGAACAGTCGTGAACGCAACAAACCGATACATAAGACGTGAAAATGGAGGAGCATGTGAGAGTTGTTGGTCTGATGAATGGTAAATTTAAAAAAAACGCCCTGACGGCACTATTGATAAAGGCAGAGTGATATGCCTTCTTTGTAAGAAGGACTTTGCTTACCAAAGAAGGAGTTCAAGCCTACCACATAAATGCAAAGTAACCAGAGTAACCAGCCGCGACTAAAGCCGCAGTTAATGATAGCAACAAAGACACTAATGTAGCGAGCCATTGCAAAGTTCTTCGCCAAACTAAACTTTAAGTAGATTTTAAGTAAATATCGGTTCCAAGCTTCGTAAAAAATTATAGTTAAAAAATACGATGAATCGCGATCAATTATAGCAAATTTTGCAATTAATTAGTTTAAAAAATTTGCTTGACAGCACTAATATATATACATATATATGTGTGTGTGTATGTGTATATATATATATATATATATATATATATATATATATATATATATATATATATATATATGTGCGTGTGTGTGTGCCTGTGTAGGGGTGTGTGTATGTGTATGAAAGAGAGTGGCATGGGGAGGGGCGATGCAGAGCCCTGTAAGTTTCCCATAGCGATGAGGGCCCGCCGTTCTCCTGGTAACCTAATTGGCATGTGTTCCCTGGCAGGTCTTATTATGGCCTCCTCCTAATCACTGTCCCCATGCAGCCCATAACAAGAGGCAGCTACAGTGTGGCCGCCGCCGCACTGAAGGAGCTCCTCTTTTGTTGTTTTATTTCTTTCTCCTTTTCTTCCTCCTTCTCCTCCTCATCCTCCTGGACAGACAGCCTGATTATACAGTTCCAGATGTACATGTGTGCCTATGAATGTTTATTTTTTTGTTCTGACAGAGGCAGACAGACTCTCCTCTCCTTCCCGACTGTGCAGACCTTAATTGGGAAATGCTTTAAATAATTTCTAATTACAACAAGTGCGGTAATAATTGGCGGGATAATCTGCGGATTAATTAGCGGGGTTGTGTACGTGTGAGTGTGCGCGTGTTCGGTCAGCACACGTGTGGGTCAATCTCTGTGTGTGTGTTGTTGCGCGCGCATAGACACACACACCCCAGCTCCACTCCCGCCAACTCCGTACACACACATACTCACGCTGACAACACACTCGGCAAGGCCTGCTGAATGGAGGCCAGGTTGTGCAGCTTGCTAATGGAATCCTGCCCACTCGAGGAGGTCTGTCAAGGAGGGAGGCCAAGACAGAAGCAGCTTTGTTGGACAAGTTTTTCCGTGGGTGGCCCCCCCCCCCCCCCCCCTCCAACCTCCCTGAGACCTCCCTCATTTGTATTACGGCGGGGAGGCAACCCCCCCTCCTGAAAAAAACCCATCGTATTTAACAGCTAACCTCACCTCGCCCAGCCGTCCCATCCCCAGCGCACCCCTGCCATTCCCCTTCTCCCATTTTTTCTTTCTTTGGCTAAATGACACGTTTTATTTTCTTTGACCCAATGCTTTCCCAAGCCAGAATTCTGCCCCCTACCTCCCTCCCTCCCTCCCTTCCTCTCTTTTTCTACCACCTTCTCCGCTTCAGCCACGTTCACCCTCTTGTGCCCTCCTCCACCTTTCCCTCCTCCCGTCTTCCTGTCGTGGAGAGGGCGAGCTACGGCGCCCTGCCTCTTGAGTGGGGTACTTCCACCTGGTCCACCCTCTAATTACTGCACCCTTCCCACTTGGGAATACAGTAAAAAAAGGGAGTAATAGAGGAGAGAGTAGGGAAAAAAAGAACCACTTGTTGCTCCAAGCAGTGCAGTTAACACAGAATCACCACAACTTCCCCCTCATTGTAAATGTACACGTGACGAAAGTTAAAGCTTGGAATCATACTTTCTGGAAATTATTATTTTTTTCAGTTTACTATTATTCTGGTTGTGATCTTGATCACATGATCTGCAAACAGCAAAATACCTTCTCCCTCTGCCTCTGTGACAGATGGCTTTCAAGGGCGTCCAAATTGGAAGCAGGAAGCAAGTAAACAAACGAGACCCGGATCAATATGGCAGCTTAATTGAACAGTGACACAAACATGTTGCTGCCGCCTGCTAACCATCCTCTTTTTTATTCTTTTTTCAAGGCTCCACAAAGCCCGAACTCTGCGGCCACTTCATTAGGTACACCTGCTGGTCCAAAACAAGAGCTGTACAAAAAGGTTGCCTTTCCGAAGATAGAAAGCTGGATGTTGTTCCGTGAGCTATTATTTTAACAAAATGTTCATTATTGTGGTTGGTGTACAACTGCTTTGCATCGTACCAAGGGTGTTTACATTTGTCTCATGTATGTCATTTTTTTCTAGGCATTCAATTAGTAGAAACGGATAAACAGGTGAACAAAGCATTGGAAATCGCAGAAAATTGCTAACTAAACTAAAATTAGAGCCACAATGATAAGCATATACTGACTGTATCATAGCTTTTCTACATTTGATCATTTCTATATGTGTGTGTGTGTAGTGTAGCGTTGCTTTAATTAGCATCGGGCATTATTATAACTAAAATAATAGAATTGGTAATCCATCATTAGATTGCGCTAACGTATCTAATGTTGCACTCGTTGCACCAATCTTGAAGCATGACAGCTGCAGATGGAGAATTTTGGGGTCTCATCCGGGTGTGCAGCCCCAGTCTGACATTTACTGGGCCAGGACAAGGACATACCCTCTCCCGTCTCCCTCCCAGTTAATCAG
Source organism: Filicampus tigris (assembly GCF_054856515.1). NCBI lineage: Eukaryota > Metazoa > Chordata > Actinopteri > Syngnathiformes > Syngnathidae > Filicampus > Filicampus tigris. Next base: position 10,045,237 of record NC_141230.1, on the reverse strand, counting down.
ACTGGTGTGAAAGGCAGGCTGATAAGGCCATTGTCTGCCTGACAATGTCCTGGTGATAGGCCCGTAGTGGCCAACTGGATGGCGCATCAAACCGTCCCGTACCCCCCCCCCTCCCCCCACCTCCAGCCCTCATCCCCAAACACTTTTCTCAAAGCTCTCTCTCAGTGCCCCCGCTGTTGCTTTTGCCTCCCACCGCCCCCTCGCTATCCTCCCCTGACCTCGCTCCTTGCCTCCGCTCTTCTTCGGGCCTCCATTGAGCGTCCGCAGGGCCACCAGAGGGAACTCATTAGTGCGCTGCTCCCAGGTTAATTGGCTTGCCGCAAGAAAAGGAGCCGGGGCCGAGACATGAATGAGAAGAACACCCACTCTGTGTGCGGAGAAAAGGAAATCGACCCGTGCGCTTCTCACACTGGCAGCTCCTCTAAACAGTGATGCAGCTGCTGTCAGGCCAGATGTGAACCCAGACGACTGATTAACGCCGCGAGCCGCGCTAACTGCGTGTATGGAGGGGGGAGAGGCCTTGGCCCCTATTGTTGGCGCAATCTATCGTGGCACTATGTAACAAATCTGCAGGGCGCTTCGTGTGACAGGTCCATATTTTCTCGAAGAAAAGAAACACGATAACCATCAGGCTGAACTGAAAAGTGTTATCCGTAAGCTATCGCCGTGCAGATACGGACTGGAGTCATGCGCAGTGAGGCCCTCCGTATCCTCCATGAGAAACGGAGGGAAGTGACTCTTGAGGGAGCATGTTGGAGCACCGATGCTTGTGACAATGCCGGGAGGCCCGCGAGCGCTCTCCAAGTGCTGTCCAGTCTTTAATTAACCAGGCCGCTTCCTTTCGCCCCGGTCCCCCCAGCACATGGCGGCCAGCAGATGACCAGTGAAATCTTTCTGCCGCACTAGAATGTCAAGCGCCTGACCTAAGCCAAGGTCTGTCTATATGTTAGCAGGTCACTTCCTGGTCCATGCGAGATGTCCAGTTTTGATTCTGGGGTGGGGGAACAGTTATATATTGACTCAAAGGACACATAGAATATTTTGTATCATAAAATATGTTGGCTTGGAGCCCGCCTTTTGGTTTAGGGAGGATTACATTAAATCACCAAAATGACCCCCAAAAAATCATGGAGCTTTGTCTTTTTTTTTTTTTTTGTGGTTGTTGTCTCGAAGTCTACTTCCTGGTTCATGGAGGTTCACATAGGAGGACGGGCCAGTACCATTTTCCATTCCGGAGTTCCGTCATTACTTTAATATTACTTAAATGGCGTCATCATTTTATTTAGTCACCCATCTGTATGGTACAAGACCACTTCCTGGTTCATGAATGAAAACAATGACACGACTGTACCATTTTCAGTTGAAGGGTGGGGTAAAGGCTCCATGGAGACCTAACCGGCAAAAAGAAAATAAATTCATTTTTGTAAGTGAAAGTATAGTAGCACTCAGTATTTTTGTTTGTGTGTTTCTCCTTTTATGAATTAGGAGACTTGAGTCACTCGGGATATTGTTTTCTGGGACAGCAGTAACAACTTAATGTTAAAAAGGGCCAAAATCTACATTGTGGCGCATTTCCTCTGTTTGCAGACTACTTCATGGCTCATTGAGTGTATCGTCACTGGCCTGTGAAAAATCTCCAATTTTGGAAACATTTTTAATTTTCACTTTAACCCATTAAGCCCGGGAGCGCATAACCGCGTTCCTACCGCTAGAGCCGGGAGCGCTGTTGCGTCTTTCTACCTTTCAAACCGGGGGAGCGGATCCGTCACTGTTCTTTTTTAATCCAATTCTCCATCTCTTAGCCAACTTAATGCATCAGAATATACACGTGACGGTGTCGCGAGACCACGGAGGATGTCGTGGAATTTTTTCGAGATGTAGGTAGGCTAATGGCGGACGCCGTCGATCACCGGGAGCTCTGATTTAAGTAAGTAATGGCAGTGATATATAGACCTGCACGACCAGTGGAACCAGTCGAACGTGATATGAAATGGTTTGAAGACAATTACGATATTGACTTCTAAGTAAGAAAATAGAGGATGGCAATTACCACTCAATTTTCTTTTTTTTTAATGAAAATAGTGCTTCTCTTGCACTGACACGTTATTTTTACATCTTCGATTGAAACAGTAAATAATAATAAATTCTGCCTGCGTGAAAGCCACATGTCTAAGCTCTTTAATTTTTTTGTAATTATGTTTCTGTCTGCTACAGGAGCTGAGATATGAATAATTTTGTAAGTGTTGAATTTCTGGGAGAACTTCAGGTTTTCAAGGGTAATTCCAAAGGCGACCTTAGGTTTTGGGGAGCTGTTGAGAAAGGTGCTTTAGGCCTTAATGGGTTAACGCGATGTCTGTAACACGGAAACATGTCATGTCATGTCATCTTCCAAACCGCTTATCCTATATAGGGTCGCGGGGAGTTGCTGGAGCCTATCCCAGCCGTCAATGGGCGAAGGCAGACTACACCCCGAACTGGTCGCCAGCCAGTCGCAGGGCACACATAGACACTGTCACTGAGCGGGAATCGATCCCACGCTGCCCGCACACAACTCAGGCGTGTGTACCACTACACTATCAGCGGACCCACGGAAACATGATTCATGTAAAAATAAGAAAATGAAAAAAAATGGAGATAAGTGTTTTTCACATGAGAGCGACGATATGTGAGATGACTGGACTAAAAGATTTTTGTTTCTGAGTTGGGGAAGCAATTCCAACATGGTTTAAATGTAAGGGAAAAACAACAACAAAAAGGAACATTACTAAAACATCTGTCGAGGGGAAAAAAAAATGTGCTGTTTTTTTTTTGTTTGTCCATATTATCAGACAGCTTCCTGGTTCATGAAAAAAATGGTGGAGTGTCGTAGTTTCATTTGTTTGCTTGTTTTCCCGTATGTTAGCTAGCATGCTATTGGACTCTCACGTTTTTGTGTCTGAGGTGGGGTAAGTGTTTCATTGTGACTTAAAAACAAAAGTTGAAAAATCATGTTGAGTGTTTGGTCGTTGGTGGGACACTTACTGACTGAGTTGGACATAAGCTCGGCCTGTAACATTGTTTTTATTAGTTTGACAAGCTCATTGCCCTCATAATACCGCCATTTCTCCTCTTTGGAGACAGTTGCCGAGAAAAGCTGGCCTTGTTCGTACTAGAACTGTTTTCTTTCCTCTCCTTTCTTCTTCTGCAGTCATTCCCTTTTTTTTGCCGTCTTTTTTCCCCTGGTGAGATGATAAGAGGATCAGTATTTTGGCGCTGTGCTCGTATATTTGTACGAGAGGGCCTGAGACTCACTCGGGCTGTACCTGACACACTGACGACGAGGATTATACCAACGCAGCAACTGTTTGCCCCGCCTTACTCCTCCTCTTCATCTTCTCTTGGCTCGGGTTCTGGCTTCGTTCGTTGTTGGACCATTACTCCGTTGTAACCACCACTCAATCCTCATTCTGCCTCTCTCTCTCTCTCTCTCTCACTCTCTCTCTCTTCCCCTCTCCCTCTCTCTCTCTCTTTCTCACACACACGCACACATGCACGCACATGCATGCACACACTAAGCACCCCCCACCTGCCTCATGCAGCCCCTTGTCTTTTCAGATGGGAGAAGGCAAAAAGCAAGTTGGAAAAAAGAAGGGGAGGGAGGGGTCTGCATAGATTTGCTGCTATTGTGTGTCAATCATTTTCTGTTTGCGTGTGTGCGCACGCTCTTGCTGCTTATACACGAATAATAATACAGTAAGATGCTGAGAGGCGTGGGGTGGACTGGGCAAGTTCTGGCCCATGGGCTCAGCGGCTCTTGATGCACTGTGTTTATGCGTTAAGTGCATTAAGTTTGTACAGTGTGTGCAGCAATAAGGCCACAAAGGAGTAGAGAGGTTCTGTTCTGGTCCTTTGGATCAGTGGATCTTGTCGCCCCGTGTGTGTGTGTGGCCGGGTGTGTTACGTCAATAAGGACTTAACTTTTGTTTGAGATTATGTTTGATAAATGACATATGTAACAAGTTTTGTTAGCAATGACATGTCTGTTGAGTAAAGTATAAAAGAGCTAATCGTCCTTATAAATAGTGTACTCTAAAAACACTTGAGTCAAAAATCACCCAATTTGGGTAAAAAATCGGACCGATCCACTAATTTGGTCAATTAGACTCACCTTGTTTTTTTGATTGTTTGTTTTTTTAAACAAAACAGTTCACTTTTTTGGGGGGCGTGGGGGGTGGGCGTGAGGGTACAAAATGACCCATTTTTGGGGTTCGTTTTCTGCAAAAACAACCCAGAAAGTCGGGTTTACTTGACCCAAGTAGTGGGTCGGTCTGTTTTTGACCCAAATTGGGTTATTTTTGACCCAAGTGTTTATAGAGCGTGTAGCTTATCCAAGCTATCAATTGGAAGCGATCAACTTACTGAAATGACTACTGAAATGATTAGAGCTTAAGTGAAGAAGCTTGGAGGCCTCATTGCTATGTGATAACTATTATTTATTCAGTCTTTGTTTGTAAACTGTTGTGTTCAACGAAAACAGTAATTGCTGTCTACTACTTAGCATTAGACAATGTTTTAGTCTTAACTACTAACTCTAGTCATTTTTCTTTTTTTTTTGATTCAAGGTTATTAGGTCAACCTAAAGCTCCTGTGAATAAATGAGTGTTAAATAAAATTCAAGAAGTATTGATAGCTGATCCCGCATGAACTTCTCAGCCTTTTCACGTTAAGGCAAGCTCATATCCGAACCAAAACTTGACAATTGATAACCATTGCAGAGCTGTCATTGGGTAAAAATATGAAGAGGCCTTACACATCCAAGAGCAAAAATGTTGGTGCAAAAGAGAGAAACCGCCACATCATTGATGGAGGGAGGAAATAACAAAACTCAATAACAAAAGTCATAAAAGAAAGAATAGTTGCCAAGTGTCTTTTGCCAAAGAAAGTCCAAATCATCTTCCAAAATGTTTGCTGGCTAAGGGGACTTAGAGGTAAAAAAAAAAAAAAAACACTCAAATAAGATTACAAAAGTGGGCTACTTTAAGCTTGACGGTCAGATGACAGAGAGCAAATGGCTCTCAACACTTAGCTAACAACAAGAGGGAAAATAAGTGCAAGTTCAAATAGGCTAAAAGAATTGTTCAATTATACATATGGACACACAACACAGTGACAAATTAACAATTCAAGAAGCAGGCATAAGCTGTGATCTATTGGCACTCGTACAGGTTAGGGACAAAACGGAAAAGTGAAGTACATGAAGCCGTGTACACCTGGGAGCACCGAATGTCAGCCGATCAAATTAACCAAACGACACAATTGAAATGACAAAAATAAGTAAAAGAGTGAAATTTAAATCAGCAAAGACACATGTAGATGTAGATTTGCTGCTGAAGGAGGTTCACCATATGTTCAAGCTGTAAAAATGAAAGAAACTCTGTGAGCAATCTTCAGCGGTTGCGAAAGGGACAGGTGGAAGAATTGCTAGGAGAGCAACTTAGCAGGTACACATGTTTGTCCAAACTCTCACATGAAAGTGAAGTAAAAATCAAAAAGGCTTTTACAAATTAAGCTTGTATTTCTGCTGAATTTCAAGAAATGTATTTATAAGTAACCACCAATGCAGGTCAGAAAATTTGAAATGTAACCTTGGTTGAGATACAAACTGCATGATTTGCATAGCTTCTTGCACACATTGTTTGAAGCTGTAACTGGTAGCAGGTGAGATAGAGACAAAACAATCTCTTTTGACAAACATGAACAACAAATTGATGGATATTAGTTTTAGTTTTGTCAAAAATTCCTCATTTTAGGTTTTTTTTATTCTTAGTTGTAGTATTTTTAAAAAAAATGTTTGGATGTGTTTCTTGTGTGCAAGTTTTTTTTTAAAAAATCATCACAGTATCGTGTAGTAAAAATTCAACAAAATCTGATTTGAAAAACATTTTAAAAATACCCATCCACAAATCAAATACAGGTACTGTATAACACCTCCACCTAGTTTGAAGTACAAGAAGTGCAGTGCATAATACTGCTTATAAAGTCAGATACATCACAACCCTAACGTCTTAAACAAAGCGTGGGGTCTCACTTTCCATCCCTTGTTTGTCAAGTGGCCAACTTCTAAAGTGGATTTGTGGCTTGAATTCATATATATATATATATATATATATGTATATATATATATATATATATATATATATATATATATATATATATATATATATATATATATATATATATATATATATATATATATATATATATATATATATAGCATGAAGGCAAAAAGTTGTTACCTAGCGTTGGATTTTGGGCTGAGTTACGTGGCAGAAGCAGGACAGCCGCTCCAGCCATAACAAACACGCAAGCTCGTCGCCAAGGCATGACACCATTTGGGGCACTTTAGATTGGCTGCCGCTAGATGATGTTCCGTCACGGCGACACAGTAAAAGGAGCACAACTCCCAGACGACTGTTCGACCTTCCTTCTTCCGTCGAGGACCATGCTGTACCATCAACTAAATACATTTCAAATCCCCAAAGGCTAATGGATTAAATTGACGAAATGAAGGACATTTTCACCATAACGATAGTTTTCATTAGTTTTGTAAACAAAAAAATGTAGTTACAGAGATTTTTTTTTTTAAAGCATTTTCATTTTTATTTCATTTTTTTCAATTTAGTAATTTACTTATTGAATTACTTTTCAGTAACTAAAAGAACCTTGGCGTACATTTGTATGTGGAAAGTCTCAAGTGTTTGGCTCGATCCAATGCTGGGCTTTTGCTGCTTCTACACAATAATTAAGACATTATAACAGTGAGCCGTCCTTGAGGAGCAAGGAGGGCCTTAGGCTGCTCTTGTTGCCCATGTGTGTCAGGGTGTGTTTGTTAGTGGTTCATTTTGAAGGTAAAAATGCAATGACTTGGTTGTGCGTCAAAGTTGACTGGTGACGTGTATGAAAAGTACTCGTTTTTTTAGTTTTTTTAAATCATGATGAAAATTACACACTTGTTATAATTTTCCTCCTTTCCACCTTTTTTTTGTAGCTCACCATGTCCCTGCAGGAACACTCATGCACACATCCCTGATTTTTTTTTTTTTTTTTCCTGCTTTCTGTTTTTTTTTTTTTTCTATTTTTTTTTTTTGCCGGTGTCATAAGTGGGTGTGCAGAGTATCGCCTTGAGCTGCAGCTGAACACGAGCGAAATCAACACAAACTGGGGCAGTGACAGTCTTTAAATCGGCTTTAGATCACTATGAAAAGGTAAAGGATTAGGACGCTTTTCTGCCGTCGCGAGGAGATAGGACGGCGTTCTTGGAGGAGCGCCCACTCCTCTCAGCCCACTTCGGGGCCGGGTGTCTATCTTCTAATCTTCTAAAGCACTCTGCTTTTGACGCCATTTGCATGGAGTGTGGCCTACATAGTTACTTAGCATACGCTCGTGTTTGCTGGGCTTCAAAGCCACCCTCTTCCTGTGATGGAGGATGAATGTAGCTCTTGTGATATACACTATTACACTATTTTCAGCCCTTCTATTTATATGTCATTGTCATCTGTTTATTTGCTGTTAATTTTAGTGATAGTTTCACTTTTCACACCATAGTTATTCACTATTAATTTCATGTATACATTTACTGTATTGCAAAATGCCCTTCCAGCCATTATTATACCTTCACTTGCCTATTTAGTCATCTTTTTCAAAGTCATCTTTTCTTACGAAATGTCCAACTCCACTTCCATTGAAGGGTTTTCATTTTACTTATTTTTATAAAACAACATAACATACCATAACACTCATTTGTTTTTTAATAATTCCTTTTAATTATTTTTTACTTAAGATGGCCTACTTACTGGAAAATAGGTTTTATTTGCCAGAGATTTTTTTTTATTACATTAAGTTATCAATATTATTTCTTTATTCTTTTAATTTATTTTACTCAGCTGTTAGTTTTCTGCGCATGAACATCTTCCCAAGGAGTCCTCATGAGCCTTTTTGTCCCAGCGAGCATCTCCAAACAACATAAATGAAATTTCCCAAAAGAAAAACGTTGCTCTTGTTATTCAGATGCCGCTTGGAGGCTCTTTTGTCCGCCTCTAATTATTCTCCACTATCAGGACGGTCCACGGGGTAATTAGTCACTTCCCTCCAAAGAAAACTCCTCCGATCCGTATCAGACTAACTCCGCCATTTTCAAAAGAGACATGTTGGTGGAGTTCATGATAGCCCTGAGTTTTTTTTTTTCTCTTTAAATCAATCACATGCATTTTCCCCCATTTTCATTTTCGAGCAACAAATGTCGCAAGTGTGGGCAGTTAAAGTGTTGCACTGTGCACATTTCATGGAGATGGACAAAAGGGTTGCAAAGTGTCTCTCGAAGGCGACTGCACACTCCTCATAAGAAGTCAACAGAAGCTGTGCAAATGCGTCACTCAGGGAAGGGCAAATGACTGAGTCAATAAGGCTCAAACATTTTTTAATGTTTGCAACTGTCACCCTCATAATTGCATTACATTGCTAATAACGGTTTTATTCATTTTAGTTCCATAGTATTAGTCTTCCCATTAATGTTAACATTTTGCATCATGTCATTTCCAACATCTCTATCGGTCAGAATATTAGGTACACCTGCTGGCCCGAATAAATGCCAATATTTTAAAAAAAAATGCTTTTATAAAGATAATAGGGCTCACTTTTCATTGATCCTGAGGTGTTTCTTAGTATATTTTTTATTTTTGTTGTTTTGTCGTGCCAAGAGCGGTTACCTTACTCTGGTCTGAAAAAGGGCCAAAATATTAGAAAATCTCGACATAGAAAGCATGATTTAATGGAAACGACACCCTTAATAATGATTGAATTAATTGGTCAATTAATAACAACACCTTTTTGAGTAAAATGTTTGGTGCAGCGCCTCGATTGGATCTCATTGGGTTGTGCCGGTGTACCTAAATCTGTGGCCAGGTACTTTAGCATTCTAAAAACAGCAGAGCATTTTTTTTATGGCCTGTCATACATTTCTAAAAACAAACACAAGGAGCTGTTGTTAAAAGCCTGGAAACACTAAACCCATTTGTTTGATCATAGTATCTCGCTTTGTTCCTATACACATTTAATATAGCCCAAGGATTACTTTAGAAAATGATTCCCCAGCCCTGCTCTTAAGGCATCAAACCTATTTTGATGGAACGCATGATGACTTAACAGTAATGAAGATGGCAACACAAAGTGAGCGTGCGCGCCTTGTGCAAACACCAGTGACCTAGTCGTAGCCGTGGCTTGATAATGCGTCATTTTCGGAGCCCGCTTGAAGGGGGTGTTTTTCTAATCAGAGTCGCTGTCGTCGTTTTTGTTGTCGCCCGCTCGCAGACGGCAGACAAAGTGGCATTTCCTGACTCTTCCCATCCCTGTCTGAGTTATCTGACACCCCCAAAATGCGACTGCCGGTAGCCGGGGGAAGCAGGGAGGGGGTGTGCGGTCGGACCAAGGCACCCCATCACCACCGCCGCCTTATCCCGCTAAGGAGATGGCTTCTTATCAGATGAGCCGAGGAAGTTTATTTTATGGACTAAATCTGGATGGAGGGGGATAAAGAAATGACACATCCCTGGCGGACACAAAAGGGGAGAATGAGATTAGTCCTCCAGCAGCATATATGGCTTTAGTTCAACCTGACAGGCAGCGGATTGAAAGGTCATGAAATAATAATCCCCCTATTCTTCCGCTCTAATCCTACCAGGGTGTGTTTCACTATGGGAACGTATGGAGGGGCTGCTGCAGGCTGCGTGTTCATTTAGTCGTGTCACTATGCTTAGATAGGCATCCAGTGCTGCTTTAAATTAATTAGGCTAATTATGATTGAAGAGGGGGGCTTTTTATGATGAGTGCCAGAACATCTGATGTGTTTTTTTTTTTTTTTCATATGTAATTTATGTTTATGTACTTGCTGCAGGATGTTTTTTTTGGTTTTTTTTTCAAACCGAGTCTGTGCTTACTGTGGAATCCTCCCAAGCAGGCTGCTGCGAGAGATCATCAATAATGGAAATTATTCAAGTGCACCTAATTTGTTAGAAAATGATCTATTAATTATAAGTCTTCCTTTGTTTATCTGTATATGCGAGTGATATGCGAGTGATGTATAGTAACAAGCAGAACAATTAAATGCTCTTCGGTTAGATGGCAGAAGGTAAAGAAAAAGCTGCGTATCCACCTGTTGACATTCAAACAACAGAATACATCATGGCTTCCTGTGATGTGAGTAAATATGCTTTGTATTCAATGAAACAGGCCTATATTTTCCACCAAGTTCATCTGTGTGAGTGAAGTTGAGACAAGATCATCATCATACGTTTTGTGATGTTTGTTTGATGGTGTGCTGTAATCTTTTTTTATTTTATTTTTTTATGGAAAATGGGTGCCTCCCCTCAAAAAAGGTTGGGACACTCTAAGATTGAACGCAATCCGTTCTGGGACTGCGGTAGACCTCCAATTGTCCAGATTTGTTCTGGGGTCAAACTGTCACCGTCATAAAAACCTTGTCTCAGGAGTCTCTCAATTTGGGGGATTTTGAAAGAAGTTTTCCAACATCACAGTTGCTCAGGGCTCAGATAACGACCAATCACCTGTTTTCTGTAGCTGAAGCATGATTGGTCGTTATCTGAGGCCTGAGCAACTTCGATGTCATCTTCAGTCGACAGAAGTGACAAAATAGCCGCCCCCTGAGATGGCTAAAAACGGGTGGATTTTTCATACTCCACAAACGCAATATTAATCAGAATGCCGCATTTCACCTAGTGGGCCTACATAGAACATATTCTGGAAAAAAATATGTAAGGGAGAAGCACAAGTGAAGTGCGTAAGAGAACTACAGTGAAAGCAATTCAAATGGAGATTGGTAAGGAAAAATCCCTAAAATAAAATAAATACATTTAAGAGTAGTATAACATTCTTAATATACATACAAATTAAGAAAATAGCTTGATGCCTCATTGATGCCTCAATTTAAATAGATGATGAGTGTACTGTACCTTTTAAAAAATACATCTGTTCCCCTACACAAAATATGCAAATTATTAATTCTCCATTCCAGGGTGAAACTGTAGCCAGGATCGTGTTTAATTGCAATGTCAAGTGATGTAAAAAATGTTGGTCTTACACATTAGACCAGTTCAAATTTTTTGGACAGTCAAGTTTAAAGAGAACTTACCACCGTAAGAAATTCTGTAGCAAATATTTCTGTAGCAAAGTGGCATTTTCCATTGCCTTTTTAACAGAACCCAGCGAAGTGCCACAATTTTGTGTGCAGTCATAACATCCCGTACTTGAACAATTAGACGTATGGTGTGATGTTATAAATTTGTTTTGGACACATCCTCCCCCGATGTTGAGGCATTCCTTTACCTATGCCGTCGCGCCCCTGTTACAGGTCAGATACAACTTCAGAATGTGGAAAATTGCCGTGACCCATTATTCACTGCTGTGAGACATCCAAAAAGTGAACCAATGACTGCTTTTGTGCGTAAAAACAGGCTTCTGTGTTGTTTCTGAATTTTGACATGTTTGTCATACAAATGCAAAAAGAAGTAAACCATGCAAAACAAAAACAAGTATTATTTGTATATGGATACTGAGTTCGCATACTTTAGGTGACTTTCAATCCATATTCACAAAAAGCCAAAGAAAAAGCAAAACACCCATTATGATGCTCACTGAAATGAGGTTTGCACTCACGCTTGGACTATTTAAAAGCACATTTTTCCTGAAAATATTGATCGAATTCCAGATATAGTTTTCCTCCTACTATGACTCAAAAAGCTTCAGGTGTGATGCGTACACTCACACCTTAATTCATTGTGTGTGTGTCCATCAGTGCACAACACCGAGCAAGGGAGAGATTACGCCATTGAGGGAAGTGTGTTGCGATAGAGGGGAGGCACGCAGGCATGCGTTCGGCATATAATTTTTTTTCGAGGGAGATGAGATGGAGAGGCAAGTCTGAAAATCAAGCATGAGGGGAAAATGGTAGCGAGAAATTCAATGCAAACTAATGTGTTGCGTGCAATTATTCGATTAATGATCCTTTTTCCATTACAGGCTTGTGGCGGCGGACAAAGACGCGAGGAGAGGGTTTTAGAAAGTGGGAAGGAGACAAGAGGAGGAGCGGGGGGGGGGGGGGGGGGGTAGAGAAGGGGAAGTGAGGGGGTGTTCATTGGGGAGATGAAGAGTAGCATCAGGCCAGCAGATCTGCATCGGCTGTATATTTCCCATTGCCCAGTTAAAGCAGGCAGACAGGGGTCAGGAAACTTAATTATAGCCTAAGTGGATAGAAACATGCAGACTGATTGGAATGGCAAGGACAAGTTTTAATACTGCGCCCCCCCGCCCCCCCCCCTCCCTCACCCTGTCCTTCTCCCACAATGCACGGTAGACGTGCAATCACACCGCCCTAGCAAAGCTACAATCCCCCCCCCAGCCCCCCTTAACCCGACTCACCGGCTGACAATAACACTAATGCATATCAAAATTATATACTCCACAAATGCGTGCGCTGTCATTACTTTCCAATTTTGCCAGTTCAATAAAAGACATATCCCATGTAATGGCGATATCACAGCAACTTATTTCCATGCGGCGCGTGTCAGATAAGCCCTCACCTGCGGCTCCGCTACGAGACTTATTAAAGCGCCGCCGTCAAAATTTTTCTGCTCAAGTCTAATTTTTCATTTTCTGCACCTCCTTTATTAATTTTTTTTATCCTCCCTTTTATATTGCGACATTCCGACTCGGAGTGTAATTTCTTGATTTGGGAATTCAAATCAGCGGTGACTCGACCCAATGGGCGGCATGATTTTTTTTTTCCTTCACACCTCTTTTTTTTTCCACGCAATCTATTTGCACTGTATAACATTTGCATATCTGCAGCTCATGAAGCAAGGCTTTAATTTCCTCCTGTAGCAGATAAACATCACCTTGTTGGACCAGATGGGTGGGGGAGTGGGGGTGGGGGTGTCATGCGGGTGGTGGTAGTGGGGGTCATTGGAGGGGACGCAGCACAATGCTGCCGGGTCACGCATTCCATGGTCTGAAGTAATACGATTGGTACATTTCCATACGGTGGCCAATTTTGAATGTATTTATTTATGTTAAAAATCTGGTATGAGTCAGAGAAAGGTGGGATGGTGATGATGTGGATTGATTATGGGCTTGAATAGATGAAAAACATGTTTTTAGACTACAGGGGATATCCAGACTCTGAACCAGTTTGTCAACTAGATGCATATTACTAAAGTTTGGTCACTAAAATTCCTGACACCATTGGAAAACTACCTATAGCATAAAAGCCCAGCTGTGTCGATTGAGCCTCTGCGGCAGCAACGTATTTAAACTGCAGTTGAAGCGTTCGCCACGATTTTTTAAAATGAGCAAAGACTGGACTTTCTTTTGTAACAATGAAATATACATTTTAAGTACTCACATTTAAAGTATGTTCCCTGCAAAAGAAAGTGAGTCAGTTGAATTTACAGAATACATGCATGTCATGGTGATCTATCTATCTATCTATCTATCTAATCATCCATCCATCCATCCATCCACCCATCCATCGAGAGAGAGAGAGATAGAGAGAGAGAGAGAGAGAGAGAGAGAAAGAGAGAGAGAGAGAGAGAGAGAGACATTGACCTTGGTGTTCCCTCACAGTGCCTGTGTACAGAACCTTGGCATCATGATTGCCAGTTCTTTTAGACTGGATAAGCACATCGGCGCAGTGATAAAAGCCATCTTATTTAAATTGATCGCCAAATTGAAATCTTACTTACCTTCTGACACGTTTGAAATAGTAATTCACAGAGGTGGGCATTTTATTCACCTTTGACGGTCCGTCATTCGTCATCCAACAGCAGCCTGGGTACCCGTCCGCCATCCGTCAATCCGTCTTTTTTTCAAGCCGAAACAAACTGTAATCATCTGTCGATCAGTCCGTCATGTTATTTTTACCGCGCATCCATCAGTAAAAGTCAAAGGTCCGCCAGTTCGTCAATCATCAATTCGCGAAAAAAACAAAAGGTCCAACAGGTGAGAAATCCATCCATCTATCTATTATCTGTACCGATTTGATTAAAATGGTAAATCGAGTGCACTAGCTACATGATAATGATAGCTTGCTATTCAAACAGCTCTACACTCACATACATTTGACATTTCACATAGCCTACACTTATTTGCCAATGTATTGAGCTATTAAATGGGAGCCTGCTACCGCTTTAACTCTTAAAAGTTTTACTTTAAAGCTTACCTTAACCAGGATCCCGTGTCACATTGTTGCCAAAGGTACAATTCTGGTGCGTCTTACTCCTAAAAATAATTATAGCACAATAAGGCAATGTTATTTTAGGAGGAGAACAAACGTCTTCCACTTCCGGGTCATAGCTTTCAGTTTTTTTTTTCTTCGTCAGTGAAATGGGCGTGCACTAGAGGGCAGACTATGCCTGTGAGACCAATACTGCAGGGAGGGAACGCACATGAAAAAGAGCAGGCTTAGCAAGGCAGTCTTGCTTTTTAAAAGAACCCAACATGACACGTCAGCCGGGTCTTGACCCAGTTGGGGACGATTAGAGGGACGGATGAAAACTTACCTTCATCCTTGCTTAGTCTGTCCTTTTTAAAAGAGTTCTTGTCCTCCGTCCGACCGTTCACATAATGAGCGTCCGTCTGGGACGGACGGACCGTTCCGTCCCTATGACGGAATGCCCATCTCTGCTTAGCGCATAATTAGTTCTTGCCCTACGGTCAGCCTAACTCATGATTCTCTCTTTGGTGCATACCCCCACCTACTGTACATGTACAGTCAATGCAGTCTACTCCTGGAAGCATGCCTTCAGGTGGGACAGGTGGGTCGCCTTTCCGTCTCTCATCAGCAAAACGGGCGTCCGTCAATGATGGACTGTGAGGTCTGTAGGGACTTGACCAGGTTAGTGATGATTACGTAGACGGATGAAAATCCACTTCTGTCTGTGCTTAGTCCGCCTTTTTTTTAAAAAGTTTCCCGTCTATCATATAACGTCAGCAAAAACGGCGTCAGTCAGTGTCTGGATTATTGCAATTGCTTATCCATTTGTCCTTTGCAGCTGGTTCAGAATGTGGTTGCTCGCCTCCTGACAATGAGAAGACGTTTTGATCACATTATTCCTACGCTGCAGTCACTTTATTGACTTTTAGGATTTAAAGGGACGGTGGGGCCGGGATGGCCACGTTTTTACTAACAAGTCCATTTTATATATTTTTTGATCAGGAAAATGAAAAAAAGTTGTCATTTTCTATTTTATCAATACATTTGGGAGGAATTAGGAAATAAGTGACTCCATGAATAACGCCCCTTGTTAATGAAGAGGATGGCCGCGCCCCCTAGCGTTCTATTCCTATTCGGCCGGAGTCACGGGAGTAACCAATTCCAAATTCTCCATTGGAAATCATTGTGCTTTCATTGCTTATAACGTCCAAAAACGGCGATCAATTGGCACCAAAATTGATGTGGACCTTACTAATGACCACTTCAACATATCAAAAGGATTAACCTCTCCGTGGCTGATTTATATGAGAATGAGGAAATGTGGAAGTGAGCAGAGCTACATAGATTTATGCTGAAACGAGCGCACATTGCTTCTTTGCTTAAAAAAAAAAAAAACACTGCTTCTGTGCTGATCACGGTTAAGACGGGTGAGGCATTAAACACCAGTCAGGATATTTACAGGATATTTACAGAGACTGAAGTAGGAATGAGTAGACGTGCACATTTATTTGGATGAGGAATGGTCCCAGATTTTCGACTTACAACGCGCCGTCCAATTTGGAAGGCAACAGCCGAAATGGTTCGTTCCAATGCAGCCACTCTCTCGGCTGTGCAGTCAGCCTTGCTGGAAATTTTCGTTTGCTGTTCGATGAGGGCTTTTGTCACTCTCACGCCGCTTCACTCAGGCAGAAGGTGGCGGCTGCAAGCAAAAAGCAGGGACACCCGTGCAACTGCTTGCGAGGCGACATGAAGACAGGCTCATCTTCACCTCCACACTGGGCGGACAGTAAGGAGCTAATGTTGTTGTGCTAATGCCTTTTGTTTTAACGGCCTGAAGCTAGTTGTTGCTAAACTTCCGCTGTCCCAATCCTACCTTTAACCAGGGAGGGAAGCGGGGGGCTCCAATCTGTCTGCTGCTGCTGCTGCTGCAAGCCGCCATCTCTTTCCCTCCTGAGACACGAGTTTAGCGTCTCTAAATGTCCAAATATATAATCAGTCAAGGTTCGTGTGCGCATTCATGCTCTTGTCTGCTTCAGCTTGTGAAAGTGGAGGAGCAATCGCCAGGGTATTTTTGATTTTGTGGAGGTGATCATGATGAGATCACGTTTTATGTCAATAAATCCAAACTATTGTGCATAACACTTTTATAGTTTCACAGGTTGAAGTGGACAAGAGTAGTAATGTGCATTTTCATTTTGGTAGTGATCGGTCACCGTTTTAGACAACAGAACTGACAAAGCGAGCAATATTACCAAGCATGCCTTCATCGCGTGACGTAGACCGCTGAGACCGAAAACATCACAATTTTTGGGGCGTGGAAATTTGTCGTAAACCTAATCACAAAAAAAGAACTTAAATCACTGCAGAGTCTTTTGAGGTGGGCATTTTAGTACAAATGTCTTTTTTACATGCAAACCTATTATATAAGTGCCAATGTTAAGCTCACCCAAGTGTCCCTTTAATTTCTAAAATTGTTTGTTTTCAACTTCCTGATTTGTCTGGCTCCTATTTTTTATTTTATTCCAATAATGAAATGTTTGTTAATTTAGTTCATTATACAATCCATGCCAATAGCTATTGTCAATGAAATTGTTGCGTAATTTAGTAGGAATTGTACAAAATTTGAAGTTGTAGATCATGTTTAGAATGAATTTTCTTTGTCCGAAACAACACTACGGTGACTTGGAGTGCATAATTGATTCACTCAAGTAAGATGACCAAGTCCTTTATGCAAAGTTGAGCTTTGTCCCCCAAAATTACCGGTACATTATTCTACTAACTATGACACTAGCGTGGAAACAGGTGTTTAGAATATTCCGATCCTCCCATCTCGTTACAGATTAATTTAATTTGATAATTTTCCTCCTCATTGATCAAGGAAATGAAGTCACATATGTATCCTTAGTATTACTATGAATTATAATCTTTTGGTATGTCCGCCTACATTTCAGTAAGAGTAGCCCTATAGACAACTAATTCTCTAAATCCAAGTTATAAAACTGATTTCGGCAACATGTTGAGCCGAGTGTCTTGACAAAGTCAACCGACAGAGCAAGTGCATTATGGGATTTAACTCATTGTTTGCGCATCATTTGTATGTGCAAGAGGAGGCGTTCCTGAATAATGAGCAGCTCATGCGGGACCTGTGTAGAGCTTTTGTTGTTTGGATTTAGGAAGCCTGTAATTTAAGCACTTCTACGGGGGATCGTTCCGCTTTGGAGAGCGAGCTCGAGGTTAGAGGGCTCCGAGCGAGGGAGGGAGGGAGGCTGGCATGGAGGGAGCACCTTCGTTTGTCTTCAGCAGTGCTATAAATTTTCTGCGGCGATGCCAATCCCCAGGTCGCGCAACTTGTCGATGGTGAACAAAAAGGGAAGACGCGCAACAAGTCGAGCTCACTTACAAAGGCAACGAGAGCAAGACGGTCGAGGCGAGAATCAGCATCCCAGTGTTAATTGAATCAGACTTCAGTAATGCCTCCTCCTCATCCTCATCGTCGCTCCCGTGACAGCTTTGCCGTTTCCCCCCGCGAGCTTGCAGAGAAGATGAAGGGAGCTTTCAGCCTCTTTTAGGAGATGAGGGTTCAAGAACAGAGAGATTAAGGAAGTGAGAGAGCGAGAGCGGCTGAAAGGAGAGCTGGAGATTATGTCATGTGCAATTGATGTGCTCCCTTAATGTACCTTTAAGCATGTGCCACCGCGGCCCGCCTCTTTACATCGTCTATTCTCGCACACGCGCACGGGTTAGAGTATTAACCCAGAAATGCTGGTGCGACACAGGTGGGGCCACTCGTGTGACATGAGAGGAGTTTTGGCACTTTGATATTGATATGACACATGTATCCACATATCAGCTTATCTCCCCAGACATGGTCATCTCCATATAAAAAAAAAGAAAGCCTTTGTAACCATGGCCAAGGAAAAAAACGTAGCACCAATGAAAACGCCCATTTTAGCTCATAATCACATTGATTCAATGGGGACATAATATGGAAAAATGACTTTTTAATTCCTCGTATACACTCCGGCCACCCATCAAGCGTGAAATTACGCAACCAAGGAAAGATTTGGTCAGCTGCATTTTTCCCATTATGCTTCCGTAAAGTGAGCCGTTCACAATTTGGACCTCACAATGAAAGTGATACCACTCTCACCCCCATGACTCTCATTTTCTTGTATCGCAAGCAGCAGCCAAGAAGTTCTGCTATGTCATAGCTAGGCTAAGCAAAGTGGCAGTGTTTAATATAGAGGTGTTAAAATTAATCAATTAAGCGATAGTCAAATCAATCACCAATTAATTTGATAAGCCTTAAGACCCATTGTCTTAAAGCTATCCAAATACTGTCATTTCAGTCTTTTGAAAGTAAATATTCTTTTGGATTCTGTAGTCATTCATGAAAGCATAATGATTTTTCTGTTTTGGCACCAACCAAACCAGTTAGTGAGTTATAATCATTTTGTGGAAAATAAGAATTAGTCAGTATAATCTATTCCCATAATAATCTTTATTTGTAGTCATAGTATGAATAACCTAATTGACATGTAGAACCTGAAGCCCAGAAGTGTAATCCTTGCATTAATTCAGTACACAAAAAGTAGCTCTCTGTTTCAAAAAACGTTGGTGAGTACAATATCACTCCCGCTCCCGCTGTGAGATTTCTCAATTGTTGTTTATTTGGTCTACTTTAATCATTAAACAACAATATCAAATAAACACCATTTTTTCCTGACTATTCAATGAATCGATGGACTAATCAATAGAATAATCGATTCTGAAAATATTCAATAGTGACTTTGCACTGGATGGAGTCACTATAATAACATAATTAATTTCCACCGTTTTCACAATGGAAACCAAATTAGGTTTGCTTTTTAAAAGAACACAACACAACACGTCAGCCGGTACTTGACCCGGTTAGGGACGATTAGAGGGATGGACGAAAACCTACCTCTGTCCTTGCTTAGTGCGACCTTTCGAAAAGAGTTCTCGTCCTCTGTCCGTCCGTCCGCAAAATGGACCGTTCCGTCCCAGAGATGGAATGCAAGATATTCAAAATCATTCCTCACATTATATTTGTGTATATTAATGTCATGCAGAAACATCGTTTGGTCAAATTGGGGGATTTTTTTTTTTCACAAATAAGCACTAGTGGCCATTCCAATAGTGATGCAGCGTTAATGGCTACGTAAACATGCAGTTTTTTGGGGTTTCCTGGTCTTGAAGATACGAGGATTCTACCTAGGCAGCGAATTTGACTTAACTATTTTCCTAACTATTCTTACAATTGAAGTGCTCAACTTTTTCGGTGTGTTCATTTTCCCACTGTTGTTAATCCACAGAAGACTGAAAAGTTAGCCGGAAACTAATTTGCCACTCTCTGGCGATATCCAAGTAACCTACTTCACGCACCTGGTGCAAGTAGTCTATTGACAAGTATAATTCGGCATCTTGGTAGGGATTCATGAGAGAAAATACAATCAATGCTTTTATGCTGTCTTTTAATGTTATTCCGTTTTTTAAAATTTTGAAATTTGGGAATTTGTATTAGACGATGAAGTGAAAAGCCAACATTCATCCATACATAAGGGGGACTGCATTACAAGGCACACTGTCGATTATTGAGAAAATGGAAGGATTTGAAGTGCGCTTTATGGTCAGACAAATACGGTACTTGATCTTTGTGGGAACCCTTTTAATTTTGGGAAAAATGGACAGTTTCCTGTCAGAAATTTCTTACTGCCCAATGTGGTCACTTAAATTTCTTTACTAGTTTCTGAGTGTTGATTTGTTTTGGGGTGAACTTTGTGTACAAAAACACAGAAGCCTGGATGTGGGTTAGTGGAAAATGTAGATATACAAAATAACAAAACAAAATGGGCAAAACATCTCAATTGGACACAGTGGAAACCCAGTCTCTAATCCGGTTCTGATAAAGTATCTTGCCTCAAAGTATTAGTACAAGGATGTCATCTTTAAGACTTGTTGGTGTTATAGTTCACAGGCTTGACTTCTGTGCAGGCAGCGTGGGTTCAGTTCCAATTCTAAGTGACAACGGTTGTCTGTCTCTATAAGGTGACCCGTGCCGGGAGTAACCCAGCCCGTTGGAGTAAGCTCTGGCTCTCTGCAGCCCTTAACAAGACAAGTGGTATAGAAAATGGATGGAATGGATGGAGAATCTTGAAGAATATGTAGGTTGTTTTTTTTAAACGTGTGTGTCTGTGAACACACACTATTCCAAGTGTCTGCACTGTGTTCAGCCATTCGATTAAAGCAGCAGCTATCACTAACAGGATTAGCTGAGTGGACAGCAGAAGTCTATCATTGCTTATTGATTTTCTCCTGATCTCCCTTCTGACATCAGTCCATCAGGACAAACTGCTCCGTGAGTGGCCCCAGTGGGAGAATAGCGAGCCGCGGGGCAACGCATCTCCAGAGACTTCAAAAGCAAAGGGCAGCGGACATCTTTCCGCGTCAGGGAAAGTCAAATAAGTCAAAGCTATCGGGCGGTAACAGACAATGTTGTTGCTCCGCCCTCCCCTCCGTGTGAAAACGCCAGTTTGACTCCATTTCAAGACGATCAATCGGATCGATTCATCTTTAGGTGGTGAAGCAAGTGGACCTCTTTGACACCAGAGGAAGGGATTGAGTTTTTGTGAAGCAAATTAATCAATGGTTACATGACATACCCAAGAAGGATGAAGAAGGATCAAAACATGGCAAATCCAATGAGATTGTTGTGCTCAAGTCTTGAAATCATTTGACGCATTTATTATTAAAAAAATATTCAGAACACTTTGGCATAAAAGGAAAAAAAAAGTTTTGGGCATACATCCTTTATATTGGACAACTATGACATGGATACGAGCATTTGGTAGGAAATACTTGGTGACCAAACCCCAAAAATTGGTGAGCCATGACGTTAGCAATGTGAGCCCATGGGCACATTGACGTCAATTTCAGCCAACAGCAGGGGGCGCTAAGGCATGAAATGTCAACCTGCTTGGACGGCTGAAAGCGGTTGGATTATTATGCTTAATTCAATTTATTCAATGCAATATGAATCAGAATATTGTACTTAGAGTAGTGGGGGCGCCCAAATGTATTGCCCCCCCAAAATTTTTGACTTCTTTTTGTAATTTGAGATCTATGCAATGAATGTTCTCAAAATTACTTTATCTTAGTTTTTTCTTTTTATCTTCATTTTCTGCATTGTCAATTTGAAATAGTGCCTTGTTTATTAAAAAAAGGAAGGACATTTATTTTATTTTTTTTACTTATAGATGAATCGAAAAATAATCAACGGACTGTTAAAATAACTGTTAGTCACAGCTCTAAAATAAATTGAAAAAATTTACAGTAATCCATGTGATCGGCATCGGAATCGGTATCATAAAACCCTGATCGGAACACCCCTTGAATACAATATTGTTTTTTTTATTATTATTTAATTTTATGATCTGGTCTTTTTAATGACTATTTATTATTTTTGTGGAATAACCCACCCAGCGACTAGAGTTGAGAATTATCACTAGCTATACAATTTATATGCATCACATCAGCTGCAAGCTTGTAACTATGTTTGACTGCATTGTCACCGTCAAACAAAGAAGTAAAGAAATATGTTACTATCACCCAGCCCCAGTAAGCCGTTACAGATACAGGAAGTGAAAACATATAACAAATATGAAGTTTTTCAGCTATAACATTTTTTTACACAATTTGGGACTGTGTCAGGCTTAAAATCTCTGTTTATCACAAAGATGTTTCCAATTAATTCCTTCCACAATAAACTCAACCAAGAATATACTTTTCTGCAATGGAAAAGGCCCATCCCCATTTCCACAAATTTGTTGTCCAAAATCTTTTGCTAAGATGAATAATTAAAATTCAGGTGGAATCTGACAGCAGTTCACCCAAGACAAGGGTTAAAAAAGAGGTCTGCGGAATGTTGCCAAATTAATAACAGACCTATGTGAAAGGGTACGAAAGACGTGTGCGAGGCATTTTTAAAAGTCTTGCTGCAGCTGTGACAAGATCTGAAGACGTAGTCCAATTAAAAGTGGTAATTGCTTTGCTAATTTCGCCTATTAATTTCTCAGAGTGTAGCAAAGGGTAAGCGCATAATAGGTGAAATGTTTTAACCCTTCGTCGCTTAGATTTCCTCCCTCGCCGCCTCCGTACGGATGTCTGCATGCTGTCCTTGTGGTTTAATTGCTCATCTCTGCTCTCCGCCTCTTTTGCGCCCCTCTAACTCACTCTTTGCTTTGCTCTTAGACCCGAAACATCCCCCAAGACTGTGTAGGAGTTTAGGGAGTAATTACAGTAACTACTAACTGGTGCGGTAATACAAGGCATTACAAAACATATTTCAACAATATACTGTTCAAATGCCAGATTTTTGTGATGTACAAAAATTACACTCAGATAAATCAGTTCAGAATGTATTACACAATCTATGTGACCAAAACTTAACTGAAAAAATTGAAATCCTTTTTGACAGTGCAATGTGTTACAGACCGATGAACTGCGTCCTTAGTCAAAGTGGAAGAAATTATGAACAGTTCCAAATAGCAGCCACTGGTAGCACAAATCCTACAGGCATCTGCTATAAAAAAAAAAAAGAAAATGCCAAGAAAAGCCCTCTAGAACATCTGAAGGGTGAGAAGAGTGAGAATTAGAGGAGGCAGAGGAGGAGGATGTGGAGGTGAAGTGAATTAACCATGAAATGACCTCTCTTTATCTCTTAGTGAAATTACTGGGATTTTTTTTTGGGTGTGAGCGTGTGTTTTGACATGCAAAAAAACACTTGTGTTTGTTTTGATGTTTACAGTAAGTACAGTAAACACCTTGAATAAAGATACTTGAACATTTGGATCCCTGTGTGTCTATAGAACTATGACAAAGGTATGACCTCAAACTGACATAGCCTACCTCGTGAACAGAGAAAGCTAAAGCCAGAAATGTCTTTCATTCTTCCCATCAGTGTGTCGATGATGCATTGTGTGCTTTCTAATATGAGGGCTTATGTTGTTTGATACAAAAACATGTTTGTTTGTTTTTTTTTTTCATTATTATTAAGGTTTGAAGAGTTACGCAAGACATATGCTTTTCAAAGAGTACTAAGATGTTTGGAGAATTTGGTGAAAGGTTTTCTTATTTGTGTGAAGAGTTTTGCAAGAGTGTCCAATAGTCACTAAAAATATACTTAAAGGAAAAAAAAAAACTGTAATCAGAGGCACTTTAAATGGTGGCAGCTGACTCCCATTTAACATGAGTCTGAATGCGATTGATTCATTCTGAACACAGCCACATCCCCACTTATAAGAGGGTGTGCGCGCTGCTGCAACCACGTCATCTTGTTGATTTTTACTTCCCCGTCTCAAAAAGATTTCACTTTTTCTAAGCTGAATTGAACAGGTTATAGATCATATAAATAGTGGGAGACGTCCATCTTGTGCTACGTAACGACATCCATATGCCGGTGCGCATATGTCTTCACTGCATGCCGTTCGTAACTTTGAAATGTCGTACGTGAGGACAACAATAAACCGAGGGCCTCCTGTTCGCTAGTAAAATATGTTACTGTGTATTCCATTTTGCAAATAACATTCCTTTTTTTCTGGCTTGATGGCTGCTCAATGACGCCCCATAGAGGTGTCAGAAACATTTGAAAGAGCGCATGCATCTTCTATTTTGCTGACAATGTGTCCAGCCAAGTAATTTGTTCCTGCCTGGCTCCAAACGTGCGGAGAAGGCAGTCCATTGAATTGTCATCCGTCATGCTTAGTTAGACGCTTGTCAGCTGCCCAGTCGTGCAGTGGTCACCCCTGACCTGGAAGCATTATATCCAAATCACATTACACGGCCCCGGCTTCTTTATTTCCCCCTTTTGAAGTCACCCCAGCAAGACATCTGTCCGGCCCTGTTTGTGTTGACTTCCCACTCTAACGTCAGGTCTTAATTAGCTGATCGGATTTTCCGTGGGCGGGCGCCTTTTGTACGCGTCGAAGCTTGTTTGCGTATTGAAGGTTTCTACTGTGGACCAAGGTGACTGACAGGCCGTTCGGGAAGAGAAAATGCGTAGAAGTGGAATTCATTAATTGCGGCAGTAAAGACGGGGAGAGAAGATCCTTGTGTGTTCATTAGCGACGGAGGCTGGTTGACGTGGCCTTCTGCGCTTGATCATCACCGACGTCCTTTGCTCAAGTATTTTTGCAGCACCTGAGTCCTTCGTCGCTTCGAAGGTTGTAATTAGCGCATCTGTGACAAGTATTCGTCCTCGAACATGCTTTTTTTTTTTTATTTTCTAAATTGGCAGTTTAATGACATGTCCACATTAACACAGGTATTTTTATTTTAAATTTAAAAAATTAATGGGAAAATCCAAAATGTGATCAAATATTGAACACAAAGAGGGAAAAAATCTGCGAATATGTTGTTTTCAGTTGTAATATCACCAATCACCACTAGATCGCAGACGTCTCTTAGTTGCGCTTACACTGGGTCCTGTACTGACCTACACTACAACGCGAGTAGGCCTAATCACTTTTTGTGGAATTGGAATGATATGCAGGACAAACGCAGTACCTCCAAAATATAAATATTTCAGGTGAACTTTGTTGCGCAAACAATTACAAAATGAGTTTTTGCACTTAATGTTGGTTTCTTTTACAACAGTTTTGTGCTGTCTTTGAATGGGTTTTTTTATGCTAGTGAGCCCTTTGCATTGCATGTTGTTAGCTTCAAACCTTTTGTTGTTGGATTAGTATAGTGGAAATGTACTGAAAAATGTATAATTAAAAATGAAATATACATGTGCACAACTTTTTTCCATATTTAAAATCCCTGTATTAGAAGGAAGGCCTGTACTGTATTTGAGTTACTCCACAGGTTATTTTCACAATTTTGTGGGGAATCCTTCAAATTGCCCCCTTAAACGTAATCAAATGATAGAGAACATGTCACTTGTCGTTGCAAAGATATTGGCATTTGTTTTTGTGAGTTTCGAAATTGAATCCAAGTCTTACTGTCTGGCAACAATGTTTGCACATTGACTAGCATACACGCTTCTTTTAGCTCCTTCAATTGTCATCTTCTCAGTCCAAGGCCGAGCACCATTCAGGCGGAGCGCTCACAGTTCCCATCCGCCGCTCTGCCGCCTTCAATTAGCATTTAACTCATGAGTGTGCGTGAGTATCTCCTTCTTCTCCCCAAAGTAGCCAGGAATTCAATTTCTCCCCCGTCTGGCTCACACAATAGGCACACTGAGCCGGTAGGAGACAACCTCAAACTGATCCCGAGTCCTTACAATCATCTGCGCCTCCTTTTGTTTCCTGTTGTCCTTCGCCCTGTTGCATCTGTTTCCCTCTGTTGCCTGTATACGTCTCTCTTGTGGTGTCTTCAAGAAACCTGCAACAGCCATGCAGAAACCCATGTTCAAACATGCGGTCATACACTTTTGTACGCAATCCTACTCATTTCTGGCAGATTTTGCGTGTTTTCTTATGTCTTTGCATTGACTTGCAAGCATAAAATTGAGATACAAATGCTGTATGGTGGCAGTCTCAGATGGTATCAGTAAATGTTTTTAAAGAAAAAGGAGACTTCGATCTGTTTATTGCCACTCTAGGTTTACTGTCAAACTAAACATAAAATAAAGTGAATATCACATTGTATGTAAAACAACCCCGTGTCCTTTATTCCGCTGGCTTAAGTCTAATGCTAACATAGGCAATGTATGTGGCTGTGTTATAACACAAACTGTGCAGCAACACATACGGACAAACATAACAATACTCAGTCATTTGCTGTATTCGTCTTACGCGAAGATTGACCACACGGATCCCACAGTTCTAGGCAGGACACTTCCCACTGAATTTTGTTAAAAATAAATGACAAATTGTTTCCGTCCAACACATCCAATAAGATTGGATCATGCAAAGAAGACTGCAAGATGAACATGGTTTAACACTTCCAGACACATCATGTGGAAGTAATGAAGTCGGCTATCTGTGACGTGCTCCACGCGGCTCCGACAAAGACCCGTACGGTACTGTCAGAATCAGATGAGTCACAATAAAATAAGTCTTAAACCAACATTTGGGAAGCTAACAAATTAAGCTGTAACAAAAATGGTGGGTCAACTAAAATGCAAATAACCAGCTAACATTAGCCATATTTATAGAATTGCAGACCGTACTGAACGCTTTGAAAAGCAAATAGAAGAAGAAGAAAATAAATGCTATGTGGTATGGTATCCTGATGAAAGGCTGCTGAAAACTGTAACGGGTCACGGCAGGATAATTTGGGAGCCATTTACCGCACCAGACCAAACAGAATCATAAAACTTGGAGGAAATAAGGTTCAAGTTTCCGACTGTGGAGAAATTCACAATGACGAGGAGAAAATTTCCTCAAGGATGACAAGTTATGAGGGACGCGGGAGTGGAGCCAACTGTCTTTCAATTGCGAGCCGTCCACTCTATCCCCTCAGCCACGTCGCCCACAAGACTACTTCCAAACAACTGAAATTAATCCCCCTTTTTTATTAATCAACCACTTGGCGGATGCCTCACTCTTGCTCACTCATGTAGTCAGGCGACGTATTCTCTCCAGGATTTAGTTGGAAATCGTACAAAAAGTTAAGAACCATATTGCATTAGTCACTCAACTATCTTCCAGCAGCGTTGTCGTGCCTGACATAAACACACATACTCAGAAACGTGCTTTCAAGTCCTGCCACACGACACCCCACAAAACATGACACATCCTCCGCTATAGTTAGCAACTCAAAATTGCAATCCTTTGCCGTATATTCAAAGTATTTCAGTCATTTATGCTTTTAGCCTCTACAACGTGCAATGTTTTTTTTCTGTACAAAATCCTTTTTTGAATAACTTCTCAGCAGGCTGTGTGAGGACATGAACATGGTCACACATGGTGACTTACTTGATGGTGTATATATATTCAAATTTTGGGGGTGGTATAGAAAATGGTGGTGATGGTGGTAATCATGCATTATATTTTAATCTGTTTTTAATCAGTGGAACCCCTAAATTTTCTGTTATTAATTCACACATGAAACATACTGGCCTGTTTGTGTTTGGTGTTAAATCCATGTTTTTCCTTATAACTGGATATCAAAAGGATTAAACATATATATATATATTGAAATAAATAAATATTTAAGTTAATATTGAAATAAAAACTGAAACAGAAATAATTCACAACACTTTTTTTTAGTTTTGGCGAGCATGGGCCTCCATAACTTATTAGATTTTATAGTCACAAATAAACCAGACTGTATAAATAAAACCTTCAAAACTGGAATCTGAGATCATAATGTCACTCTAGTTGCACGTAAAATGGGTTAAAACGGTAAGGAAAAAAACATGGATAGAAAGATAATTGCATATAAAGACTTGGCACAATTTTAAAATGTATTTCTGAAAATGAATTCATAAGAGTTCTGGAAAAACCTGCGGTGTGACATCACAGGAAGTAGTCTCGTGTCACTTGATGAATAAAACATGCACTGCCCAGTACAAATGGAACAGCATTGAAAAGAATGCCGATGAATGTGTCATTCATTTTGATCAATTTTGACATCGAAGTACAACAGTGTCAGTATGTGGTTACAAGACTTGAATTTATTATTATTTCTTTGAGGAGGAGTTTTGCAAATCAATGACTTCATCTGTAGAGCATTTTTTTAATATGGGGAGCAATTTTATTCTTGCCTGAAGCAAGGGATTTATTAAAAAATAAAAACATTGTTGTGCAGACCTCAAAAGTCAAAATCAAAACTCAATACTCAATTGTGAAAACAAACAAATAACATCACTGATATAAATATTTTATACAATATTGACTCCGCTGGGTTGACGTACGGCATAGCGTAGTGTAATTCTTTTCCAGTTCCGGTTCTATTTAGCAAGTAGATTTTCTCTCCAGAGTCCAGACACATTTATTTGCCTGCTATTCTGTTGTTCAAAGTTGGATGTCACCCAATTAATTACGGTATTGAACGCGCTAGCCGTGTCAATCTTAGGTTAGTTTAACAATCAGCAGGAATTCTCCCTTTGTCAGAATCATACTTGTCAGAAATATAGCTTATTCACCGCCACGTAGGCGATGATTACTGATTTCGGAGCGACTCCGCAATGTGTTTAGCCGCAGCAGTAGCCAGGCAAAGCTCGTTGCTAGCTAGCAGCTTAAGTAGCACAGAGCGTTCCACCGATTCCAAATGACTGACAAAATGCTTTCCGGTTGGCTTTTCCTAACCATGACAAATAGTGACTACCACTGCCAATGGTATGGAAGGGTATTACATCTTACGCATGCGCAGAAGTTACTTTAATGGTCAGCGTCACTGTCTGTCACTGCGGTGTATTTTTCCAGCGCGACGTGCCGACAGACGTCCCGACGCCACAGGGGGTAAGCATTGGTCCTAGTTGGCCAACGTTTGTTTGGTCTATCAAGGCCTTAAAATGATCTTTTATATCAAACTCTACTTTTCTCCGGGTACTCCGGTTTCCTCCCACATTCCAAAGACATGCATGGTAAGTTGATTGGACACTCTAAATTGCCCCTAGGTGTGAGTGTGAGTGCGGATGTTTGTTTGTCTCTGTGAGCCCTGCGATTGGCTGGCAACCAATTCAGGGTGTCCGCTGCCTACTGCCCAACGACAGCTGGGATAGGCTCCAGCACGCCGGCGACCCTTGTGAGGATAAGCGGTTAGGATAATGGATGGATGCATCAAACTCTACAGCCAAGGATATCCATGGACCTGATTCAGTTTTTTTTTTTTTTTAAAAACAACTGGCTAACTGTTCGATAGACTCAAATAATAAATAAATCACTTATGGACAGCACATGAAATCAGCCATTAAATCCCAATCAGACATTAATGGTCGCTGGGTCCCAGGAGTGGCTTGTGTTACAGGGATTTGTAATTATTTAGAGTTGCAGTTTTGGGTTGAGTCTTGGTCTTTTGACTGTTTTCAGGAAAGTTCTGGTCTATGTATGAGGAACGACGGACGGAAATGAGCGCACAGAGCTACCCCCACAGCAAATTTTCTTCCTGTCATTTGACCCTGGATCCTACCAACTAAATACAGAAAATATGTTTTACCAAGTAGATATGACTTTAAATAAGTAGTTTAAACTAACACAAACTCAACTTTCTCTCTAGTGCCCTGTGGGAATAAAATGAATGAATGAACAAAAAAAAAAAAGAATGAATAAATAAATAAGGCTAATATCTAAAATGGCCTTAAGATGGTGCATGTCAACCAAGTTAGTATTGTGATGGTGACAGTGTAAACTTGGCTTTATCCTATGAAGGATTTGATTAATATAAAACACGATTCACTTACATATGTGCAGCATGTCACCTTGCGCCTGCACATATGTTCACAGTGTATTATTGTTTATTTACAAATACATGCATACAGTTATTTGTATGCTGCTTTTGTTGGTCTGTCTTTCCAAGGCCATCATCTGCTCAAGGTGAATTCACTTAGTATGTGCAAAATGCACGTGGCTCACCGCATTAGCATATCGCCAGTAAAACTCATATATTGTGTAATCATAGGGCTTTAAAATATTTTTTTAATGTATACATATACAACAGAGGTACACAGTTGGTATACACAACCACACACACACATTGGTGCAAAAAGCGGCTCTCCATCTGTATTTCCAAGCGTGTCCTGTAACCTTGGTCTAGACAAGGGCAAGGGACATTCATACACATTTATTCAAAAGGACGCTTCTCATTCAATTCTCTCCATATTCATAAGCAGTTTCGCACCCCCGCTCTCGTTTTTCCCTTTCAGCTTTAAATTAAAGGTACAGGAACGAGCCAGGTCTTTCATCTCTAGCTGAAGGGGGGGGGGGGGGAAGGTGGTGGAGAGCGAAGGCTTGTGTGTGTTAGGTGTGTGTGCTAGCCAAGAGGAAGAGGGGTGGGGGATTATTGGTCGAGGGGCAGACTCTCCACTCTCTATTTATTAGTCCCCATGCCCCCCACTCACACACGCACACACCCCCCCACACACACACCCACACACACCGACACACACACACTCCCTAAACGACACCTGGCAAAAAATGATTCATTAATTCAAAAAGATTTTTGAAAGCCATATTTCAAAGGCCTAGACAGGAAGGACAGAAGAGCTGAGTGGGCCTGGGTGAGGACCAAGTGGGGGGGGGGTCTGGAGAAGAGCGGCCGCCAAGGTGCTTTGGAGTACACTTCAAGTTTTAGGTCACGCTTAGCTTGGGGTGGAGGGGCCTCTTTTTGAGCCAGAACATAATCAAATATTAGTTTTTCAACGAATAATGCAAACATGCTAATTTTCATTATTGTATCATTATTGCATCATTGTTAGTCACTAGGGGGTCTATTTTCATAGTGTCTGGGGACAACTATTAGGGCTGCAGCTATTGAGTACTTTAGGATTCGGCTCCTACTTGAAATTATTTCGAATAATCAGGTTTCGATAATAAACAGAGGTAGGCATTTTACTAAAGTTTGCCGGTCCGTCATTCATCATCCGTCAGCAGACTGGGTACCCGTACGTGATCAGTCAATCCGTCTATTTTTTTTTAAGCCTGACCAAACTGTAATCGTCTGTTGGCCAGTTTGTCAAGTTATTCTAACCTCGCTTCTGTCAGTAAACATCAAAGGTCCGCCAGTCTATCTATCGTAAATCTGGGGGAAAAAAATTGGTCCAACAGATGAAAAATCAATCCATCCATCCATCCATTATCTGAACCGATTTGATTTGCTTACCTTAACCAGAATCCTGTAACACATTTTTGCCAAAAGATACAATCCTGGTGGATTAAAATGCTTCCTAGATCTTGCAAACCAAAATAAAGCAGAAATTACAATAAATGATACTTTTTTCTTTGAATTCGTCTTCTCCTTCATCTTCTATTGTTTTTAGCGGTTGGCAAACAGCTTTTGGTGCATTACTGCCACCTTGTGAAATGAAGTGTGGGCCTGAAAAATACCGTCTCACAACCTTCCCTCCCCACTCTTTCCAAAAATAAAAATAGAAATGTAAAACTTCACTCACAAAATCTTCTCTGTAAAACTGTCTCTGTAATCAACCATACTGGTCCTTTATTACTTCTTCGATTAGTGGTTTGAATAACGAAGGGTCATCCTAACTATCACATGATTCCGTCTTTTGTGCATACCGCTATCTGCTGTACATATACAGTCAGTACAGTCTGGCTCGCGTTTCCATCTCTCCTCAGCAAAACGGGTGTCCGCCAATAAATGGACTTTGAGGTCCGTTCAGACTTGACCAGGTTAGTTATGATTACACAAACGGACAAAAATCCACTTCCGTCTATTGTTAGTTTCCCATTTATAGTCCAACGTCAGCAAAACGGGCGTCCATCACAGATGGATAGACGGACCGGTCCGTTGGTCAGACAAACAAAACACACATTTCCACTTAATAATGAACGTCCGACAGGTTTTCACTTTTAGATAATCAACATTTATACTTAAATTTAAATTGTACATAGCAGCACACTATTTTCTTCTGTAGAAACATTAATGATTAGATTAGATTTTGGTCTATGAGGCAAAGTGATGTCAGAACCACTGAAGTGATTTTGACAGCTCAAACAACACACTTGAGTTAGCCTCATTTATTAAAAAGTGATTAATAGGAACGGCAACTGTGTCAGGCTATCAGCATCAAAGTGTGCAGACTCATTTAGGCCTATAAACTTGAATGCTGCCACCCCTGCTACCGCGACTCCGGGTTAAACACTGAAGTTCGCTAGAATTTATATAAGTACCGTATTGTCCAGACTCTAAATTGCTACTTTTTTCCTAGGATTTGAACCATGCGACTTATATAAAGTTGAGGCTATTCTGTGGCTTTTTCTTCCACTGCTAGGGGCGGTCTAATCGGAATTATGATACAATACAACACAATTGCCATTAACAGGATGTGCAGGTTGAGGAGTTCAAGAGGCAAGGGCACTATGCACTAGATTATGAATTAGGTGGTATGCGGAAGTACAGCAATTAAAGGTGGACGTCAACTGACAAACTAGAGTGGCAGAGGGCGGTGAAATGAATTTAAGTACCGTTTATTTTCACTTGGTTCTGTACCATTTTAATCAGCAAAAACGGTTGCTGCCGTGTTAAAAGGCACTGTTAGGAAAGAATTTGTTCAGGTACATGCATGCTCATTTACAGTTCAAAATCATTCTGTAGACGCAGTAAATATCAAATTTTTCAACATAGATAGGTGCGGCTTATAGTCCGGAAAATACGGTAAATAAATTATGAAATAATAACTACCGACCACCCGAAATGAAGCATTTTTTTGTCCCCAAATTGCTGCCCTTTGCCATTTGAAAATTCCATAATGTAATGTCATTAAATTCGATTAATTGTTCAATCTTAATACTGGACCCAAACTTATTCAAAATAATCGCTGTCACGTCATTACCTCAATGTGTTAAAAATGCTTCATGGTTCCCACTCTCCTCTACATCGCTCTCCTCGCCATTCACAGTTTTTCATTGGTAAATCCAGTTACTATTTTTAGTACCTGTTCAGCAGTTGAACCACAAGTGAAACTATATGGCTGGATTAGTTTACCCTATTGCTGTGCTTTGACTCTTGGCGTTACAGTATTAGATTTCATCATATCACTTTTCTTGCTGACCTCAATCTCCTATCAGATAAAATGTGTCTCCTAATTGTGGAGAAGTGAATACAACAGAACTTCGTGGTCCTCAACATTGATAAAGCATCCTTTCATATTTCTGGTATTGTATTGCTTTAATCTGTTCTGAGCCATCAGCCAGCAGCAGTTAATGTTGTGCTCTTCAGGTATTTCTGCACATATTCTGGGTTAAGATGCACTTTCTACAACCTGTTTTCGTTCCACCTGTTGGGCTAATTGTTCAAACTCGCCGAGCGCTGCGTATTTATCCACATGAGCGGCGAACGGGCCCGCAGCGCGATCGTGTGTCGGCCACTCCCAGTCGAGTTGAATCTTTCATACGACCACAGATGATGTGCTTAATTATAGATGGCAGGACAAGGCGGGATCCTTAGCCTCAATTAGACGGGGGCCATAGGGTGAGTGACCTGCAGCACGACTGTCAGTGCCTATTACACACTACACATGGCCAGTGACAGCGAGGGGGTGGAGGGCAGGGCCGGGTTACAAGGCCTTCGACTGTATTCTTTTCTCCACCGAGCTACACACCACAACCTGTCACACACAAATGCGGATGCGCATATTTTCAACTATTGTTTCCAGGGGAATCGATTGCATTGATTGTGTCATTGTGTGCATGTTGCTTTTAAAACAAATATGACACATGGGGCAAAATAGACCTTATCACCATGACGTCACATATACTTCCGGGTGGCAGTTAGCTCCGATGGCACCACTAATAAATACAGCATTCCATGTCATTTGATGAAAGCAGCGTGATAGAGAAAACAGGGTAAATTGGTTGAATGGTGATTTTAGCTTTCTTCTCTGCTGCCGTAGTTTGTTTGTGTTGAAAAGTTGTCACTTGAAGTAAATATCTTCAAAGGGAAATGGAACGCTGGCTGTAAGTTACATTTCAACATGTAAATTAAATCCAAGATGATCATTGAGGGACTGGCTAATTTTATACTTTTCTGTTGCTCGGACTCAGACATGTGCACATACGTTTTTGGAGGCGGGTGCTCCAGCCAAAAAAAAAGGCCACACATTGCTAAAATTATTCACAATGAAGAAAAACAGTCGTACAGGGTGGGCCATTAGTTTCCATATAGGAAAATATCTAATGTACATTATATATATTTTTTTAATTTTCATATACCCCAGCTATCGTAGGTATCATAGATACACAAACCTTATGTACGGAAACTCATGGCCCTCCCTGTAGATATCTTTAACTTATTTATCACTTTCTGTTAACCCAATCACTACCGTAAATGAATGGAGGCCCCAGTGGATATAAGCAGAGCTGGGCATTCCGCCTATGTGATTGACCGGTCCGCCCATCCACCTAAGACGAACGCCCATTTTGTAGGTGATAAACGAAAGACGGGAAACTTAATAGAATAGTCCCACTAAGCTTAGTGGGAAGCCCATTTTTTCCATCTATGTAATCGTCTATCGGCTGTTTTCCTGTTTTTTCTGTTTTTCCTGTTCCCCGAGGCTTTTTAACAACTTCTAGTGGAAGTTGGTCAAAGTTGGTAGCCGGAAAGGCTAACGGAAGCCCGTTTACAATGATAGTCGCACCGGCCTATAGGCCATTACTATTTGGTCCGGCCGGACAATAAGGCAAATAGACGGACAGCGCAAGGGTACACGTGCCCACAATTCTTACAAGAACTCAAATAAATTCCTGATATCAAAATACTTTTAAGGGGCATTGATGACAGCAAGGGTGTTATTATTATTTTTTGTTTTGTTTTATTTTTCACAGGGTGTTTTTTTATATGGGGCAAAAGAGCTGGTGCTGGAGCACCACTACTGTACTACAGTACAGTATCTGTGCACATGCCCACTCGGATTAGCGCTGGCCAGCATGCTGCAGCACAACATGCTACTCTAAACTCTAAATTTGGAATTTCTTGTCAACTGTAAACTTCGCAAACCATTGACCATGAAATAGCGTGCGTTTACTGTACTCGAAATATAAGCTGGAAATGTACTCAAAGTAGTGGTGACGTGACATCATGGCGAATAATCAACATTTTCTTTTTTTGTATTTCTATAACTTTCCTGCTTCTGTCTGACAGGTACACTGTTGTGTAATTGAGTCCCTAACAAGCAGCAACAACATGTTTTTTTCTCACGGAGGACACTGGGTGTTGTATGTCCCTTTTCCCAGGACCGGCCCATGCAGGCCTGCTGTCTCCTTGGAACAAAACCAGGCAAATAGCCCTGAAATGTATCATATAATGATTCCGACTTAATGACTGTGGCTTGGGGTGGTGGATGGCCTTTCTGTTCATCTCATAATGGTGCAGCTTTATTCTATGATTTCCAATGACGTGACATTGCTTCAATACGATATAGTGTGCTGAATGTAGATGATATACCACTTCATCCTTCCAGTTTGTTGCCTCTCCTGTGCTAACTCACCAGTGTGAACACTACGGCCAATAACCCCCAAGCCCCCTCGTCTTCTCTCCTTTGGGAACTGTTGATTAGGGTATTAAAAATGAATGGGGGTCGGTTTAGGGGGGTTCGTCGTATGGTGGTATATATTTCTGTTAATTTTTCTCATCCATCTCCTACCGCACCATGTACTAGGCCCCTCCCCCTCCCAGGTAGGCAGAATATGATAGCACGGTCCTGTCACGGCAATAATTAGGCCTATTTTCCATGAGGTCATCTTACAGGGACGCCGGATGGCTGTGGTTCGCACACTGGCAGCTCTGTGCTAAACTCTCCAAACAAACCACTTCCCCCAAGGACATGATGGTACACAGGGCCACATGAACAATTACTCAAAAGATCACCATGATTTTTTTTATATCGTCCAATCTCCATTATTATCAGCACAAGTCTTTCTAGATTTTTTGTCAGATTTAGTGTCTGTACTGAAAAGTAAATAAAGAGTAGTTTAACATTTTTTTCAACATCTCACTGGAACCGTTACGTTCCAAAATCATCACCTTTTAGTAGACAAAAAAAAATGGCATGTTTTTTCAAACACTAACATTGCATCATCAAAAAGGGCAAGCTATTTTCGACACTTTAGAATGATCAATAATTTGTAAGAATAGCACACACGCGTGGACAGATCAATAGGAAACCAATATGACCAATATGAAATTTACCAAATTTTGACACAGGTAGTTTCAAGCCGACGGCAGCGATATGAAGTAAACTTTTAAAACAAATGAAAAAGATGAACATAGAAAAATGTTAACACCACTTTTACCCATCAGTATGTTGACCCATATAAAAATATAACACAATGAACTACTTAACTGTCTTGAGTGGTTAAACAGTTATGCAAGATCCAAAACAAACAAATTGCCCCCCCCTTCTCCGGGGAATAATGAAAATGTCTTGAAATGTAAAGTTAAAGTTATGATGATACATATGGGTTAACGTCATTGCTACTTGTTGTTATCAAAACATGACAGGATTGATCTCTGCTTTGCTCCGGGGGAATGCTAGTTAGTAGAGGCTAAACTGAAAGTGCCACTTGTGCAGGCTGTCAACTTTGCTTGCATTTTCATGCTTTCCACATAAAAACTTTGGTGGCACTACTTCTTTAAGTGATACAACAGGTTTGTTGTGCTGCCTGTTATTGAGCGCACCGAACTGCGACATCAAATGCATCTCATCTAAACGCGAGTGTCAGGGCAGTAGCCAATCCAATGACTGGCCGGTATCGTCCCTTCCAGGCGACACACAGTGCATGAACTATAATTCCCAAACAAAAGTTCATACCCCAACTTAACCATACAGCTGATGTAAAACTGAGTCGAAATAAATCAATTTAAATTGAACACCCAAATCTTGTGCATTAATCAATTAATCATTTCAATTTCTGTTTGTGTTATTTTGTTTGTTTTCATTAAGTACAATAACTTGGGTAGGACGCGGGATGGTGCAGGGACAACCTGGCACAAGCTCACTAATAGTTGGTACTGGTTGCCAAGCAACCAAACAGGAAGTAGCCTGGGGCATTTTCCCACTGGTTTGGACAATAATAAGTAAGCAGATAGCTAGCAATGTATGTATTTGTTAATGTTACAAGCGAAAGCCCTTTTAACAAGGATGTGATGTGGTGCAAGTGAAGCATGTGTGGCTATGCCGTACAGTATTGTATTTTGAAGTCCAAATTTGTATTGAAAATGCTAAAGTCACGTTTTTACCACTTTTAACCAACCTTGTACATTCATACCGGCGAAGATATCGGTCCACTGCGATTCCTTATTTACCATGTCATGGTACGACTATTGTCTTGTGTCCCAGAGGTCGGGACACTGGAACAACACATTAGAAATGTTTCCCTCCATTTCCTCCATGCTGTCATTGCCACATTGGGTGTGCCTAAATCGAACATTTTTAATTAGGAGACCAACACCCACCTTGTGTGCCACCAGCTGCTGTAACATTGCGGCGTAGCACATAGACAATGAATGGATTGGTCGACCGTGTACTGTGCTGTGCTTAGTGTCGTACAAAAAGGCCTTTATGGTGTAGACTGGACATGAATAACACACTTCAGGTGTCATTGTCTTCCATTATCTCAAGATGGGACCGGCTCATTGAATAGGAACACAGGACTCCCACTAATTACAGCAACT
This sequence comes from Filicampus tigris, assembly GCF_054856515.1. Classification (NCBI taxonomy): domain Eukaryota; kingdom Metazoa; phylum Chordata; class Actinopteri; order Syngnathiformes; family Syngnathidae; genus Filicampus; species Filicampus tigris. Next base: position 10,007,658 of record NC_141230.1, on the reverse strand, counting down.
ACAGGGATGGTACTACACCAGGGCTAGGGGGCCTATAGCCTTGTCAGAAATCTGTATAGCCCCAGTTACGCCCCTCCAGCATTTTATTTGATATTCTAAAATATATTGGTAAGTTCTTTTCTCAGCCCCTGCATGTATCGGTCGCGCCCTCCTTTAGCCATAGGAGGAAAAAAATCCTGGAGCCATGCCTGAGCAACTACCTTCAGTGTAATAGTGAGTTGGATTTTTTTTGAATAATTTGCTTTTATTTGTTTCTATACGGTCCATCTTTACATGAAACTTAAAAATATGCTTAAATGAAAATAAGTTTGGGCTGCTTTAGTGATCTCCTCCTTGAGAATTCATCCAAATAAGCCCCAATCAGAAACAGGATTTATATCTGAGACAGATACAGTTCCAACACAAAATTTCCCAAAAATTCTTGCCCACACTTTTTTGGACTGAGCAAAGTGTCAAATTTGAAATTTCATTTTGAGGAGAGGGTGCAAGGGCCCATTCATCGCTGCACGCACCTTTAATTTCCATTGTTTGCTTTGGGACGAAAACAAATGGTTTGTCCAGCGTGACTGTGTTCTCACTTTAAGGTCCCAGCTAACATTAAACTACTGAGACCAGGGAGGATGAAGCCATCAAAAGGATTGTATGTGATGAATTCCAAATGGAGGATGCACGCCTGTTTGGAGATCAAGGATTTAACTGTCAAAACTTTACAGCCGGCATCAAAATAAAAGCCTTTAAAGTGTGACGTAGGCGTGACAGAGTTTGGTTTGCGGCGCCACACGGTGCCAAGTCGCAGCGCAACGGCATATTTTCGGCTTCATTCAAAAAATGGAGGGGGGGTGAGATGCTTGTTGGTTGGGTCAACAGCTGCAGGCTAGAATTAGAAATCAATTATTCAGCTTTCGACAAGCTCATTAAGTCTGTGAATAGGATTTTTTTTCTTCTGAGTCTGCCTGCTCATTTTTCCTAGCTTGCAGTTTCTAATTAGTGTTTTTTTTTTTCACTTGAAACTTTGAAAAATCCCCCCCTCATAAAAAAATAGGTAACCGTCAATTTTACACTTGCTGGCCCCCTCTATGAGCTCTCTGCCTGTGTGCGCTCAATGTGTGTGCCTACTTTGGAGACCACTAGGGTTGTTTGGACACTGTCTAATGACTGGAGTCATCAAGCTAAATTAGGCATTAATAATCCAAGAGGTGTAATCTGTGGAAATTAGGCATTAATAATCAAAGGATGCCTGGATATTATCCCGCATGGGCGCAAATGAAGCCGCACTAATCAGCGGAAGGGGCTCAAGACGACAAAAATGGGGGGAATGGAAAGATGCGCGTGAGTTTTATGGTGAGGTCGGAGGAGGGAGGCGTCCACGTTGCCACGGAGACGACCATCAATCAGCAGCATCAAAGTACGCTTGCGTTTCCTCAAACTGTTACAGTGCAGGATGGCTTATTAGCAAACGCTCCTCGTACACACACGCGCACACACACACGCAGTCTCCTCCCTCTTGCTCCCTTTCTCCCCTCTTCCTCTCCTCCTCCTCTCCACATTGTGTGTGTCTATCTGATCCCGTGGCCTTTTGTTGCGCTATGAAAGGCCCGATGCCACACTCATTATTTTCTCCTTTATCTCTCTCCCCACTGTTCTGATTAGAACAGTCGCCCCTGACAGACGCCCTCAGTCGCCTCCTATCCATTACATTCTGTGTGTATGTGCGCGCGCGTGTGTGTGTGCGTGCGTGCAACACATGTGAAGCTTACCTACCTATATAAATCGTAAGTGTCGTCATAACGCTCAAAAATGGCCAAGTGAAAACATGGCTGTTAATGGCCCTGATTAGATGAGTTCCTGTTTCCTTCTGTTCTGTTTTTGGCGATACACAAAAAGACCACAACACAACACCATCTCATTTTGCAATTTAAAAACAAAAAAAACATTTTTTTTTGTGATATTTTTAAAGCTCTCATTTATGACCTGACAGTAATCCATGAGTAAAATGAGCTGTGAAGAAAAATCTGCACTCTCAGGCCCCATCTTGTATATGTACTGTATATGTAGGTAACGACCAATCACGGCTCACCTGTTTTCTGAAGATGAGCCATGATTTTGTCGTTACTGAGATGGCTAAAAATGGTTGGATTTTACTGCTTCACAAATGCAATATTAATCAGCATACCATGTTTAGACTAGTCAAGGCACATAGAGCATATTTTTGCAAATAATTTTTTGGGGTTGACTTCAACTTTAAGAAACTGCCACGTCCGAGGAAAAACAACCAATAACGATAAGAAGGCGTAACTGCGTTCAAAGTTGCCACTCACTTGTCACTTTTGCCTTCAGGAGCTTTGCTGAAATGATTGCGGAATATCTACCTCCGGAAAATGAAAAAAATAGCCATCCCTCATTTGCCAACATTTGAGGATAAGATTTGCAAGCAGCAGAAAAGCAGAGGCTGCTGGGGATTCAAAGATAACGCAGGATTAGCAATATTTCTGCTCGACAGGCAAAATTATCACCTTTTTTTTATTTTTTTATTTTTTTTTAAATTGCACATTCCTAAGAATAAAACTCATTAACATTTAGCGGTATAGTAACACTCTATTAAGAGTAAGTCATGCTGCCAACGTAAGCAACCGTGGCAAACGTCAACTTGCTTACAGTGTACATCCCGTTCAGTGCATGTCTTGCGCAGCGTGCATGTTAGCGAGGGACGTGGCTTTGGTTAGCGCCTCGGATCTTGTGACGTGATTCTACATTAAAAATCTTTTTAGCAGTTTTAAAACCGCAAATTCACCCTTTAACAGTCATAGGGATGTACAAAGAAGTTAAATACTGTTCAAAAAACACTGGTACTGTATATACTGTAATGACAATGGCACATTGCGTCAGTCTGAGTCTCACCCATTTCACTTCGGTCATGCAAGTGAAAATAGCGGTCAACCGCCATGAGTTAGTCAATCATTAAATAATCAATTAAATGTGATTTTTTTTTATAGATGATCATGGGAATTTATGTTATCCATTCTTTCTGTCTCTGTAATACTGTAAGAACTTTATTAACTGAAAAAGACATTTTGTTTGACTATTTTTAATATCGCATGTGGCCTGACCGACTGTAATAAATGGACCAATTATTTTTGTCCCTTTACGATTTGTTTTTGAGTACCCCCGGTCTTGTGTTTGGTGTCATCATACATAGGCTTTCAAAGTCTCTAATCTCTAATAAGCTGTTTATGGCTAAAGATGAATTTATGCATAAGTCAATGGCAGAGAATTACGGACAACACTTTTAAATGTTTACAGAGCCATATGAAATATATTTCCCCTGTTGGGCGAGTGCTCTGAATATGTGATTTGCTTTTAAATCGCATTATCATGCACAAACCAACCAGAAATGTGATGCAATTCACCTGTGAGTTAATGGAATATGGCTTTAAGAGGGAACTAATTATGCCCGTTTAGCGGGAATTGAATGGCCGTTCTTTGGAAGGCCCGATTCCCAATGTAAACATTAATGGCCTCCTTGATTAACATAAGAATAGTGTGTTATTGTGCCGCCGCCCATTGGATATGTATCTGTGCTGCACCACACACACTGAGTGGACGCCCTAATACACGTATTACCTGCCTTATCTGCCAAAGATGCCATTTCTGTTTTATTGTTTGACTAATTTGTATAAAATTCATCTCCTAATTACAGTTTTAAAGCATGCCACAGTGGAGATTTTCGCTAGGAGACTAGCTTTTTTTCCCCCTCTTCTTATTCTGTCTCGCAGGTCTGTCTTTGGATGTTTTCAATAAATGAAACGCACCAGAAGGAGCAAAAGGAAGCAAGATGGCGGCGGAAGACACAGGAAATAAGGTGAGGTGTTAAATGGCGACGTGGCGAGCTAAAGGGCACGTGAAAGGAAGATGCGCTTTGACTTGCGGGCCCCCCCGGGGATGATGACCTTCTTTCACATTCTGCTAACTTTAACAACCGACAACGATCCCAGCCTGCCTTCTCGCATGCGCACGCATTGAAGTCCTGCACTTTACTTAAAGGCCAAACTGATGTTAGCAAAGCTACGCTACCACGCTACAAGTGGAATGCTCCACTAGTGGCACAACTTGGAATTCAACTGAAATTTTATGGTAAAAGTTGCCCCAAAAGGCAAACAAGGAAAATTGAGCATCTAATATTAACCTCAAGTGTGTTTTGATTTTTCTTTTCTTTTTTTTTGTTTACTTTTTTTTGACAGACATGGCGCTGAAATCCAGCCACCAGGTGACGGCATCTCCGTGCAAACACCGTCAAGTGCCTTCAAAGGGTGAATAATATTGCTTTACTTTACTTCCCCCCTTTAATGGCATGTTAGTTAAAGAGGAAGTCACCCCCCAAAAATTCTTTGTAATAATATGTTATACTGTATTAGGGTTGCCAACCGTCCCTTGAAAAACGGAATCGTCCCGTATTTTGGAACGTAAGTACGCATCTCGTATTGAGTTGTAAAGGGACGCACTTTGTCCCGTAATATCGTCAGAGTAAAAAATAATGTGTAAAATGTCGATGGAATTAATGGAACAACAGTTCTTTAACACACCACCTCCGCAAAGGCTAACTTCAAAATAAAGCTTACCAAATCATACATTGCGTCATTGATACCAATGCAATAGCCTTAGTAAGACTTTTACTTTGAAGTTGACCTCCGTGGTGGCGTAACAGCTAACTTGACTTTCGACATCTCAACTTGCCACCTACATCAACGCAACGCCATCCCAAAGTCATATTGACTCGCAAATTTAGGTTGCTAACAAACTGCTAGTTAATTACGCTGTCATTGTATGATACGACACAAGTCTCCGGCATTAGTAGCAAGCAGCTGTTATCGTTAGCAACAAGTGCCTGGCTGGTACTTCAACAGCTGTTCCTTGCTTTTTTTTTTTCTTTTTCAATATTGTGGAGATTATTATGTAATGCGCTGTCCATGTGTAAAGGAAGGTGCCTTAAATTGCACATAAAGGTAAAAAAAACCAAAAAAAACCTTATCTTCATTTATGTTATAAAAACACTTTTGCTCATTAAATAGTTTTAAGAAAACAATCAGCTCAAAATGTCTGGCATAATACCTTGTTATACACTGTACCACGTATAAAATAAGAAGATTCTTATTTTATACGTGGTACAGTGTACAAAATAACAAGGCATCCTGCCATTTATTGCGTTCTTAATTCCTAAATGGCCATATTAGACATTAGGAGTTTTTTTTAATGGGCAAAAGTGTTTTATAAAATAAATGAAGTCAAAGTTCTAATCATCTTTTTTACCTTTTTTCTTTTGCTGATTTGAACCCCAATCCGATCTCTGACTCAAAATCTGTGACCAATCTGAACCGTGACTTATTAGATCCATTGAATCACGAGTGAGTACCAAAGTCAATCTCCTGGTACTACTGTGAGTAGCCCATGAAAAAAATGATGTGCACCCCTGTTAATATGGGAATGTACAATGAATGTCAGCATTGTTTGGACAATCGACATATAATAATTTTGGAGTGGAATAAACAAGTGCAATTGATTGACAAGTATGTTAAATAGATTAATAATGCATAAAAGTAATAAATTGATGAATAATAGGTAAAGAATACACACACAGCCTTACATTAACTACGAGTTCAAAAAGATATGCATCATTTTTATTGTACAGGCAGTCGATATACTGCACTTAAACTATAAGTATAGTAAAGTGCAAGTGGACAAATATGTGAGAATGTTCTGCTGAACTGTTTAAAGGTGAGCTCATTTTAAGACTCAACTATGACATGTCTGTGTTTTACTCTGCAGTTGTCAAAGACGTTTCTGCCAAGGCAGAAAGATCTTTGCCCTTGGCAACACAAAGTGAATATTCTATAACAATAGAATCTTCTAAATTATAGATTGATAAATATATTATGTATATGAATTAATTGCAAATATCACTACTTTATCCTGAGAATCAATACTTAAAATTGAGCACTATGGATCTGAATATCGATATTTTGGTATCGCTACACCAATCCCTCGTTGAAGGCAGTCAGGTCGGCCGTCTCCGCCGATTAGGTGTCCCTTATTTATTTTTCAGGGAGTTGGCAACCCTATACTGTATGTTTTCTATTCAAATCACACACCTTGCTTAAATATATAACTCACTGATCGGTGATCACCCCCAAAAATCCTGATCCCATAAAGCCTTAGCAACGACATTATCTTAGTTTTAATTTACGCTTCCCCTCTCGAAAACATTTTTGTTTTTCATTTGAGTTGTACCAGTCATCGGCCAGACGACGCAGTGAACGCCTCACAGTTCTGAGGTTGGGCTTTCAAACCCAGACTCCAAGATGGATTCAAGTCACACTTTGATGGAAAAAAAAGTTTTGAAAGGATTTATCCCGGCCACCTATTTTTTCTATCACCAAAACCTTGTATTTGAACTTTTGATACTCGCTGTCGCTTCCTTATCTATTTGGTAATAGCTACACAGCAATTTATTGGCCAAAAGGTGCAAAAAGCAGGAGTGTTTTTGCACTGAATGGGCTGCAGGATATCTGTGCTAAAAAGGCATCTAAGTGGCTAAGTAGTTAATTTGTGCAGCTGCCTTTCTTACCTCAGCTCAACCTCACTGTCTGGAATCTCATACCCCCCCCCCACCCCCTTCTACCCTCCCCCCAAACTTGCAGATCCTTATAAATGTAAGACATATTTTTGGGTGGCGTCAGAGTAAAGAGTGCGCACTAATGGGCTCTGACCTTGTCTGACTGTTGTTCTTAAAAGTGGACTCAAAATGCTTCACCCGTTCTCCCTTCGTCAATTCATCTCCGCTCCTCGCTACATTCTTCTTTTCACTTTAAAAGACTCACGCCCTCGTCCTCCTGTGCTGTTTGCTGGGGTTTGGCCTGATAGCCATTAGTCTTACACCCTATTACATCAGTAATGACTTACTGTGAGCTCTAATTAGAGATGTGTTAGTGAACTGTCTTGCACCCCTCTCCTCCTCAGCTGCCTCCCAACCTCCATCACCATGGAGACGCTATTAGCACCTACCAGTTGCTGCTCCTGCCTGTTACTGACCGGTTGGAGAAGTAGTGCTATATAGCTAATTGATAACCAGAGACGCCATAAAATCTTGGCTCTAATTGTCTGGTAGGACGCTGAGCTAACATGCTTATATATTACAAATAAAACAAGTTGGTCTAAAAGAAGGGAATCACTGCATACATTACTTAATTCATTCATTCTCCGAACCGCCTAGCATGGCGCAACGCAGTCTGTGAAATTCCCAAACATGCTAAAGGAGGCTTGCACCTGCACAAAAATCACGGTGCGCCAGTATTGACGTGCGAGCGCAAATGTGCTGTCTACGAAAATAGAGCACTGACTATAAAATATAAAAAGAATTTAGCCACTGCGTGTTCCTGAAAGGTGTCTCAACAGTAAGACGTAAGACATCTGACTTTACATCCAATGTACGATCTGTTCTTATTAGTGATGCAGACTTATTGTCGATGATCCATATATTACAAATAAGCATAATCAGTACAGAAACTATACAGGTGTAGAGGCAATCAACATTCTTTACTGTTGTATACAAATGTGATAAATAAGTTAACAGCAGTTCTTAAAAAAATTAATAAAGCCAATAAATGATGAAGCCGACAAGCGGCTTCAACATTTTTTCCATTCTTAATTGTCACATTAGTGTAACTAATGATGGTGTATTTTTAAAGTGACGTCCCCTCGCACGTTTTAATTTGGAAACATTCCTAAGCGTCACACAAGGGTGAATTAAAACAAGTTAACCATATAAAGCAAAAAAAAAGAGCGCACTGTCAACTTTACTAACAAGTAACGTAGCGCATGGTGACACCTTAATGGTGAGACCTGCTTGCTTCATGTAATGTCATGAGTGTATTCTTCTTTGCTTAACAACCTTTATTGAGGCTGGTTGGTCTTTTTGAATGTTATTAGGAAAAATGAAAGCCAAAGAAAAAGCAAAACTGGCTGATCCTTTGCATAAGCGTGTCGTCGCACAAATCAACTTTGAGCAAGAGTCTGCTTACTTAAGTTGCATAACTTCCCGTGTACCTTCTTCCCTGAAACTTTTTGAGAAACTGCAACTTTAGAGATATAGTTTTTCAACTTTGAACATGAGTCTGCTTAAGTCAAGTAACTTCCTGTGAACCTTCATTTTGTCTTAACTCACTCGGTGCCAAGGACATGTTTATGTCTTGACATATAAATATGTCTTTGGGATTGAATGAGTTAATCAATATTTATTTAACTCATTCCCGCTCACATACTTTATTTAACTCATGTATAATAATAATCAATTAGTATACATTGATTAATAATGAGTTCATCAATATTTATTTAACTCATTCACTGCCAAGGAGATATTTATTTGCCTTTTCACAGTCCAGCCATTCAATCCCAGGAACTTATTTATGTTGTTTAAAATATTTTTCAAACGTTAGGGTAAAAGAGGGTGTGAAAATGTTTGGCACTGAATGAGTTAACAAGCCTTGTTGAGGCTGCTGCTACTTTTGGAATATAAATGCGATGTTGCAAAACTTGAGATTTGGAAGGATCTCTGATGTCTCCTGTAAGACATCATACTTCAACTTCAGAGGTATATTTTCCCCATACATTCAAACTTCAGAGAGTCTGCCATATATCGAACCGTACCTTTTGATAAATACCCATTTTGTCAAGGTTTTCTTTTCAACCTGCTCTTGTGGGCTCTTCCTGTGATACTTATGTCATGTCACTTCCTCTGTATCTTCTTAATGCCCCTTAATAAGACTGCTCCTTCATTTGCAGTCAGTGTTGAAAAAACAAAAACAAACAAAAAAAAAACGTACAAACACATCCAGTGAACGCTTTGATGCTCACTTAACTATGGTCCTCTGTTGTACGATGACATCTCGCAGGTGAACTCTGAAGTTTTGCGTGATTTTGGAAGCCTATTTTACCAGAAAATTCCAAACAAGTATGACCTTGAGGCAGGGCCCCTAAATGGTGGCATTTTGCTCCTAAAATTTGAGCCGGTGCAAGTAAATAGTTTGTGATTGACTCGCAAAAGTATAAGCAGTAAATTTGATATTCAAACAAAAACTAAGTATATATGTGTGTGGGGGGTATAAAGAGAGAGAGATTCTTGAATATTTTTTGTAGCTGACAAACTTCTGCTCCACACATCAGCCCATTTATCAGTAATGTAGTGAAGTGTGACTATTTCGCATTTTGATTTACAGTGTTTACCTAAATTTTCAGGTTAGGAGCACAGTGGCTCCTAAATTGAAAAAAAAAAAGGTTTGTCTGGAGCCCAGCTTTGAAGGCCTTCAACTATCGAGGTTCTACTGTAGTGAAGCATATCTGGATGAACACCCATTTTGTCAATCAGATGCAGTGCCATCCAAAATTATTGGAATAACAAGGTCAATTCCTTTGTTTTTGTTTTATACTTAAGACATTTTGGTTTTAGATCAAGCAGTTTGCACAAAAGGTCTGAGTTCCAGCTTTTATTTCATGGCATTTACATCTAGATGTCTTAAACAAATCAGAACCTTTTTTTTTGAAGCCACGTGCAGCATCTTTCAGTTCTTTTTTTGTTTGTGGGCTTTCTCCCTTCAGTCAAAATGCATGCTCAATTGGGTTAAGGTCTGGTGATTGACTTGACCAGTCTTGGACACTTCCACTTTTTCCGCCTGATGAAGTCCTTTGTTTTGTTGTCAGTGTGTTTTGTGTCTTGTTGCATGATGAAGCTTCATCCAATTCGTTTGGAGGTATTTTTCTGTAACTTGCCCGTCAAAATGATTTTGTAGACTTCAGAATTCATTCTGCTGTTATCATCATGAGTTAGATCATCAAGGTTCTTTGGCCTGGGTTTTTTTTTTTAACACATCTAAATGTAAATACCATGAAAGAAAAGCTAGAATTCTAAACTTTTGTCTTATATTCATCTTCTGATCTAAGACCCAAATGTCTTTAACCTTGCCTGGGCTTGATTGTAATGCTCATGTAAACAGGCCACACGAATCGTCTTTGAATGCAAGTCTGCTTACTTCACTTAGCTTCTTGTGTCGTCGTCTCTAAACGATCCTCGTTGCAACTGCTCCTTCTTTTGGGATAAAAGTTTTGAAAAAAAAAACTGAAAAGAAGAAGTCGAACCCAACCAGTTAATCCTTTGATGAGGTACGCTGACGTTGCATTGCACTCTGAAGATTTTCTCTCCCTGTGCGCCGTATTTCTCACGAGAATTCCAAACAGTACAACTTGGAGGGCATTCCAGCTCCGAAGTCCCATTGTAGTTTGGTCCCATTTACTTTGTACGTCTTCATCCAAACATGCTGCACAACCCCTCCTTTTCTGAAATAATAATGGGATGTTTCTTGTGGGTTTGTCAGCAGTGATAAGATGATTATCTGAAAGGTCTGTGGCACATTGTGGAGAGAGTCTCGCCCGCACTGCTGGAGTAGGTAATCCCGGGTAATAGCATTATGGACACAGTGTTTTCCTAAAGACCATGATTATCCACTGCTGTTTGCCGGCGGATTGACATTGGCCTCCCTGGTCCTCTCGCTCCCTCCCTCTTTGTATTCCCACTCACTTCTTCTTGGCTGTCGTCGTGTCATCCTGCCTCTGACTCACCACTCCATCAGGCCCTTGTACCAGATGAAAATAGAGCGTGCGGAAGCGACAAAAGCACAAATTGCTCGTAGACAAGAGTGGCCTAGATTTGAATGGCACGTTACAGTGCGGAAGGCGCGCACCTTCAGCCTCGGCGGTTTGAGGTTAGCGCTCGGCTCCGTGTGGACGCCTGTAACCTATCGCGTCATTACAATGACTGCAGTCATGTGACTGACGTCCTGTAAATAACACCGAGTTGTGTTTCATCTCATGTGGTTATGTCTCTTCTATCTATTCAGATTGGACTCTTAGCAACTCAATTAAAAATGAGGTGGGGGGCGAGTGAAAGATGGCGGACCGGCCTATAAGCGATTACTATTTGGTCCGGCCGGACAAAATGGCAGATGAAGGGACGGCGGAAGGGTACCCCAGTTCGAAACCGGCCCCGACCTTCCTGCGTGGAGTTTGCATGCTTTCCCCGTGCCTGCGTGGGTTTTCTCCAGGTACTCCGGTTTCCTCCCACATTCTAAACACATGCATGGTAAGTTGATTGGACTCTCTAAATTGCCCCTAGGTGTGATTGTGAGTGTGACTGTTTGTCTCTGTGTGCCCCGCCTACTGCCCAAAGTCAGCTGGGATAGGGTTCGGCATGCCCGAGACCCTTGTGAGGATAAGCGGTTTAGATAATGCATGGATGGCTATATATATATATTTTTTCTTTCTCTTTCTGATTAGACTTGATTAGTAAAGGTCTATATAATTTCTTAGAGCTCACAGTACATGTCAGAGAAGATGAGAATCATGAGGTCAAAGCAGCTGCCCAAGGAGATCAAAGACAGAATTGTGGCAAGGCACAGATCTGGCCAAGATTACAAAATAATTTCTGCAGCACTCAGAAAGAGCACAGTGGCCTCCATAATCCTCAAATTGAAGAAGTTTGGGACGACCACAATTCTTGAGCAACTGAGCAATCATGAGAGAAGAGCATACAAATACATTTCTGTCAAAAGTTTCTAGTTGTTTCCACGGAAGTGCAGTTTTATTTAATTTTAGTTTTATACACCTAACATGTTCAAATGCCCAAAACATTACCTGTTGCCTACAGTTAAGGTGAAGGTCAATTAATTAATACACACCAGCACAATTCCAGCAAAGTCCATAATGTCTCTAAATAACAATATAAATCTGCAAACACATTGCTTTCACTCTCATTACAGATTGAGTAATTTTTTCTTTATTTTACATTTATTGTACATGGACTTCTCTGTCTACTTATGTGACAGTTAATAATGCTAAGATGTTAATGTAATGTTTTCTGTAGCAATTAAAACTAAAGCTTCAGTGAGAGTTTGAGCCGGGAAATGATTGTTTCTATTTACATCCAAATAATTCAGAGGGCGAACAAATTGTTCGACTTTAATCATCAATCACATTTTATTTATATAGCACTTTTCATACATAAAAATGCAACTCAAAGTGCTTTAAAACATTCAAAGCAAAACATAGAATTATCTTCAATCAAAAGAAAAGATAAATTATTTAAAAGTTGTTGAAAGCCAAACTAAAAAGGTGTGTCTTGAGCTTCCTCTTAAAAATATCAACAGTCTCTGCAGACCTGACATCCTCTGGCAGGCTATTCCAAAGGTGAGGACCAAAATGGCTGAATGCAGCCTCGCCATGCATTTTGGTCCTCACCCTTGGAATAAATAAAAGGCCGGCGCCAGAGGACCTCAGGATCCGCGAGGGCTGGTATGATAAAAGCAAATCAGATAAATAAGATGGCCCAAGACCATTAACACATTTATAAACTAATAAAAGTACTTTAAAATCGATCCTGAAACACACAGGGAGCCAATGCAGCAATTTCAAAACTGGCGTAATGTGCTCCCGCCCTCTGGTTCTCGTCAGCACCCGAGCGGCTGAATTCTGCAGTAGTTGCAGTGGTGAAATGCTCTTTTTCGGGAGGCCAGAGAGCAGGGCATTACAGTAATCTAAACGACAGGAAATAAAGGCATGCATCAGCACTTCCGTGTTAGCCTGAGAGAGAAACGGGCGGACTCTGGCGATATTCTTAAGGTGATAAAAACCAATCTTGGTTACATTTTTAATATGAGGAATAAAACTGAGCTCAGAGTCAAAAATGACGCCAAGGTTCTTCACACAGTGTGAGGGATTAAAAATGTGTAGTTTTGGTAAAAGCTTCTCTCTCTGACCTTCGGGACCGATAACTAAGACCTCAGTCTTGTCCTCATTAAGCTGTAGGAAATTATCTGCCATCCATGACTTGATATCTAAAATGCAATTTAAAAGGGTATCAATGGGTCCTGTGTCATCAGGAGACACGGCAATATACAGCTGCGTGTCATCAGCATAGCTGTGAAAGCTGATGCCGTGTCCCCTGATGACATCCCCGAGGGGAAGCATATAAAGATTAAAAAGTAAGGGGCCTAAAATCGAACCTTGAGGAACCCCACATTTAATTTCATGAGTTTTAGAGGAACAAGTATCCATACTTACAAAGAAATATCGGTCTGTGAGATAGGAATAAAACCAGTCAAAAACAGTACCAGAGATGCCCACTAGATTTTTAAGTCTATTTAATAAAATTTGGTGATCTACTGTATCAAAAGCAGCGCTTAGATCCAGTAGCACCAAGACTGTGAGTTTTCTCACGTCTGCAGTGCACCTAATATCATTTAAGATCCTTAAAAGAGCAGTCTCCGTACTGTGGTTCATCCTAAAACCAGATTGATATTTCTCCAAAATATTATTTGTATTTAAAAAATGATTCAACTGGATGAAAACCAGTTTTTCTAAAATCTTACTTAAAAACGGTAAGTTGGATACGGGTCTGTAGTTATTAAAAACGCTCGGGTCAGAACCGCTCTTCTTCAGAAGGGGCTTCACCACCGCCGTTTTAAAGGCAGCTGGGAAGACGCCTGTCTGAAGAGAGCAATTGACTATATTTAAAATTTGTTCTTCAAAAAATCCATAAAATGTCTTAAAAAGAAATGTGGGAATTGGATCCAAAAGGCAGGTTGTTGGGTTTACCTGGGAGAAAACTCGAACAAGTGTCCTTGCATCAACCAGGGCAAAACTTTCCAGTGTTTCCTCATGTAAATATGATTGTCCGTGTGACAGTTTTTTAGTCCCCTGTCACTTTTTATATTATACAGACTTAAAAATACATATGTGAGCAGATGTGCAAGCTTGCTGACTGACTTTAAATTATATTAAAAGACCAATGGCTCTACAGCGATTCATGGTGACTTGGATCTTTCTATCCCTGTGTCTCCACATGCAGATGGTCATGAAGCACTTGGCAGCGTCTGCGGCTGTCACAAGCACATGTTTGCAAGCTGTCCAGGCTCACATGTAAATGCAATTTGGAATGGATAGAAATCGATAGAAATGGCTCCTAAATGAATTTTTAATGGCGGGGGGGCCGGGGGGGTTGAATCCCAAAAACCACAACCCAAAATCCATCCAAGCCCCCACACCATCTTTCTCTCACCGTCATGGAGGTGGTTATTTGGGGATGGGGGTTGGGGTGGGGGGGCTTGCTCACCAAGTATTGCCCCCCCCCCTCAAATCCGGCACAGCTGCCTTTCACAAGCAGTGCAGCTCCAGCCCAATCATGCTGGAGAGCCACAAACGCTCTATTTATTAGAATACGTGTTTGCTATTGTTCTGTGCTATACACACAAAAAAGACAGCCCCCAACCCACCACCCGCCCCCATTATGTTAGCAGCGAGTCCCCTTTTTCCCAGAGAGCAACAATAACTTGGAATCGTCTTTTTTGTACGTGTGGATGTGTGTGTGTAGGTGTGTGCGGGTGTGTGTGTGCGCGTGCGTGTGTGTGTACGTGTGTGCGTGCGCGCGCGGGAGTGTGTGCTTGTAAAACTGTCATTCTTCCCTCGTCTGGCCCACAGTGGCGTGGTGCTGTTGTCTCTTCTGCGGGCATCGAGTGCCTCGGATGCCCCTGGCACCGCTCGAGCTTGTATTTTGCGGCCGTGCATGCGCGTGTCGTGGCGCTTTATTTTTTTGGGAAGGGTGCCACTGTATTTAGATTTGAGGAAATCTACCCGCTTTGTCTGCAGTGGAGTGGAGTGGAGTGGAGTGGAGTGGACGTGCAGATAGACGCGTAAGTAGGGGGGAAAAAGGAGTCTTCTGCACTTTTTCGCTTCCCGTGTTGTGCGTAAAATGACTTTTACGCGCACGAAAGGTGGAATTGGCGCAACAGAAACGAGAGTTGTCAGTTGATGATGTGTTTTTTTTTGTTTTTGTTTTTTGTTGTTGTTGTTGTTTTGCTCTGTGTATTTTGTGAAAGGGGGAGGCTATATTTGATGGCCGTGGTGAAACATTTATTCTAGCATGCGTTATTGGTATTAATATTAATGTGTTCAAATACGACTCCTTTAACACGTCAGGAAGGTTTACTGCAGGTTGCCGCCCTTTGACGCTATGACTTAGCAATTTTTTTTTCCGGGCAAAGTTTTATCACTCCTAAAGTGCGTGTGCGTGCGTGTGTGTTTCGTTTCGAGCCTATGGCAGCGTGGAGGAAAGGTTGTCACCGGTGCTTATGTCATCATCATCAAAGGTTAAATCCCAGCAATGTGTCCAATCCTCAACAGTCACTTGGCACACACACAGACCAACTCAACATTATCACTCTCGCCGGTGCTTGTTAGTGAGTTAGTTAGTTAGTTAGTTTGTTTGTTTGTCTGTTTGTCTGTTTGTTTGTTTGTGGAGTCGTCCATAGATTGATGACAGATTGAAATTGAAAAGTAATTTATTTTCTATATCATGAATCACATACTTGTGTAGAATGATCAATAAATGTTTTAATATTATCATACGTCTTAATATTGGAGTAAATATTGAGCTAAACTCTAACTAAATTGACAATTGGAAAGTGATTAAACCATTACTGTCACGACTGGGAATGGACTTTATTTATTTCTAAATAGTTTGTTTTTTCTCCATATTGCAGTCACTGGATTAGAATAGCGCGAAGATAGTCGTTTTTAATTTTTAAAACTACGTGACCCACAATGCAATGGGCAGTGACACTTGTCCCCTAACAGGGTGGTCCTCATGCAGCGTTCCTTTCGTTTCCGCCCAACTAATGCCAACTAGAAATATAAAAATACAGGAGGAGTCAATTCCTGTCCCGCAGCTATGGCACCTCTAATATACACTTTTTGTACCCTTATGTACCATGAGATTCTTTTTAATGGATTTGCGTTTTGATTTTGGATTTAAAATGAACGTTCTGTGTCTGTTTTAATTTAAGAGATTTTACAAAAATATGACATTACAATCCGGGAATTACAAACCACTACTTTATGTTGAGTAACTTCGTTTCCTGAGGTTCGAAAGCATTTGGATAATTTGCTCATTAAAGTTGACTCAGTTTGCTCATTAAAGTGACCATTAATTGCCAAATTAAATTGAAAGTTAATATAAGTATTTGGTTGGCTGGCACTGCCACTTATCTATCTATCTATCTCTCTATCTCTCTATCTCTCTATCTATCTATCTATCTATCTCTCTATCTATCTATCTATCTATCTATCTATCTATCTATCTATCTATCTATCTATCTATCTATCTATCTATCTATCTATCTATCTGTCTATCTATGAATGAATGAGGCAATATCCTATTGCAAGTAAAGGAAGCTAGGTTTAAAACTAAAAACATCAGTCTGAAAGTGAGCAAAAAGCTTTATAGTATAGCTACAACCAACAGTTTGGTTCATCCTTAAAAAAAAAAAAAAAAAAGCCGTCTCATTCAGAAATGAGCCTCGTCCATGTGTTGGGCTAGCCCTAAACCTGAAATTGAAGTGCACATAAAAATGATATTTCCTTAATGGTAAATGTCATATTTTTGTGAAATAACGGAAAGATTTGCAATGTAATTTGGTGGTGCATGACAACCCTATCATGAAAATTAAAGTAGTTCAATTCCACATTGCCAAATGCAAAGTTAGACATGCTGTAATAAAAATCCTGGTTTGAAGAAAAGAAAGAACACCTACTTAATAGTAAAGTGAAACTAAACTTGATTTTGTTGTTGTTGTTGTTATTTACTTGAGTTGTCAGATGTGTAGTGTTTGGAAATGTTTAATTCCTTATGTTATACTTGTGGGATCGACACCCGCTTGCTTCATTCTTCTTCCGACGTGTTTTGCTTCTGGAGTCAGCTGACCCAACATATGCAAATGAGCCCGCCAGCTAGCTCCTCATTGGCCGCCCGCGCCTCATTTAAGTGCTGTCAGTGCGCGCGTCACATGGCCGCCGCTGCAAGCAACTTGTCAACTCCGAGTGGCTCCAGTGTGCATTCTGTCACAGCGGATGTGAGGCAGCAGGGCGACGGCTTGGAGAGCCCTTGTGGGAATATTGCTTATGCTTTGGCGCGCTTTAAAGACTCTTGCAGCCACTCTGGTCACGCGCGTGCGCGCGGGCGGCTCACCCAACTTGATTTGAATTTATCTTTTCTTGCTGGTGAAGTTTTTCCAAACGAGCCGCTCGAATGTATAGCATGATGATGGAGACCGACCTTCACTCCCCCGGCCCCCAAACCAACACGGCCGCGGGGCAAACGGGGCCCAACGCGGGCTCCAAGGCGAGTCAGGAGCGGGTGAAGAGACCCATGAACGCCTTCATGGTGTGGTCCCGTGGGCAGCGGAGGAAGATGGCGCAGGAGAACCCCAAAATGCACAATTCCGAGATCAGCAAGAGGCTGGGGGCCGAGTGGAAGGTGATGTCCGAGGCGGAGAAGCGGCCCTTCATCGACGAGGCCAAGAGGCTGCGGGCCATGCACATGAAGGAGCACCCGGATTACAAGTACCGGCCCAGGCGGAAGACCAAGACGCTCCTCAAGAAGGACAAGTACTCGCTGGCCGGCGGTCTGCTCTCCGGAGCCGGCGGCGGGGGAGTAAGCTTGGGTGTCGGCATGGCGTCCTCCTCGGCGGGCCAGAGGCTGGAGAGCCCGGGCGCGCCCCACGGAGGCTCCGCGGGTTCCGGCTACGCGCACATGAACGGCTGGGCCAACGGCGCCTACCCGGGCCAGGTGGCCGCCGCCGCGGCGGCCGCTGCCATGATGCAGGAGGCGCACCTCGCCTTCGGCCAGCACCCGGGCGGGGGCGCGCACCACCTCAACCACCACCACCACGCGCACCCGCACGCCCACCACGCGCACCACCATCACCACCACGCGCACAACCCACAGCCCGTGCACCGCTACGACATGAGCGCGCTCCAGTACAGCCCCATCTCGAACTCGCAGAGCTACATGAGCGCGTCCCCGTCCGGCTACGGCGCGCTCAGCTACACGCAGCACCAAGGCTCCGGCGTGTCCTCCTCCTCCTCCTCTTCTTCGTCCTCCTCCGCCGCAGCCGCCGCCGCCGCCGCCTCTTCCATGGGCACACTTGGCTCGCTGGTCAAGTCGGAACCCAGCGTGAGCCCGCCGGTGAGCGGAGGCCCCCACGCGCGGGGCCCCTGTCCCGGGGACTTGCGGGAGATGATAAGCATGTACTTGCCCACCGGGGAGCCGGCGGACCCCGCCATGCAGAGCCGGCTCCACGCCTTGCCGGCGCACTACCAGAGCGCCGCGGCCGGAGTGAACGGGACGGTCCCGCTCACACACATTTAATCCCATTCGAACCCAATCATTGGAAGTGCAAAGGAACACATAACCAAATATTTACCTCTTTTCTAGCCCCCCTCCTTGCAAGAACTACCTGTATTTTGTACAGAATGTTTAACACGTGTAAATGAAGGCTCTTTTTTGTTGTTGTTCTTGAGGAGGGGGCATAAAACTGCTGATATTTTTGGTTATCGTGGTATTATATCGTTTCCAGTCTAATTTACGCCTGGTGCACCTTGGGCTTACCCCCATTTTTTTCCATACTGTAAGTTATTAAAAATGTCAAGACAATAATGCAGAAAGTGCTTTAAAAGAAATGGGTACAAAAATATCTTTTTACATTTAAAGCGTTTGTGTTCCAACCCTTCGTTCTATTGTTGTAACACTCTCCACTCTTATTATTGTACAATTGTGAATAATTTTAATATTTGAAAGAAGGATGACTTGGCAACGTGCTGTTGTAATTTATGTGCTTTTCTGCTAGCGAAAAGCCCTGACTTACTGCAATGATTAAAAAAATGAATGAAATAAATTTCACAAGATGTTGCTTTGAATTCTTACGAGAAATGACTGGATCTGAAAATCTTCAAAATGTTTTTAAATTTAAAGCCATGGCTGCCACGAGGTTTTAATCGTCTTAAACTTGAAAATCCTTCAAATGAATGATTTATTATTTTTAAGGCGTTTTGTGATCGCCAGCCCTTCATTATGCGGGATTGAAATTATTAATTATTGATGTCACTTTTATCGTTTTTGACAGTGCAAATAGGCCAAACTGATTTATGATTCACATTCTTTTCCAGGCTCTTAAATAAATGCCATCTTTAAGACCTCATATGACGAACCACCTGTTAAAGTATATTGACGCTATACTTATCGTAATAAATAATATTTAAATTGCTCTCCATTTTTGAGTTTTAAGGAAGCAGATTATGAATTTTCATCTTTTTTTCATGGAGGTTTATTGTAACTGGCCTGTAAAAAACATGTTTTTCATTTATTTATTTATTTGTTATTTTTGTTTTTTGTTTTTTTGTTTTTTACATATCAGTAATTGCGCTCGCCTGTTCAAACGCAATCAAAAAAACGTTCTAACCTTTAGGCCGAATATGTTGAATATTAAACTAAAATATGAATGCAAATGTTTCATTTAAAGTTCAACGAACATTGCTCTAAAATAGATTATCGATTGCATAATGGTGTTTAAAAAAAGAGGAATGTATATTTGCATTGAAAAAAAGAAACCAACAAATTTGCAGCTAAGTAATGTTGTTATTTTGCCACATTGAGTCTATTTTAATTTGATCCCACTTGATCGTTGTAATTATAAATGTGACATATGTAATAATTATTTCAAATATGATTAATTTTCAACTGGGTCAACTTTTAAAGGCGGGAAAAGGTTTGCGACAAGTTTCATGCTGGGTGATTGACTGCCAATTTCTATCGAGACGTGGATGACAGTTTGGCTTCTTTTATTTCCATTTTTCCCCAAAATATTAATAGAAGCCCGTGCCAATTAGATTAATAACCATTCTATATTATTTTTTAATAGCGAAAACTGAGTGCATTACGTCATTATTTTTTGACAGGCCCGGGGCTGGTTTTGACATTTACATACTATTTTTTTTAATTGCCTAGGGGTAACTTTATTCCTACTTATGCATTTAGAAAAATATAATTAATGTGGAATCCATTGTGAAACGGCATCTTGGTTGGTTCACACTTGCTGAAAACTGATGCGTCTTGTCAATTAAAGCTGCGAGGCCTTACTTTTGTGTGTAAATAAATGCCGTTGAACGTGGTGTGGATTGACAAAAAAAAAAAGAAAGAGTGAGAGAGAAAGAAAAAAAATAAGTAATCATTTGGAGTCGTTGTGCGTCTTTTCGTGTAAGAGATGGCGGGATACTGCAGGCAGGCTTTTAACCCGCGCAACTGACACCTCAAGACGGGCTGGGGGGCTGAGACGTATGTAAGGATGCATGTAAGAATGCATGTGTTTTTTAACGTTGACCATTCCCAATAAATCTCTGCAAATGTGCGCCACTGTTATCTTGTATGCATGCAGGCCACTGATATATTCCCTGCAAGGGCTCCGGCTTGCTTAAAGCCCCGATCCCTTGCACTGCCATGTCCTAAATGGGGATAATTAGCGTCACTTTATCACGCCTCTGCATATTTTCTGCACGTCTCCGCCTCCCCCTTTTCCCGAAAAAAGGGGGAGAAAACAGGCAGCAGCCTGCACTGCTCTGTCACAGAAGATTATGGAGACAGATTGCACAGAGCGAATGTGGCGGGCGAGATTAGCGTGGAATAGAGAAAGCAACTGGGCCAGTGAATGCCTCCGAAGGGGCCTTATCGTGCAATTACACGTTGACATGTTTAACAATCTTGCTGCCTCTTAATCCTGCGGTGCTGCTGCGCTATCTGCGCGGGGCTAGAGCACCCAAACGCCGTACCGACGTGCAAGAGCGTAATAATAAATAAAAGTTAGGAGGGGAATTGCTTTTTTTTTTTTTTTTTTTTTTTTTAGCAGCTTTTGCCCTTAAACAATGTTTCTGTTGTGTATTGTCGCTTGCAATTTCTTGACACTGAATATGTCGCTTTATCGAGCAATCAAAAAGTGACGAGTCAGTGAACGCACCATCTTTTATAATTAAAAAAAAAAAGTCACACACAACCAAAGATACATTTTGTCAAGCCGCGGGCTTGAATGCAGACTTCCCATTTGTCACAACAACCTCTCATCCCTCCTGCTTGGGAGTGATTGTGGAGCGTCACTGTTGGAATTTGGCAACCCCACACTGAGACACCCTCTGCCCCCTTTTTAAGCAAGGCCAGGGCGGTGTGAGGTTGGGAAGTTTCACTCAATGGCTCCTACAATAGCGATTACAAGCCCCAGTAGATTTCTTGAAGGGGACATAGGGGTTATAAACGGTGCAGGTGTGTGAGAGGCTCCGGGGTGAACCCTTCAGACAAAGCAGGACAGTGCTCGGACCGCACAAAACCTCGGCAGGAGGAAGGAAGAGAAAGGAAGTTTGGAGAAAATGCTTTTGGAGAGGTTGGTGGGAAAAGGTTGCTTGTCAGCAACCAGCAGTGCCCCACCTCTGCCTAAAGTCCGCTGCAGGTTTCGGAAGCTCCAGAAAGGCGCTGCAGAAAACGGATGGATGATAATTACAACAGCTGGTGACGCACCGAGTCATAAAACACAATGGCATATTTGCCATTAAATTATCTTAAAAACATTAACATTGAAAACAGGTTAAAAAATTATTCCTTTTTCTTTTCTCACATTTTAGGAACCTTAAAGAGAGCTTAGTAGCCATCACAATTTCCGGCTACTGTTTAAATGTCTTAGTGTTAGTCATGGTGCCCAAAGGCCACACACAGACTCCAAAAGTATAGCACTCAGTTTGAAAAGTAAGGGCTATTTTGTGGCCTAATGTTTGAAGCAGATTTTTCAGCTCCAGCTTTAGTTTTCCTTGATTGATTACCTGTTACAATTGGTAGTCCAGTTTGAAGAAATTTTAAAGGCCAAATAAAATTTGAAGAAAATTTTAGAATCAATGGCCTCGGCCCCTGTTCAAATGTTCTGTTTTTGTAATGTAGATAAATAATTTCAGAACTTTTCCCACCATTTATGTGACCTATAAATTATACAACTCCATTGGAAAAAAAAGACACCTTTAAGAGAGGTAAAGTAAAAATCAACAACTGAGATGCATAATTAGGTTGCAAATGTGTGCGCACCCTCTTGTAACCAGGGGTGTACATAAAATTTTGGGCATGATTCTTTTTTTTTTTTTTTTAACTGCAAGGTCATAGCGAGAGTCCACGAAACCTGAAGGAAATCACTTTTCTTTTAACAAATATACCCGCCAGTCTAGTTTTTCCTGCATCCTTAAATGGAGGCAACCGAAATGACTCAAATAGCCTTTTGACTCTAAAATGTGAATCTGAATGTTTTCATCCTGATGGTAAAACCTGACCTAGAAACAATTTTGGGTGCTGCTTCGAGTTTGTGTTTTTTCTGCTCTTGACAGATTTTCCGCAAACGTTTGACGTGGTTGTGGTCAATATCGTTATCATGGGAGTCCGTGCAAGGTGAGACAGGAAAGAAACGAGACAGTGGCGGCTGTGCTCATGACATAATGTGAGTTGGTGAACTACTTGTGCATCCTTTCCCCACTATTCTAGGATTCACCGCTCATACTCAGTGATTCTTTTACAAGCTTCGTGCAGCGCATGGCTGTCACACTTTGTGCGTCTTTTTCAGGCTTGTTTGTAGCATACTTTTGTCAAGTGAGTGAAACATAGAACCACATTTGAGTCTGTCATTTGGCCTGTTCCCCACCTGGTGCAGGAATTTCAAATTGATTCTCTGCTCTATCTTTGTACCACCCCCATCTGCATGACAAGGAAAGCTTGAAAAAGAAGCACAGATTAAAAAAATGACAAAGCGGGACTGCTGTATGCTCCGCAAAAGCCTAAGAAAAGGCACAAAGTGAGAGCATGACAGGGGTACACTACATAAAAACCTGAAAAAGAAGCACATGTTGTGAAAAAGCAGGGTAGCCAGAAATCAGTAACAGCATGATAAAACGGGTCATCAATATGCTACGCAAAAGCTTGAAAAACCACTGAGCATGACAGCAGAGTGGTAGTTGCGCTATGCAAAAGCTTGAAAAAGAAGCACAGAATGGGAAAAAGCCATGTGCTCTGCAAAATCCCACAGAGCAACACAAAACATCTCAGCAGCATGCTTGCACAAGAGTATGAAAAAAAAATAATAATAGCTTTGATTTTTGCTGCCCCTTTCAACACTGTGGAAGAATACGAGTGATAGCATGACAGTTCGAGAGCTGTGCGGCACAAGAAAACCTGAAAAAGGATCACAGAGCAGGACAAAGTGTGACAGTCGTGCACTATGCAAAAGCCTGACAAAGAAGCACAGAGTAGAAGTAATGAGCAATATTATAGCAGAACAGTGGTGAGATGATGCACAATATGGTGGAATAAGTAGTTCAATTAGTCCTGACCTCATTGGGGATTAGCCTAGTTCTTTCTTCCACTGTATCGCAGTTTTATCAGAACAGGACACCTCAACGTTTGCATGCCAATGGTGTCAGATGTCGAGTGGCTCTGATTGATGTGATAGACAGAAGGCTTGTCCAGCCACCTTCCAAGTTAAAAAAAAAAAAAAAAAAAGAAAGACTGTTCTGGAGAATTGAAGAGAGATGGAGGCAGAGGACGCACACAACACTGCAAACGGAACATATCAGAATCCAAGTGGGAAACTACAATCCTTAATTCATTCCAGATACTGTTTATGTGTCCCGGTAGGTGATTCTGTTTTGGTTAGCCACCTCCTCGTTAATGCATCTACATTGATGCTGCCTAGCTCAGTGACATCTGTACATAGCTTAGGGTAGCTTTCTTTCAGGAGAAGATGTCGTTAGAGCAGTGACTTGTACCTGCCACTTGTTGGCCACCTTTCCACTTCTGATTTCTTTGATTCTTGTTTTCCTTGACTTGAACTCCCTCCATGTCCACGCATGTTGCCATATCATCAAGCGCCTTCAGGATCCTGTTTGCTTGCTCATGGGTTGAAGTTGTTCAGCATCTTATTGCGGGACCTCTGGACTCCCTTCCTGTCACTGATGAGGCCCCCATGGTGTGCGATCAAAAAATAGCTAACACCATCAAGAAAGATGTTTACTGTATCATTTTAAGATCCAGTCAGTTTTTCAAACTTTTCAAAAAATTTTCATACCTCTGACTTTTTCTCAAACCTCTTTCTATTTAAATGAGACACATTAGGCATTGTTGTCTGATTTCAAGCAGTTCCCAGATGTCTTTATGGCAGAAATATAGAAGTCCTTGACGTAAAATACCCAGAAGATTATGAATTATAGCACACTTTATACACCCTATTTCTTCTTTTGCTGAAACATTCTGCCTCATATGGGCCAATGGTGGATCCAATGCTTATTACTATGACGACGGGAGGCCCTGGCATTACAGTGAGAGTGGCTTCTGTGGGCAAAAAAAAAATCTAGCAGAAAACAATCAAATTATTTTTATTGATAGCAACAACACTGTGCGTATGTGGCCTATGGACAAATGATTAACACAAATCATGCCACTTGCCACTGTTTCAACAACATTGAGCAATTAAAGAATGTGCTACATTTCAGAAGCTAACAATTGTCATAAAATTTAATGCAGCTCTGCTTACCTTCTGACTATGGCATGATAGCAGGGGCATTACACCTTTTGGGGATGTGGATGAGTCTGCATGATGGTGCATCTGAATGAGGGTGTTTCAGACAGCGTAGTCCGTCTGTTGCTTGAAAGTGGCTTTGGATCTTCACCCAGACTGACTGGTCATGTCATGTCCAGTTACGTTTTCACACAGGGCCAGCTAGCGTTGAATTATTCTTTAATAAATGAAATCACCATTTAAAAAATATGTTTTTATGTTTACCAGAGCTGGGCAGTCCGTCCCTGGGCCGGAGCCCATTTTGGGGCGGAGAGGTGGGGGGTGACAAATTTCACAATCAAATCAAATCAAACAGTTTTATTGTTCATGTGTTTTTTGCAAGTATTTCAGTTTATCCATTATTGTATTTAGTTTTCAATTATTATAATTCAAAGCAAAAAAAAATAAATCCCATTCAAGTAACGGCAGTGTTCCCCATCATATTGCAGTTAAGGTTTTTACAGTATACATACTTCCTGTAATGTCCTTGCATATGGCAAATGAGAGACACATTCTCTAATGCTCTCTTCAGCCATTTATTAGTGCCGGGAAACTGTTAAATCACCGTGAGCACACGCACACTCACACAGAAGCTGCTGCTGCACAGGCACACACACACACACACACAGACTTGTCTAAATTACAAACCACTCCACCAGTTTGTGCTCAAATATGTTCATAATATATTTAAAACGTGTATTGTAATAGGTTTAAATGTGTTTAAAATGTGGGGAGAATTAAAACTGTAAGAAATATGCTTCAGTGTATGGTCTCTTTATACAAAATTACATTTGCATCTACAAAAAAATCATTTCATAGGCAGGCCAAGTTTTATTCATGTACCCCCCCCCTCCCAAGTCTAGTAATCTACTGACACTCTGGCTGTACGAGCTTGCATTGAGGAGACGGATCGTTGAATGTGAGCGTATCACTGGTGCACATGTAGGTAAGCCACTGGATGCTGTAAAGGATTTCTCCTCCCTCCTGACAGGTGATCACTCTCAAAGCCACAGCAATGAGGTTAATGAGGGGTCAAAAAGTTCGGATAAGAAACATCGTTTTTTCCCCCTTTTTGTTTTTTTTTTACGACGCCCCCTGCAACCTGCCACGCGCTGATAGCACTTTGAGCCGGCTGACCTCTGACCCCAAAGGGGTGAGGTGAAAGGTGAGATAGGAAGCAAAGTGAAGGATATGTGAGGAACTAGTCAATGGCCCCTAATGGTTGGAAGCCTACTCAATTTGCTCCCGCTGCTGTTTTAGATGCTTGTCGCCTAGCACACCGTTTACATTTGATCCATTTATAATTCCATTGATAAGCCGCCCACTATTAGCTATTGGGCTGGATGCACCCTGTGTGATTCCCCTCTAATGATTAGATAAATGTTATTACACTGTATATTCTAATCCAGTTGACATTGACGTTAATTCATTTGCTCAAGCATTAACCTTTGTAGGTGTTGTGTGTGTGCATGCGTACGTGCATGTGTGCGTCCGTGTATGCAAAAGTGATTCAGGTCACAATTTGGACCAATTTTAATTATCGCACAAGAGCAAAAAGAAGTTGTTAAGAGCAAAGTATGACAACTATGCAACTCAGTCATTGAATAACAGTGTGAAGTCACAGCTTTCCTACAAGTTCAAAGGCATTGACTTCTACTATTGGTACGTAAAAACAAGCAACCAACAAGAAACAGTAAGTCACAGATGCAACTCGTGCATGTCCATTTTTAACATTAATTGTCATAAAAGTGTAAAAAGGAAGTTAACTGTAAAACATAATAAATAGAGTGGATAGAAAAAGTCTACACACCCCTGTGCAAATGCAAGGCTTCTGTGATATAACAAATGAGACTAAGAGAGGGGAAGTAAAACAAATGAGGTATTGTGGTTGCACAATTCAGATTTATAAAATCACATTTGAAGTCATGTAAAATTGGAGTCAGCACACAGCTGCTGCCATTTCAACTTGCACTAATTAACCCCAAATGATGTTAAGATGTTCTAGTAGGCTTTTCCTGAAATTTGTCACATCTTGGAGCACAAGCCATGCTCAACAGAGAGTTTTCACACCATCAGTGGGATTTCATTTTCAAATGAATTTCCAGTGCATTAAATGTGCAATGGAACACGGTGAAGACAGTCATCGTTAAGTGGAGAAAATTTAGCATAACAGTGACATTATCAAGAACCA
Organism: Filicampus tigris; assembly: GCF_054856515.1. Lineage (NCBI taxonomy): Eukaryota > Metazoa > Chordata > Actinopteri > Syngnathiformes > Syngnathidae > Filicampus > Filicampus tigris. Next base: position 9,980,910 of record NC_141230.1, on the reverse strand, counting down.
GACGTCCTTCCAGAATGGGTGAAAAGATGAGAAGAAAACTGGTCAGAAACACTGCCAAGAGGCTGAAAGCACCACTGAAGGAGCAGCAGCAATTTATGGCTAGTACTGGCTGTTTCATACATATGACAACAATCTCCTTTCTTCTTCATACTGTATGTCCGGGCTGTGGGGTAGGATATAGGATACATCTCCCCAACACACCTGGGAAAATGTGTTATCATCCGATGAAACCAAGTTTTAACATTTTGTCTGTCTTCCAAAAAAAAAAAAAAAAAAAAAATTTATATCACCCTCAATGATAAATTCCACAAACAATCCAGATTCAATTTACGAAACCAATTCCTACTTTGCTATTAGCCAGACCTTCAGCACTGACTTGTGACATCTTAGGACATTCCAGGAAGAGCAGAAAAATAGAGAACTAGCTGAGGAGAGGTTTCACAAAAAAAAAAAAAAAACATGTATAGGTGAATTTGTAAATGGCAAACCGTGACCTTGACTGTATTTACAAAATTCCTTTGTGACCCAAAAAACCCCAAAAAAACAATGCTGCCTCTTTCGTTGTCTTTGAGTAAAGCATCCATCGTGGCAAACATGTTTCACCATGGAGACGATGTGGGAAGATGTCAGCTCTGGTGATCATCTTTCCTGTTTTGGATTTATTTAATTTGGCTTACCTGATGGTGCAAACAATCCTCATTCCCACTCATCTCAGCAAAAGCATGCAGCATGATAAATAACAACAACAGTGTCTCCAAAATCCCCCCTCCTCCATCGTTCCATTTCACTGGAGCCAGCTCCTCGGTCTTAATACTCTTAGTCCCTCTCTTGGCATGTTTTCCAAGAACTGGCTGTATTTCCACGTCTGTAAACGCCATCAAAATGCCTGTAATGAATATTCGCGCAGCCCCGGGTGTATTTCATGAGCCGTTTGACCCGCTCGAAGCAGCCGTGTGCGAGATCCGCCGCTTGAGTTTGTCAGAGGTCAAACTCATCTGCTGCGGCAGCAAATGTTTACATGCGGCGTACAATTGTCATGGCAAATTTGACCTTCTACTCCAAATAAGACGGAATTGTCATTCATGTTTACAGGAGTGCTTCGTAGGAAATTCCTTGTCGTAGAGTCTGACCACTGACCGCCATATTAATGGCAAACGAGGAAGCTTTTCAGGCGCTTGGGACATTTGCAACCATTTGCATTTTTATTTTCATGCCGCTTTAACTGTGCTGAAGATTACGGGTTGAATTTGCCAAAGGTTATCAATTTTAAAAATCGAATTGTCATCTCTGTTGTCGTGTTAATGGCAGAGCTATGCATAAAGCTAAACATTTTTTCTGAGCTACAAAAAATGTCTTACTGATAACAATTTCAAATGCCATTTTTGATTGCACATATCTTAAAGGGGGCTTTTAATGTAAAGTTTACATTTTATTTGCGAATATACAAGTTGGTGTCTCTGCAGTGCCTGACAAAGTGTTAAATTAAACAACTATGGAAATGCTTATTTCTGAAAATACTGTATGTTTTTGAACAAGCGGTTCTGAATCTTGCCAAATTATGATGTTCTAAAGAGACCACTGACTTGACAGCTAGTTAGGACAGAGATTCGCCACTTTCAAGCCACAACCACACAATGCTGTTTGAAACACGATCATGCCAATGCCAAAAGGTAAGCACAGCTACATTAAGTTTTGTGGGATGCACTAATTGTTTGTAATAGCGGACGGTGAGTATCTGGGCTTGGCAATTAGTCCGCTGCATGCACTGCAAGGCAGCACAGATCTGCACTTTGACAAGTGTACGTGAAAATTCTTTATTGTGCTCTCTCTTTTCCCCAACACCCTGATCATCGCTTTCACAAGTAGAAGCTGTCTTGTCGCAAGCACTAGCTCCGCCCCTGTCATCATGGTAACAAACGATGGACTCACCATTAGTGTCATTTGGCCCTGACTCTGGGCCACCTCCCTAAAAACAGGCTATTTTGAGCAAGACAAGAAACAATGTGTAAAATGTACTTTAATCCTTAATCCTAAAGGCATCCTCGAAGTCTCCACTGATTTCTTTCTCGCCACTGACTCTGGTTCCATTTGCATCTTCCTCATCGTCGACCTATCTCCCGCATTTTACACTATTAATTACACCATCCTGACTTGATCAAATAAGAGTGAGTAAATTCAACACACCATTTTTTTCAGTGCATGTGAATCTTATTGTGGCATGATGGTAGAGTTATTTTGGCAAGTAACATACTTGTGTTTTATTTGTGTTATTATTATCATTTATATATATATATATATATATATATATATATATATATATATATATATATATGTATATATATATATATATATATATATATATATATATATATATATTTTATTATTATTATTTAAATTCCAAGGCCATAAGTGTGCCCTCAATTATTTACTGTAGCCCCAAAGTAATTGATTTTTGTGAGTAGAGAAAGTAGAGGGAGGGTGGAGTGGGGCCGTTGCTAAAGTGAGAAGCCAACAAATGAAAGGGTTGACAGAATAATTGGTACGAGCAATTCAACCTTGCTTTATAGAGAATTTGGCTTGTATTAAAATTGTGCACGTAGCGATGGTTGTTCTTATGGGAATTTGGTAGGATTTCATATGAAAGGAATCCACTCTAAGCAGACTTTTTAGGTGACAGAAAAAGCTTTTTGATGTCTTCATATACCTACACGTTTACAAAAATATGAAGTTGATGTGCATTTAAAGTGGAAGTCAACCCAAACATATTTTTTTCAAGAATATGTTCTATGCAGGCCCAAGAAACATGGCATTCTGATAAATATTGTGTTTGTGGAATAAAAGTTAATCCACCCATTTTCATCCATCTCTGGGGGCGGCCATTTTGACACTTCTGTTGACTGAAAATGACATCACAGTTGCTCAGGGCTCCGGTAACGACCAATCACGGCTGACCTGCTTTCTGAAGCTGAGCCATGATTGGTCGTTATCTGAGCCCTGAGCATCTGTGATGTCATTTTCGGTCGACAGAAAATGGCCACCCCCTGAGATGGCTATAAACTAAAATAAAATAAAATACAAAATTATGGGGGAATCATTGTGATATTTTTGGAGGTTAATGTGGGCATAAGTAGAGATGTCCACATATATTTTGGGGAAGAGTGATTGAGTGTTAAGCAACATAAACTTTTTTTTACGCTTATGTTTTACCGCAGTGTCCTCGGCTCACATTATTTACAAATACGTACGCATTTTTCAGACATGTCTTGTCACATTACACAGTGCCACTCAAAAAGAACTTGCAGATTCATTCTGAAAAATGGGCAGGACCCCCACACACAAACACTGATGTATTCGTTACTAACACTATTTTCATTGAGTCTATTATTGGCTGTTTCAGATAAGACTGGCCATCAATTAAACAAAAATCACACAACTTTTTCTTTATATGTTTAATGTATTAGTGATAGAATTTGTGCATATGTCTGTTTTTTGTCAGTCCATCACAGTATGCAAGTATAAAAGATCCACCCTTCAACAACAAAGGGTTTGAACAATCCCCCAAAAAACGCACATTGAGATTTTTTTTTCTATGCAAAGGGCTCTTGAGCATAAAATTTACCATTCAAGGTTGGCACTGCTGAAGAGCAAACCAACAAACCTGCAAACCATTAAGTGCAAGAACTCATTTAATGCATTTTTCACAAGAATCAACTCGCTCAAAATTATAATATCATTCAGGTGCTATGTTTGTGCTGCATGTCGTTCAAAATTCCCAAATTATTCAGCCTGCTCACATTGCAGTATTGGGAGGAAAAAGACCAGGAGCAAGCCCAACTAAGCAACAGAGCTGGGCATTCGTCTATGCTTTAGTCCGTCTATGAGTTCTCGTCTATATTTCAGACCCGCCCGGTCGGTCCGAGTCAGCCAAACGGCGTCCAGAACGGACTTTACCAGTACCACATCACACGCAGGTGCCCCACTCCTGACACGAAGCCAAACAAAGAAATAAAAATAAAAATAAAACAGTGTTGTATACCTTTCAGTTCCACAGATGCAATGTCGTGCCCCATTTTTGTTTTTCACAGATCACCACGCTGTGCGTGGGTGTGTGTCTGTTGTTTTTATTTGATATTTTTTTCTTTATTTGGCGGCGCGTCTGCTTGTGCGTCTGTGTCAGCGTGTGACGCCGATTGGCTGTTGCCGACGAGGGGCGAACCGGGACCACGTGGGTCGGCCAGAAATACAGACGGGAACTGAATGACAGATAGACGATGCCCAGCTCTGCCCAGCGATGTCTGCCATCGATATTACAACTTAAAACTATAGTAGAGGAAACAAGGTTGCAATTACCGCATAAAAAAAAAAAATTGGAAAAAATATATACTTTTGGGCAGGTTAATGGAGTGGCCACTCAGAGTGTGGTACGAAGTGGCCCGTGGGCTGCCATTTGCCAATCCCTGACTTACATGGTGAAGCACGTGAGGTGCCAATATATGCGTGAATGAACCGTTACGTTGATTAAAACACAGAATTGTATTTTGTGCGCATGTGAGCATTGAGGAAGCCACCCTCCACAAAATGTGCCTGAACCCAGCACAGTCCTGATTCCGAAACCCTCTGAGTTTCTCCAAAATTTAACTGAAGCAGGTTATTCCTCAACTCCTCTGTAACTGGCAGCTGATGCTGAGTTTTAGATGCTGTGTCTTGTTGCCATCAGGAAAAATAATCATAATACTATTATTAAAAACTCTTTTTAAATATTGAAAAAAAAAGGCATGTGAATTGTGATTTTGCGAACCCATTTGGGTGGCGAACCACGAGTATGCACGGGTCCACTGTACACGTGTTTTGAGTCAAGTCAAGACACTCCTCTATGATTTATTTTTGGGGGGGGTACAACTTGCTACAATTTTTTTTAAAGGTACATTTTGTATGGTAACAAGCTACATTTAATGATCCCTGGTGATATTTTACACTGGCGCTCTCATGCTTCGTTGATGTCTGCGCCTGTACAAAAGAGGCGAGTCCAGTCGGTGTGCCTACTCTACGAGTGTTGGGGGACTAGATAATGAAGCATCTCAGGTGACTACACGCAGGGATTACCAGCTTGTGGGCATCATATGGCACAGACATACGTTGTCATTACACACACACGCGCACATACACTTGAGAGATCCTTGGTTATCACAGCCTTCCAGATTGTTCTCAACTACTTATGGAAAACACACACATCTCAAGATGTGGCCACTCGTGCCAATACGGGCCCAGCATTAAGAACAGTTGTCGTGGTGGTGTGCTTTTTTTTTTTATTTTTTTTTTAGCATCTCTAAATTCTGAGCGTTGCTAAGGTGCTTTGGGAGGGGATTAACAGAGGCTGGCGCCGATGAGCAAGCCTTGCAGATTTCCGAGCAGCGGGAGAAAGGACAAAGAAAGACGGCGTAAGAAAAGGAGGCGGAAGAGCAGTCATGAAAATAATGCGAAGAGCTTGTGTAAACACGACGACTTGAGAGAAGTAGAGAAGGTAGAAACTAAACAGGTATCTAAACAAGAGGTGTCAACTCTCTACCAGTTACACGTGCTACAAACATAATATCAGAGTCCAATGCCAGACAAGTGGCACACTTTGGGGTTCAAATAAATATGTCTGGAAAACTATGCCAACCAGAAAGGTCACCAAGAGACGCACGTGTATTTGTTTTCCCCACAGCATGAGAACAGCTGAACCTTCACCAGTCACTGGGAAACCCGTTCTACCAACTGAGCCAAAGCCACCCAGCAAGACCAACACACTGTTGTTGCCCTGCTGGTAGCTGGCGACACCAGCAAAAATGTGATCACCAGCAATCACCAGCTCCTGGCAGCGCTCCAGCTACGTGCTGGCCCTGCTGCTGTGGCTGTGGCTCAGTCCATAGAGCAGGTTGCCCCGTGACGGAAGGTTCGGCTGTTCCATCCCGATCTGTTTTGTTTTGCTTTTGCTGATGCGTATACCTCATTTTCTTTCTATCCAATTCTCTTAGCCAATTAAATGCATCAGAATATACACGTAACGGTGTCGTGAACGTCGGAGGATGTCGCAGAATTTTTCCGAGCATAATGGCGGATGTGCAGATTATCGCGGGAACTTTGAAATAAGTAACCACAGTGGTATAGACGACGCGCTTGTGGACTTTGAACCAGTGGAATCAGTCGAACGCGATATATGGTTAAGATTTATGTTTGTAGACAATGATTATTTCGGTGTCTTTGTAACAGAATAGAGGATGGTAATTACCACTCGATTTCTTTTTAATTAAATATATTGCTTCTCTTGCACTGACACTTTATTTTTACATTTTTGATTGAAACTGTAAATAATAAGTGTGAAAGCCACATGTCTAAGCCCTCAAATTCTTTTGGAATTATTTTTTGCTACAGGGGCTAAGATATTAATTCTTTTGTCGGTGTTGAATTTCTGGGAAAACCGAAAGAGAAAATCAACCCAAACACAATTTTTTAAATGTGTTCTCCGCAAGCCCACTAGTTGAAACACGGCATTCTGATTAATATTGCATTTGTGGAATATGAGTTAATCCACTCTTTTTAGCCATTTCAGGGGGCGGCCATTTTGTCTCTTCTGTCGACTGAAAATGACATCACAACTACTCAGGGCTCAGGTAATGACCAATCGTGGCTCAGCTTCAGAAAACAGGTCAGCCCTCAGAGATGGCCAAAAATGGTCTTTGGCTCAGTTGGTAGAGCGGGTTGCCCAGTGACTGAAGGTTCAGCTGTTCTCAGACGTACTCTTGAAGTCCTAAACTATGCATATTAAACATCCTAGGCCAGACAAATACATATTGTATTTATATATGCTGTATCTCTATTTTTGTTAATAAAAAATAATTAGTATTTATTCCGGGTGGCACGGTGATGGACCGGTTAGCGCGTCCGCCTCACAGTTCAGAGGTCGTGGGTTCGATCCCAGCTCCGGCCTCCCTGTGTGGAGTTTGCATGTTCTCCCCGTGCCTGCGTGGGTTTTCTCCGGGAACTCCGGTTTCCTCCCACATTCCAAAAACATGCATGGTAGGTTGATCGGACACTCTAAATTGCCCCGCAATAAAAATGTAATGCTGCAAAATAATCCACATTATTAAATGTACCTGTAATTTAATTACAGGTTTATTTGTATCATGAATATGTAACCCTGGTACATGTATTCCGTTACTACACAAGCCAGGCCATGTCATACGCTGTCTGCCTTGAAAAACGAACACATGTCCGCCTCGAGAAGGATGTGAGACAGCTCTTCAAGCAACAAAAGATCAATAAAGCGGCAGGGCCGGATCACGTGTCTCCCTCTTGCCTGAAAGCCTGCACTGACCAGCTGGCTCCAGTCTGCACTCCGATCTTCCTCAGATCCTTGGAGCTGTCTGAATTTACCTTCCTGCTTCAAATGCTCCGCTATTATCCCCAAGAAACCTGCAATATCGGACTGAACGACCACAGGCCTGACAATTTGACATCTGTGGTCATGAAGTCTCTTTAACGCTTCGTGTTGGCTGGACCACCTAAAGACCCTGCTTGACCCCCTTTAGTTTGCCCACCGAGCAAACAGGTCAGTGTAGAATGCCGTCAACATGGGGCCGCACTTTGTCTTGGAAAACCTCAACAGCGCAGAGACCTACGGGAAGATCCTGTCTGTGCATTTAAGATCTGTATTCCACCCATCATCCCTGAACTCCTCTCCTACTGTACAGTAGTACTCGAGTAGCCCAAACTACTGGAGATAATTTTCCTTTTATGGTCTTAAACATACTTGGCCAACAAAGATGATTCTGATGTCAACGTTTCAGCCTACAAGAACTTCACTTGGAAATTGCGAAGCATGTAGAACATCTCAGTCCATCAGACATTTGGGGGTTGGGCTCATTCAAAAGTAGCAAGGAGACACACAACCTGCAATGTGTGCACAAAACTGAAGATAACGGTGTATGGTGTCGGGAATTCAATTGTTTTTCAATAATGCAAAATATGTCATCAGTACTGACACATGTGGGTGAATCCACCTGTTGAAATTCATCTTAATCAAATTGTATAATATTCTCTGCCTGTCAGCCTATTGTGCTGCTTCCATGTGCAAACAAATAACGTTAATTTAAGGATGTTCACTGTGGCTGAATTTGCCTTAGTTTATGTTGTTTTATTTAAAAAAAAAAAAAAAAAAGAATAGCTATTATTTTAAAGTTATATTGTTGGGCAATATATTAATTAGCATGTAACTATTTTATTTATTTAACAGTCACAAGTTGACATTTCCTTGAAGAGGAAGTCACCCCGAAAGTCATTAAAACCATCATCAAGGATTATGATCTGACTATTATAAGAAGCAGCCTATATGACAAATAAATGGTAATCCTTGTTTTTAGTTTTCCAAAAATACTAATGGCAGTACAGTGACCTAGTGGTTAACACGCCCACTTTGTGGTTAGCATGGCTGCCGATGTTTTTTGCCACGCTAGAACTAAATCACCGTTGTTGCAAAGAGGCGGAATCAACTCTTCCTACCCATGAGATGTTTTCCCTATTGCTCTTATCGCTATCACCTCTCCATTTCTTGCCTTTGACTTGAGTCTCTCCCTCAAGGGCAACACCAGTTTCCCATCCAGCCCCCATTGTCTCTTTTTTTTTTTTTCCAAGCTCGGTCGCAACTTCAAACGGCGACCATGTTGGGGTCACGCCGAGGTGCCTGAAGCATTAGCGGCTGAACCGTCTCAGGTGTGCGTCTCCCAGTGCGTCCTTGATGACACCCTTTTCTCCTGTCTTTTTAATTAGCCGCAACGAAAATTATAAAGGCCTGCCTGCGACACATTTTTTTTGCGATAATCGACCCGCCCGGGAATGCTTTCATAACGTGAAGCGCAATTACACCTGGTCCCCCACTCAGATGCAATCGTGTGCGCCTGCGTGTGCATGCGCGCGTGTGTGTGTGTGTGTGTGTTCGTGTCCAGAGTTTGAATGAATCTTCACATGGATCTGAAATCTCTATTAACTGAAGATAGGAGAAGGAGGTTGAGGTTGTCTCCAACGCTTCTCTTTGAATTTTCTCCTCGGGGGCGGCGTCTCAGGTGGAGTGCAACCAGATACGAGCCGTTTGCGGGATTCAAGGCACTTGACCGAGGGCCAACGCCGCCCCTCCCTACCTGGCTCAGGTTTCCCCCCACCTTCATTCACTTTCCTTGAGTTATGGACGCTGGTGTGTTCCAAGGTCTTTGCGTGGATTGTCCCTATCCGGTCCGCCCTGACTCATGGGAGCGCCGGTGACAAAGTGCACTGGCGGATGTCTTTCACCCACCCATGCTTAGAATTACTCATCTGATCAGGCGGCATCAGCGCTCCACGGCTGCCCGGGTCATACAAGCCAGCCCCCCAGGGGCCAAGCAGCTAATTACAGGCTTCTGTAGCCTCTTTCACCACCGATGATATCAGTGTGAGAGAAGAAGCCACTGTAGGACAAAGGATAGTGACATCACCAGCTCAGTAGTGGCTATGAAGGCTACCAAAGCTGACAAGGACAACCCCCTGAAACACAGACTGGCCAATCACAGTAGAGCAAATAACAGTTGTCTGACACTTTCCAGGTAGTGCTCCATGGAATTCAAAGATACATTTTCACATTTTGCCCCATTAAAGTCGACATTTTATGCTTTTTTTTTTCCACCTACAATTTAAAACAGATCCCAGGTGTCTTAACACCACACAGTGAAACTCCGTTTTGGACATTGTGGATATGTACCAGACTCACCTGATGAAAATCTGCAACATAGAGACCATGTGAAAACGTTTTTCTTTTTAACCCTTCCACACACTTTAACACCCTTCAAGTATTAAGGCACACTTGTAAAACACACAAACACACACTATTACAAGCATTAAATGTATACAGAAAGTACTGTATGTATTGTCGTGCTCATGTACATGCATGTGCCTTTAAAGAGGATTTGTCAAGTCAAAAATGTTCTTTACAATAATATGTTCTATGCAGCCCCACTAGTCTAAACATGGTATTCTGATTAATATTGCAGGTGTTATATTGTGCGTGTGTGTGTGGTGTATGTGTGCATTTTTTTCACAATTGTTTTTACTTTGTACACTTTATAAATGCTGTGAATAAGATGTAGACCATTTTCTCTTTAGTAGAAATGCCTTAAATATAAATCCCACCTGCTGGTTTGTAGAAGAGAAAGTGAGCTACCTGCTGACTTTGCATGCTGTCAAATTGACAGTAACATAACAGTCATAAAAGGAAGACATGTTCCATTTTGCATTTTAAATTGTGTGACATGTTGTCTTTTTAATTCACAAGCAGAAACATGTTAATCGGCCAAGTATGTAAAAGATACAAGGAATTTGACTCCGGTAGTATGAGTTACACCAGTATTGCAATAACAAGCAACTACGACAAATAAGGACATGACAAAAAGTATAGCTAGTCTTTCCGCAATGTTAAAAACATAACTTGTAAGCACATGTTTCCTCAATGGAGGGTGGGTGCCATATACTATCTTGCCCAGGGCGCCACATTGGCTAGGTGGGCCGGCCCTGTGTGTGAGTGTCTGGTCGTGCATAGTTGTGCTGATTTTTGTTGTTCTTTACTGTTCTCTTGGTGTTCAATAAATCACTCAATCAAACCACCGGTCCAACGGGCCACATATATATATTTAAAAATGGCAGCATTTATGATAATTTCTCCTAATGTTTGTCAGCACCCACAATCCACCCATTTTTATCTATCTCAAGTGGCGGCCATTTTGCCTTGTACTGCCACTTGATGTCGACTGAAAATGACATTACAGTGCCTAAGGGCTCAGGTAACGACCATCACGGCTCACCTGTTTTCTGGGTTTGGTCATGTGACATTCACAAGCTGAGCCTTTAGGCACTCTGATGTCATTTTCAGCCGACAGAAAGTGGCAAAATGGCATGTAGAGCATATTATTGTTAAGAACATTTGTGACTGGACTTCCGCTTTAAAAACATTTCACAGGCCTTGCAGTTCTTTTCAACGGTGAATATAAATTTGCTATACAATAAATTGGAGTTACAAGCTTGGTCTATTTCAACTCCTTAGTCACCACTTACTGTTCTTGATTATCTGAAGAAAATTGCCATGCTGTTTGATTCTTAACCAAAATGCAAAGATTACACTACTATTAATGTAAGATGCTTGACTGCTTAGCCACATAAGCTAATGAGGCTAGCGACCTGCTCCAGGTTGCAATCTTTGTTTCTATTGCACAGGGCCGTCGCGCGGTATAAATAGTTTCTGCAGTTGTTTGGAACCACAACAGCTTGGTGGGTTGTGTTGAAATGTGTGCTGAATTGCATAAACTGTCAGTCCTGAATCAACCTAATGAGCATATTCAACAAGTGTCGTACGACAATACTATGGGAGCCACGGCTGTGTATACATGGCTGGCTGAATGACTAATAAGCCTTGAGCGTGGTGTATCCGACCTTAACCACTGCCCACCTCGCGCCCAGCCCAACCCACTTTAGATTAGTCCTTCTTTTTGCTGGGATCTGATTGGCTCAGTCTCATCTAACAGGTAGGTTTTACACCGGGGGTCACCAAGTCCGGTCCTCAAGGGCCCCTATCCTGCATGTTTTCCATCCCTCCCTGTAGCAACACACCTGTTTCAAATGATCTGTATCATTATCAGGCTTCTGGAAAAAGCTTGCTGATGAGCTGATCATTTCAATCAGGTGTATTGCAGCGGGGAGAGATGGAAAACATGCAGGAAAGGTGCCCTTCAGGACTGGACTTGGTGACCCCTGTTTTACACAAACTATCAATTTCACCTAAAACACGCACTCCCATTACAATGGTCAACAAATGTTTCATAATTGTTTTAATCAGAGATGCAAGTAAACCTTTTTAGATAATAGTAATAATATCAAAGATAACAATAATATTTATGCTTTAAGGGTTTGGTTCATCAACGGGTGCAATTATTTTCTGAAACACAGCTATAAATTGCAACGCATAGTAAAATCTGTGTTGTGCATGCTGTTATAGGTAAAATTGAATACAGATGAAAATATCTCAAAAACCTGAGGTGCAAAAAAAAAAAGCAAAACCGTTTTTTGAAATCAGTATCAAAAATATGTTTTGTGACACAAACGCATCTGATTAATATTTGTTGTTAATTAGTTTTATTTTCAGGTGAGAGAGAGAGAGCAAAAGAGAGTGATTCAGAAACAAACTCCGTTTGTCTATTGTTGTGACCTACTATAGATGAAAATTAGATCATATTTTCTGACCAAGTTATGCAGAAAGTCAGGCAATTCCAAAGGGTTCACAAATTGTAGTGTAAGGAAACCACCATTGTGAAATTAATCAGCCAACTGGACACGAATCACATGCATGAACAATAGTGGTCAAGCATATAACAATGCCATCTGATTTAAATGCATACCTCCAGACTGTGTTAATGATGCCACCCAGGGTCCAACAAAGCTACCCTGAAACAATCTACTAAGTGTTAAGTGGGTGTAGTTCAGCAGTGTGCTGATAAAAATGGCAGAGGGTTGGTGGGTGTTCTGCCCATTGGCGAGTGAACTGTTTACTCATAAGCTGACCTGAAATTACTCAATACTTTTGTTTAGTTTTTTCAACCGGTTTGAAGTTCTATGAGAAAGATCTGTTTTGGAAAGAAAACACTAATTGTATCAAATGTTTACGCGTAACGGAAGGTAACAAAGTTAAAAGCAAGTGGAATAGCTAATTGCATTTGATTGTGTCCATCTTTTGAATGCACTTCAAGTAGTGTATCCTGTCATAAGGTGTGCTGTGGAAGAACATTTCACTACAATTGGGTAAGTGCTGATCAATTCTTCAATTAAGTATTTCTAACATGATGTGAGACTCGTCCTCTCATGCATTATATATGTGTATATGTATGCACTGTATGTTTGTGTATTGTGTGTATATAAAGTATGTGCACTGGATATACAGTACATGCACACTGTATACTGTACACTGTTTACACTTACATTTACATATGCTATTCACACAAATGTGTCAATATGTGTGATGGGAATCTTGACCATTGCATGCATAGTGTAATTCATGTCAAAGCAGATGTCCGCTATTGCACAGCCTTCCTCAGTGTGCCAATACGTAGCCATTAATAATACACAAGGGTTGCAGCTGATTAAGTACACATTACATTGCACTATTTATATACAATATACAATCCACAAACAGACATACAATCCATATTAAATACTCCTTCACAATCTAATGAGATCCTACCTAGGAGCTGTATCAGAAATACTGAGATTCGATTAACACTGTCAGGGAGGTATAAATTTATTGTGTATTAATGTCGTACAGAACTGCATTGCATCATAATGAAGGGTGTCTCGAAAACTTGGGTTAACTTACACTACTTCGTAACATGAGAGGGACATAATATTAGACCCCGCTCTCATTGCGGTGTAGAGCTATTCAAATGCTCTGAAAATACTGTAAACGCACTTGTGTGCGTGTGTGTGTGCGTGTGTGTGTGTGTGTGTGTGTGTGTATATATATATATATATATATATATATATATATATATATATATATATATATATATATATATATATATATATATATATATATATATATATATTTATTTATTTATTTATTTTTTCAAGTGAAAATATAAGTGAGAACTTTGTAATAAAAGAGTAATACCTTATTTTAGGGGAGAAAAGTCAGACATTATAATTTTGTTTAGTTTTTTTAGAAAAAGACGCAATTTCGCAACAAAAGTATTTTTTCCCCCTACAAAAAGGAAGACATTTGACGAGAAAAGGCATCTTTTTAAGGGGAAAAAAAAATCTACGAGAACTTTACGAGTAAACTCACATTTTTTTCATGGAAAAAAATGGATGGAAAGATTCTTTAATTTTTCACTTTAATGTCCCTTTTTCTTTTAATGATGCAATGTTATTATTTGTCATTTTTCTACTTTTTGTGTCGTAAAATGTGTATTTTTATTCTTTTGTGGCCCTAATACTTGTTCATACAACTACAATAAAACACATACTTTTGCATGAAAAAGGAAATCTAAGCACATGATTTCTGGAATGTCTCCAGATGAAAGAAATTGTAAAAATCAACCCCCAATTTTTTTTTTCCATTTTTGACACTGACGCTAGCAATAATAAAAGCAACAGAGCAATGCATACCATTCAGCCATATTGCTTCCTGCACAAAGAAGCATTCCATAGCCGTGCATGCAATGTGTGTTGCTGTATTTGAATTTTTACGCTCGTTTCTGCCACACCTCAGTGAACTATGAAACATTTACTGCTTTCGCTGCTCTCTCTTGGCTTTGCGTGGATTGTCTGTGCGCGACGTCCCGTGACCTACGCCAGTCTGACGTGCGGTTCTGATAGACTCATATCACACATGACAGAGAAACCCAAGACAGGGCCTAATTAGCTGGCGGGCTCAGAACGCTGCGGGGAGACTGAAAATCAAAACTTTATTAACATGGCTCCAACCCAGCTTATTTATTCATGGGATAATTAGAGAGGACTTTGGAAACAGAATGATATGCCAAGTTCCGAACGACCAACTGGGCTGCCTTGTTGTAGCCAAACTTGACACCTTCCCCGGTCCACCCACCTGTCCAGGTATTCCAGTAATCCAGTCCAGACCTTGTCAGGTGGAAGAAAGTCTATCCCAGGGCAGAGGTGGGAGTAAGTCTAGCCGGTGGTGAGGTGCAAGAGGAGGGAGGAGGAGGTTTGGAGACAAGGGGGGCAGGTAAAGGCGGGGGATCGTATTCGGGCTCCTGGGGACAGGCGGCTTGGCGTGGCACCACACTGCCCACCCAACATCAACGCTCTCGGGTTCCCAGGCTCAGATGGGCCTGATAAACACTCCACAGGGACCATCTGGAGGCAGCCAGGAAGGCCGCAGGGGCTGGACATATTTCATTTCAATTCAACCAGTGGCCGTTTTATATTTGTGGCCAAGTGATGCAATGCCCTGACAGAACTTCTTTCCAATTTTATATCTTATTCTTCACACAGAGTTGTAATTGTGTTGTGTTGTTTAGCCATCTCAGGGGGCGGCCATTTTGTCAATTCTCTCGACCCAAAATTTCAACACAGTTGTTCAGCGGTCAGGGAACGACCGATCATGGCTCAACTGTTTTCTGAAACTGAGCCAGGATTGGTCGTTAGCTGAGCCCTGAGCAACTGTGATGTCATTTTCAGGTGACAGCAAATGGCAAAATGGCCACCCCCTGAGATGGACAAAAACCGGTGGATTTTACTGCTTAACTCATATTCCACAAACACAATATTAATCAGAATACCATGTTGCAACTACTGGGCCTGCATAGAACATATTGTTGTCAAGGAAATTTTTAGGTTGACTTCCACTTTAATATTTGCTCATATGTATCTATAAGTGAAATTGAGGGTAATTTGAGTGATGTATAACTAGGCGGTTGGTTGACGTAAATTCAGCAAAAGTGCACTTATTTGAGTCCGTTTAATAATAATTTTCTATGACTTCCCCCATTTTCTGTGTTTCAGGTATGTGCACTCTAACGGTGGAAAGCACTCCCGCGGCAGGATATTGCGTGTTCCTAACGACGCGTCTTGGTCGCGTAAACTGCGGTGCACATCCATCTGTTTGGCATTAGCATGATGGATGTATTTTTCATGTCACCATTAGGACCCAAACGGTGCATCGGGCAAGCCTCGGTTTTATGCTAATGTGCCCTCTCACACCTGCAGCTTGCAATTACCCGCCGAGGAGTCGGCACCGAGGCTTCACCGGTAATAATATGAGCAATGGCAAAATTGCACCAGTCTATTGAAAAAAATTGAGAGGAGGAAGATGGAGCGCCAGAAGAAATGGGGGAGGAGCCGGGTGGAAAGTGAAGGGGAGAACAATGAAAAGGCTTGGATTAATTAGCCTTGAAATATCTGTCATCCTCCCACTGGGCCGGTGACTTTTACACTCGAGCAAAAACACTGTGGTCGACTACACTTCACTCACAGCATTCAACAGGTCTGACGGCACCGTACTTTATTCGCTTCTAACTGTCTGAGTCACCTAATACATAGCCACTTCCCAGAGGTGGTCACACTCTGTACTTAAATTGGAAGTCAACCCCAAAAAATTCTTTGCAATAATGTTCTATGCAGGCCGACTAGTCCAAACATGGCATTCTGATTAATAATGCATTTGTGAAATATGGGTTAAGCAGCAAAATCCACCCATTTTTGGCCATCTCACGGGTGGCCATTTTGTCACTTTTGTTGACTGAAAATGACATCACAGTTACTCAAGGCTCAGCTAACAACCAATCAAGGTTCAGTTTCAGAAATGATTGGTTGTTAAGTGATTGGTTGTTATCTGAGCCCTGAGCAATTGTGATGTCATTTTCAGTCAACAGCAAGTGAAAAAATGGCCGCCCCCGGAAATGGATAAAAGCGGGTCGATTTTGATACTTAACTCATATTCCACAAACACAATATTAAGCAGAATGCCATGTTTAGACTAGTGGGCCTGCATAGAACGTATTCTTGTAAAGAACATTTTTGGGTTGACTTCCACTTTGAGCAGAAGTACAGACCCATCCATCCATCCATTATCTACATCGCTTCTCCTCACAAGGGTCGCGGGCGTGCTGGAGCCTTCCTAGCTGTCTACGCGCAGTAGGCGGGGGACACCCTGAATTGGTTGTCAGCCAATCGCAGGGCACACACAGACAAACAAACATCCACACTCACACCTAGGGGCAATTTAGAGTGTCCAATCAACTTACCATGCATGTTTTTGGAATGTGGGAGGAAACCGGAGTACCCGGAGAAAACCCACGCAGACACAGGGAGAACATTCAAACTCCACACAAGGAGGCCGGGATCGAACCCACGACCTCTGAACTGTGAGGCGGACGTGCTAACCAGTCGACCATCATGCCGCCCAGAAGTACAGATATCTATGTAAAAACAATACTCTACTACAAGTAGATCTACAGTTTCTACAGTTTTTATTATTAAGTAAAGAAACTGAAATGTACTTATGTATGATTTTTTTATGTGTTAATTATATAAAATACCCATTTTGATAACTTTGCACAACAAAATGAATTACAAAAACATTCTCACACAGTTTTCGTCTTTTATTAACTTACATTGGATTTTACCTGAGGAGGACAAATAGGCTGGCTAGCATTGGCTCAGGACTTTTATGCCTCCAAAACCCTGTTCCCATAGCTTTGCCAGCATTGTGAACTAACTAACAAAAAAAATGCTACATTAGCTGTGGTTGACTTTATTTCTCCCTGTCATCGTCCGCAGGCGTTGATAAAAGTAATGGGCTTATTTTGACAAAGTAAGGATACACTATATGTATTTGTAAATGTAGGGAGTGCAGGTAAAAAGCCATCTGAAAAATAAATATTCAATTACAGATGCCTGAGAAATATGCTTACCGAATACAGAAACAAGGTGTAATACAAAAATTGAAAATAGGCGATTTTTTTTGCAAATAATGAAGGATAGGTTCCCCCACAAAAATCTGCCAATGTATGAATACCAAACCACAAATTGGCGGGGGTTAACTGTATCTGCCTGTGTGTATTGTTTAATGCTTCGTTTGTATTTGTTGCTGCTTCGTTTATGTTGAAGTAGTAGTGGTCTGAAGATTTAGCATTAAAAACCATAACATCTATGCTAATGCCCTTTAGCCCATCTATCGTGTTTCACCTTATGTTAACGTTAAGTTAGCTCATTTGCAAAATGACATTATATGATCTGGTTGTACATTTTACTTTTAAATATACAATGTTTGCTGACTTTTGTTTTATGTTCCACTTTTACAGTAAACTTGAATTGAGAGTGATCAATGAACAGCTTGAAGCAAGCACACTGTGCCTCTTATTTGGAAAACTTTGTGAGCAAGAGATTGACTAGCTCTCAAGAATACTTAAAAACATGTATTTTACAATATAATGTAAAGAAAAAATACAAAAATAAATAATATAAAATCAGTGCTTGAAGTGAGCCGGTCCGGGCCAGAATGGAGCACCAGCATTTCTCAGTTTTAGCCTCTAGCGTATTAGAGCGAGATGAAACTTTGAAATGAGTTATTTATACAGTCATTAGTTGAAAACAGTAGAACCCACAAATGTTGGCGTGGTTCCAAAAGGGTCAAAAACAGAACCTGGATTGGTGATGAAGCAGGTGACAATGACACAGGACAACACATTAATCTTAAAAAAAAAGTGAAGAGCATCCAGCTAACAGTAACGTTAGCGCTTCTGATTCACTTGTTGCCAGCCGTGTCAACAATAATACCTTTTGTTTTCCGGATTGACAATAGACGGACTGGTGAACCTTTGATGTTTACTGATGGAAGCACGATTAAAATAACATGAGCGGCAGACGATTACAGTTTTCTTCGGCTTGAAAAATTGACGGATGACGGATGGGTCCCCAGGCTGCTGACGGATGACGGATGACGAATGACGGACCCTGAAACTTTTGTAAAATGCCCACTGCTGTATAAAACTGTACGTAATCAAGACTAAACTATGTGGTGAAAATATTTACCAAGATGGTTTTAATAAGTTTAAAGCATGTTGGGAGAGGTACAATTATTTGAAAATAATGTTTTTATATGGTCTCTGTATATCATGGTTTTTCCTATGGGTGGCTCTGGAACATATGTCGTGTGATAAATGGGAGCTGACTGTAGTGTGTGCGTCTGTGTGCATGTGTCCGATCACATGGAGCAGGAGGACCTGCAGTGGGGGGGCCCTCAGGGCTGCCGGCCTCGATAACAAGGGCCGTAAAATCAATCACCTCCTTTGACAGGCTTACGAGTAGCCCCGCCTCTTTATTTCCCATCTCTTTCTGTTTCTGCCTGAAGATGCTTTGGACAAAACATGAACACTACCACGCAGAGTGAAACCTCTGAGGTTGAACGCGATCCATTCTGAGATGCTGGTCAACCTCCAATTTGTGTGACAATTCTCATAGGAAATATTGAAAGTAGATTGAATTCAATGTAATTGGTTGGCGACTATACGGACTCCAGCTCAGTCGTAACACTCATGAGCACAAGTGCTTTTGAAAATGAATGGATGGAAGGATATAACTTTAATAAATGGAAAAAATTGGCTTCCGGCGATGCTTTGTCTGACTGTTATTCAATTTTCCCATCCATCGTTTATCGCCTACAAAATGGGCGTCCGTCATAGGCAGATAGGCAGACTATAGAAATATATTTTCTGTGGGAAATATTGACACACTGCTATTTTGTTCAACTTTGGGCCTTCGACTTTAGAGGTTCCACTGTTAAACACAAACAAGTGGACGCACACACACACTCATGCGTAAGCAGAGCGCACCTGCTAAAGTGCTTGAAGGATTAGGAAGTTGTATGAGTTGGTTACACATGTTCAGGTCAGCTCTGTGACAACACTGTTGTCTAAACACCTCTTCTTAGACGTGCATCTTTTCGCCTTCCTCTCCCCCCATGTGTGTGTGTACGTGTGCAAGGGGTGACGGGATGAGGAGGAGGAAGATGGGGGGGGGCACTAAATCTGCAGAGAGGACTTGGCAGCGGCTCGCCTTTTTCCTCCTCTCGCTTCATTGCTTTGGTCCTACCCAAATCCTATTTCACGGTGCCAAGTATGCGCTCCCTGGGATCTCCTCGGCTCCCATCTCCAGACGCAGGTTTTAAGCCTCTCCTGGCACCCGCCGAGGTGGAGGCATGTGACGCACATCCAACAGACACCCCCCCCCCCCCCCACCACCTCAGTCTCTAAACCTGGCAGCGGCATCCACGCAGTCACCCACCTTTCCGGCCCAAAAGTCCCTCAAGATGTCACCGCCACGCTCGGTGACGTTTGACATAAGGACACAAATCGTTTGCATGAATGCAAGCTCACCTGCACTGTCACGCACACTTTTGTGCAGACTTGTTACGTCAGTCAAGCAAGCTATCATCATCAGTCTCATGTCGCTGTTAACGTGCCGTCGTTTTCATGAATAATCATAGGACGCGCCTCATTTACTTCCCCTAACTCACGCATTAATGCTCCTCCAATTACACACAATCAAAGCCATTAATTAAGTGCCAAATTACCTGAGGAAGCTCCCTCCACCAGACACACACTAGAACACACTGGGCTGTGTTTTGGCCCCTCGGCCACTAGATGGAAGTGTTTGACTATAATGACTCTGCTGCAGCGTTTCCTAACATGACGTTCATCAACTCAGTCATTTGCTAAGCTTTCTCAATAGTGCGTATCGAAAACTGACCATGACGTGTAGAATGTAAAGACAATAATAATTGAATTATATAATAACTAATCTTAGGGAAGGGCTAAAGGGGTAGGACTTTGAAGTTTTACTTTTTCCTTCTCCATTTTGGACCAGCTGCATGTACTCAGTGTTTCAACATGAAATGAAATGTGTTGTACGTTTATTTCTTTGTTGTTGTACAGCATGTTTGAAATATACGTTCAATCAATTCGTTACTGTGAAGCAAATCAGTGATGCAGTGATGCAAAGCATGTAGATAGTCATATAGTCTTTATCCTGTGCAAAGAACAATTAATATCTGTGCTGTACTGATGAGTTGAGAGAAGCTGAGATGTCGCAATGAACAGCATATCTGTCTGTCTGTTTTATACCGCCCCCGGGTGGTCAATATGGGCACACCCGGAGGAGCAGGACAATGGCTATTCAATTGATGCAGTACAAAAGTAGTTTGAATCTTTTTAATTCGATTTAATAATGTAAATAGTGCATGTTTTCATAGTATACAATAGTAGCAAATGCACATTTTCCTCATTATAATACTCATTCGTTTTTATTTTAATTAAAGAGGCTTAAACGGATTGATGTGATTTACATTTGTTTAAATAGGAACAGATGATTTGAGTGTTTTGAGTTTCGAGAATGGCATGAAACGAATGAAAGTCGTATCTCAAGGCACCACTGTATTCTTGCATTTCTATTTTAAGTGGACACTATACATGAAGAGCCTATTAGGTTCCCCCATAGTGCTGACTGCGCATTGCAGAGTCAGCTAAAAATATGCAAAGGAGCCTGAAATATCATCATGGCGCAAACCTGAAGCTCCATCGACCCTTATTGTTGGCTTGTGCATCACTTATCTTGCAGGTATGTATACACTTTTATGAACAACTAATATACAGCATGAGCACAAAGCAAAGCTCACTCAAGAGATTGACAAACGTCTTAGTAAAAAGCATTTACTCAAAGAGTGACTTTCTCTCTTAAAAACTGGTGCACCTTGATTTTTGTGCTGGAGCAAGTCTAAGTTTAGCGTGTATGAGAATTTGGCAGACCATCCCGGACATTTTCTTTTACACGGCCCCAGCAAACCTGACAATCTGACTAGACCTTAGACTTTCTTATAAACGTACTTTTTGTGCTTTGAGCTTCTGCATGGACTCCAGCGAGTCTATTTCTGCTTCCCCCATTGCTGAAGACTTGGTGCACCTCTCCCGCGCTGAATTCAAAGAGATTGAAGGGAGCCGCTTCCATTGGCAGGGACACAAGCCGGCTGTGTTCACTCCAACAGCAGTGCAAAGACAAATGTGCCATTCTACGAAAACACCTAAAGAAAATTAACTCCACCTTTATACAAGAACACAGCAAAAAGTTGAGTGTTAAAATGACTCCCACAGAGTCAAATTTCAACACTTTTTCAGGGTTTATATAGCTCCACACTCTACAGAGTTGAATGAACATTTTGCAAAGAGTTAACCATTTTAAACTGTGCCAGAGTTACTGAACAACATTATAGGAATAGAGTGGTAACACTGCTGAGATATATTTAACAACCTGGTTAGTGTTAGTTTCACTCCCACAAGTGTTAAAAATATTTCAATTGATTATATTTCGGGGTTTTTTCGTTGCATGAACTCCCATTACACAAATTAGCTTTAGGTGAATTGGTTATCCTCATTTCACCCTAAGTGTGAAACCACTACATGACAGGGACAGGTACATGGAGAGAATTCTCTCGCTGTTTTGTGGCAGGAATTCATCTGACACACTGCCACTTTCAGTCACAGTACCCCTTTGCTAAAAAAAAGAAAAACACTACCGGTACAACACTGATGTAAGAGGGAACTTAACACGTCTTTGGTTGTTTAACAATTAAACATGAACATAACATTATTAATAAAAAAAGAGCAGCTACATTTAACTGCAACACTTTGCATGCCCAGAGGTCTTTGCGGCAGAGCAGTTCTAAACGAGTGGGCGAATCTTATAATCAACTCTATGCAGAGTTGGTTAACACTAAGTAAATCAACTCTGTCGAGTAACTCCAACACCAACTTCCATTTAAACCAGACAGTGTTAAAAATACACTTTTGGGATTTAAATAAACTTTGAAACATTTGACCCCAATATTTTAACACTCCACTTTTTGCTGTGTATTTACAGTTAGACTGCACTTTGCGTTTGCGCTGGGCATGAAAACTGGTCCTTAAATTTCACAGTAGACGTCATTACCACAACGCACAGCTCCTGCAAGGTAGAACTGATATCTACGAAATGAAAATTAATAGAATAAATCGGTAAAATTGTCGTATGCAAAAGCTGCATTTATACCGCAGTCGTCCAATCCAGCCAATATACATTACAGTTCATATTTTATTGTATTTTATATTCTTTTAATTAGACATATTATGTATTATTCTAAAAAATGAATGTGTACAAATAAAGACTTCCCATACAATCAGTGTCTAACCTTCAATAGACGCCTGCTACTCTTTTACTTGAGTAAATAAAATGCTTCCTCCAAAGAAAATATTGAGTCCGTAATAGGCTAGTGTGCAACAAACAAGATGTGTTAACACATATTTGATTGCAGCAATATTTTAATGAATCATTATTAATTACTAGTTTTAAAATGAACATGTATTTAATTTAGAAAAATGCACTATACAAATAATTGCATTTATTTATTTGCTACAGTTTACTGGTTATTGTGCTTCTCCTTCTGGTGTGCGTGCCTCGGTCATCTGGGGCCAGTCTAACACAGACATCTTGACATGAAATAGAACTGACTCAGTATAAGACAGTAATGTTAAGTTGGGTCACATGAATTTTAAGGCAACACTGTCAAAGCCTGATTCTTTCAGCAGTTGAAAAAATAATGCACCCAGCCACTGCCTGAATAAATACTGAGGCTGATATACAGTACAACAAAGAGTAATATATATTAGAGTACAGATTTGTATTCTAATATTATTAAATTAACAATAACAGACCTATTATATAAGTTTACACAAATAAATGATAATTTAATAATAAAATAAATGATAATATGAGAGAGAGAGAGAGAGAGAGAAAGAGAAAGAGAGAGAGAGAAGGAAGGACTGTAGTCAAAGACAGAACATTAAGCAATGTGGCCATGATGTATTTTAAAGCAGCATTGTGTGTGTGAGTAGTAAATATGCATCACTACCATTATTACAAAAGATGACATAAAAGCACTTAATTCTCACAGTCCCATCTGTGCATGCAGGAAGAGTAGTCATCATTATAATGTACCCTAAGGCCTGTATGAAGGTGAACAACAGCATCATTATACATTAGTGGGTCACGGCGTACTGTACTATGCATTATTGATCATGTCTGCACTAATTGAAAGATGTTCCGTCTACAAATGAACTGGTGCAGACATCCCACTCGGCCACCTGACTAACTTAGGACCCTCCTCACCTCACAGAGATGGAGATGGGGCTAATTTTAGAAGGTTCTGTATGTCCAACATGTCACATGACTCAGTTACACAACACACCGTACATTCATTTTCACTTGGAGCGGCAAAAATAGCCATATTGATTTTTTCTTTTTCTAATTTCACAAAGGAGCCTCCGTGGTGCGATTTAATGTCCTCTCCTCATGTAATGGTCCACTAATTAAATATGACACGTGACCACCATGCGTGACAACATGGGATGGAGTCAAAAGAGCAATACACACCAGGGGCGGAGCCAGAACGTGGCTAATGGGTGGGCCTGGAAAAATCAGGGTGGGCCTGAATATTTCTCTCATTGAGCACAATCCCGATACATCGTATATTCAAATGAAATGATCATCTGAAACTGAAGTTCAGATCTTCCTTAGACAACCACAATTATGCCATTTTTAATATTCAATAAAATAAAAAACACAAATTCAAAAACAGTTTAATAATTTAACTAAAATTTAAAAGTATATATTTTTTTCATGAATCTCATTGGATGGTAAGTCTGTCAATCTGGGTGGCCCTGTGCACACCCAGGCCCACCCATGGCTCCGCCCCTGATACACACAGCACAATGAGCAATGTTACATCATCTGAACCAAATGTTGAATTGTGCATATTCCATCTACATTTATGTTTTGTATGTGTGATTGTATGTATTACAAAAAAAAATGTATCCGGGTTTACAAATATAGCCTAATAATACTCCATTTTGAGTGACACTGTGGGGGGATATTTACGTATTTAACAAGTTTGTGGTGTTTAGTGGTATAGAACTGCACTGCATCATCGGAAAGATATTGCTATAATTCTTGTTATCCAGCAATGAACATACATTGTATCATAATCCCATAAAATACAAAATATTGGGGTGATGGTTTTGATATTTTCAGAGATTGATGTGGGCATAGGTTGAGATGTGCACATGAATTTTGGTGGCGATTGGTCACAGTTTTCTAACATTAAAGGACGTTAAGCTTTTTCTCTATCGTTAATGTCTGTGGGGAGGAAAAAGTTCACTGCCTATAAAATCCAAAATACTGTGGCGATTGTTTAATGCTTTCAGAGGTTGAAGTGGGCATAAATAGAGATGTGCATGTGAATTTTGATAACGATTGGTCGTAGTTTTCTGATATTAAGCGACGTTAAGCATTTTTCATTCTGCATTTTAGACTGTCCCGTTATGTACACATATGCAGTCCTATTACAAAAAGACATTCAAGGTTACACAATGAGTATTTATTTTTATATACATTATATTTTATTCATATTTATATGTGTGTAGAGGAATATTTGCACCCATTCAAACCTAATAATTTTGCAGATCTCTAAAATCAATAAAATAGAGTTTTACTGTCATTTAAAAAAAATGTTAAAGAACAAACAATATATGGAACAATGACACGTGACAGTAAAATACCCAAGATGACATTACACATGATGTATTTAATAAACCCAGGGCACAGGTGCAGTCTTTTTTTAAATGTTCATTAATGTGTACATACAGCATATTCTATTTTTATTTGTGAGAATGTTGGTATTTGCACATATGTATTTATTATACTGAATTCTGTGTTGATTCATATACTATGAATTGTTTTTATGCAATTCATGGAAGCCACGCTTTATATAAATTGACTTTTTGTTCATGTTCATTTTTTGCAAATGTTTTTTTTTTTCCTTTACTTCATCCATGCTTTCATCCACGCTTGTGCTCGTTCGTGTTCGCAAGCATACAACAGGCGAGCTCCACTACGCATGCGCGTCGTAGTCGTCTGATGGCTGAAGGTCTTGCGTGAATGCATGTTTGTGCCTGTCAGTGAGTGTGGACTCCATCAGGAGGGCCACGGCTGCAGAACCGGCGCCTTCACGCACGCCAAACTACCTCCAAGCGCCACCTAGACCGAGCTAGACAGAGGCGAGAGCGGACCGCATCGAGGGCGCTTTGCACGAAGTGCCATATTTGTCACCGACATGTAGCCCGGCAGCGTGGGAGATCACAGCGGTAGAAGAAGAAGAGGAGTGTGGGGAGGGTGATGCCATGAAAATCTCAACAGCCCACTGAGGGAGATCACGGACACGATGATGATGATGATGATGATGGACTCGAGTGGGGTGATTCGAGGAAGGTAGCGTCCGCCACGAGAGTCCACGGAGACCTCTTTTAGTCGCTTTCGGGTAGAGGATGGATTTCAGCCGGCTCCGGAACATCATCAGCAGATACGTAAGCGACCCCACAACACGCTCGCACACACTACCTCAACATCACACTCTCACGAACATGAACAGTACATCGAAGCAGGTTCGGCAACCTATGGCTCGTGGGCCACATATAGTGCATTTGATCTGGCCTATCGTGCTAAAAACACCCGAGTAACTACTAAGTTCAACTTATTAACATAGCCCATAAAAATGGCAATACCACTTTTTTTTTTTTCCAAACCTACACCAGTCCAAGAAACTCCTACTACTGGTAATACCAAGTAACCGAGACCGTTAATGAGACATACAATTTCTATTAGACCAAAGACAGACAGTCACTTTGCAATGAAGGGTTTAAGTTCAAAATAAAGCAAACAGCTCGCTCTGATTTAGGATTAATTTCTAATACATTAGTAAAAGTGCAAAATAAAACACTCCCTGACAACTCCCTGAGGTTTAGTCTTTGTTCAAAATAAATTGAAGTGCAAAATAATACAGGTTCAATCTTGAGTTAGAAAATAGGTTTGGGAAATACAGCTGAAAAATGTATCACTATGTAAGTATTTCATATCAGCCGATATTGATAAATTTGGATTTTCCTTACCTATTCAAAATAAGAAAAATGTTAAATAGATTAAAGGTCAAATATAATAAAATACAACCATCCAGAAGAAAAACACTCTTTATATTAGGGCTGCACAGTATATTGAAAAAATATTAATATCGCAATAATTGTGTATGCAATATGCATATCGCAAAGACATGCAATAATTTTCTCATGGAATTGTAGGATTTTACCTCAATTCGACCAGTCAGATGCAAACTTAAATGCGCATCGCCACCCAAGAGTTGGACTTTATCCAGTAGAATTACAATTAATTAGCTAAGAAAACACATTGAGTTTGCTTATTTTGCCGCATGAAAAAAAAACAACTTTATTCATTAGATAGTAAAAATGCCATTTCTTAAGGTACATGTTAAATATCTCATTGATATCAATATCGCTTTAGTTAATAGCCATATCGCATGTTTTTCCAATATCGTGCAGCTCTAATTCATATTACAAAATATATGTGCACACGAGTACAAAAACGTAGGCAACAGATGAGTATAGCACTCTGTATCATACTACCAGTAAGTGAAAGTGCTATATTGCCTGCACTGCATTCAACAGGAAAAGTCAACCTTATTAATGCACTGAATAATAACAACATTCTATTTTTCCCAGTCGATGAAAGCAGCTAAATGTGTAAAATATATGCAGAAAATACCGTAATGGAGAAAGCCATCATACCACCAAAATT
This sequence comes from Filicampus tigris, assembly GCF_054856515.1. Classification (NCBI taxonomy): domain Eukaryota; kingdom Metazoa; phylum Chordata; class Actinopteri; order Syngnathiformes; family Syngnathidae; genus Filicampus; species Filicampus tigris. Next base: position 9,953,610 of record NC_141230.1, on the reverse strand, counting down.
GAGTTAGCAAATAAAAGTATAAATGTTGGTAGCACGTTAGCAACACACATATGAGAGGATGGACGTGGATGAAAAAAAAACCAAAAACATTCTGTCACCCTTGCAGAAATGTTGTGAGCAAATGAACTCTTATGATTTACAATTATGATAATGCATCAGCAACCCACTAATAAAGCACTCCCAAGCATTAATATAAACCTCATAAGCATCTATATTCTTATAGAAATTGCATCTCAATTGGTCTTTGAGAGGATTTAAGGAAAAAAATGTTAAATTGACATGGATGCAGTCGACTTGTTCTGTGAGCTATTTACTTGCATGCTATTTACTTCCTGATAGTAGAACGACCACAAGAGAACGTCAGTGACTGGTACTGGCAGACTTCCCAAGCCCTCGATCCCTTGTAATAGGGCCACTATCAACCCGATACTGATACCTGGTATTGATACTACTCGCCCATACCAAATAAATTTAAAGCATTTGTTGCATCATATTTCAAATTCATTTAATTGCGGCTTTTTGGGAGCAACATCCTCCTCTCATTTAGACAAAAGTAGTGCTTTGCTGTGCCATTTATAGACAATAATAAACCTAGTTTTTTTTTTTGGTAGGGAGTGGGGGGGCATTAATTGCCTTAGATTTAGCTGTGCTACATTTTTGATATTCGCAGCAGGTCTCAGTCGCAACCTCCCTGACAAAAGTGGGGGTTCACTGTGCTGTCTATGCAATTGGCTGTCGACAAGTCCCAAGTCCCCAAGTGCGTATTTGCCTCTCACCCAAAGTTACCTGGGATAGGCTCCAGCTCACCCATGACCCTCATGAAAAATGGATGGATGCGTCATATTATTTCCTAGGGCAGTAGGCTGAGCGTTCAATACGTCTTCCTCGCAGTTCTGAGGTTCGGGATTTGAATCTTGGTATTCCGATGTGGAGTTTGCATGTACTCATGCTTGCGTGGGTTTTCTGCGTGTACTCCGACTTCCCCCTACTTTCAAAAGCGTACATGTTAGGTTAATTGAAGACTACCACCACCCCTTTGACCCGCAACCCTAATGAGGATTACAGAAAATGGCTGCATGGATATTAGAACTGAATTGCAGCACTGAACTGTCCCCCTGTAGGAAAAAGCCACCCTACCCTTGCTTTAAAAGCATTACTGCGTGAAATGCATGTGTGCTTTATCTTAATTAGCTACAGGCTGCTAAAAACACACCCCAAATGTTTGCCTCCGTGTGCGGGCCATTGACTTAGGCTGAATGGGGAACATGCCAGTAAAGCCCCACATGCAACGCTGCGCGCTGAATGTGCGGAATGGAAATCAACTTGGCTGGCCCACTTTTTAAGTTGCTAAGGGGAAGCCCACAACATGCATACAAAATTAACTCCACTCAGGGGCAGTGTTGTTTTTGGCAGGCATTTTAGATTTAGTCTTAAGTCTTAGTCTTTTGGGCAAAAATGCTTATTAGTTTTAGTCACATTTTAGTCATTCCTATTCAGGATCGTTTTAGTCTAGTTTTAGTCAACAAAAACTCAAAAGAAGGTTTTAGTCTAGTTTTAGTCGACAAATACTCAAAAAGGTTTTAGACTAGTTTTAGGCAATTTTGGTTACAAATAGACATACAAGGTTTCCACCCAATAGCAAAGACTTTCTGATCTACTAAGAATTATGCATTACACACAGATAAAGTGGTAACAGTGGAATCAATGCTCATTATTCCAAAATAAGATGAGAATCAAAACATTTTCTTTGGCAATTGTTGTGGCTTTATTTCCACCTAGTTTGTGGCCACATTTACCATTACCGCGGTGTACAATGCACCGTGTTGTTCTTTCTGCTTGGGCATCGTTTGAATTCGGTCGATTCCGGTTTCGAAAACACATATACGTCACGTCATATTTTAGTCATCAAAGAGCCACGTTTAGCTCGTTATCGTCATGGAAAAAAGGGGCGTTAACAAAATATTTTCGTCATCGTCAACGAAAACAACACACCACTTAGGTGTTAACATTAGGAACTCCTGCAAAAGCTGATGACATAGACTGTTTTGTTGTTTTTACATTTTACTATGGGTAACTTTATTTTTCACTTTTGTGACAGTTAATGTTTAAAAATGAGAAGACACATCACTTTACAAATAAGTGTTCAGCAGTGGTCTTTTAACATCTTTTTTTACACTTCTAGTGTATGACAGTTAACAAAATTCAAATATTTTGAAAAACATTGCCTTAAAGCTATAAATAAAGTAGTAAAATATTTCCTGCTGTGCCTCTTAGGTGGTGGCATTGTAGTTTCGATAATGTCCGATCCGGTCTCAGCCATTTAAAAAATATGTAATTTCAATTTCCCATGCCATTACGCGTATCCAAAATGTGCCACTTGAGAGCAAAAAAAAAACAACAAAAAAAACGAATTGCATGACTCTCTCGCATTATATTGTGTTTATTTTTGACTCATAGTAGTGGTTAACTAGTTAAACTCGTATGTTTTTTTTTTTTAAAGAAAGAGACATGCACCTGCAACCACATTGCCTGTAGAGTAATAATAGTTTCATGATGGCCACAGTTTAACTCTGGAATGGATTAATAATTTAGTTTCTATTATTTCCTCTGAGAAATAGTGTTTGAAGTCACCAACAAAACAACAGTATGAAGTCAACAGAAGGGCAGCACAGCCTACTTGTGTTTATTAAGGATGTAGCTGGTTTCATGGCATCTGACTGTGACACTTATTAGACTGAACTCATGACCCACAACCTTTGAGCCTGACCTTAAAAGTGTCTCAGGTGCTCTGAGGATAACGGTCTTGCTATTATGTTTATTTATTATTTTTACTTCAACACGCTCGGTATTGCGAGCGCTCCAGCAGCAGAGCGCTCATGATAGTGTCACAACAACATGCAGAGAGAGGGGGGGAGAGCGGGTGGGTCATTGCACGCACCCCCCTCACCTCATCTGTCACCCGCCTGGCCGTTTGCATCCTGGCCACAACATTACACAGTTGACGGCCAATGAATCATGAATTCAATTATGCAGGTATTGACAGGGAGGAGGGAGGGAAAGGGATGATATATATATGTTTGGCCCACTAAAGTTAACCATTACCGCGGCATTATTTCCAGCAGACGCTTCTTTAACGAGGCAGCACAGAAGAACATTACATTAGAGTGCGCTGCTTGATTTACATGGCTCCACTCTTCTTGATGTCTTGTGAATATGTTGCGTGGAGAAAACACGAATTCAGAAAAACATGGCCTCCATTTCAATGTATCAAGTATCAGTTGGATTGTTTCATATTTTTGCAATCCCTCATTCTTTTGAGTCTTTTTAGTTCATCTAGTCGAAATGTTTAGCAGCTCGTTCAAACTGCAGCTCCATCTCATAACTAGGTGTTGAACGACCACGATTTTTTGTATTCGATTAATATAATGTGATATGAACTCGCCATGATGCTGAATACTGTAAAAAAAAAAACACGCACACACAATTTGTATTTTTGGGCCCAAAGCGGTAGTTTAAGTTGGAAAAACTTTAAATGGTTAATTGACATCTATGTCAACAATGCAAGTTAGCACAACAACGCAAGCAATTGTTTGATCCAAAACGATTTGCTGAGTTGTATTTGCATCGATCTTTAAAGCAACACGAGCAAATGGGCAATTTTTAAATGCTCTGTAAATTTGTTGACAAAGACGAGATCACCAACACCTCATTAGTGCTTAGTCAACTTCAAGCTTTAACCATTGATGCGGAGGAGTCGTCGAATGGGTTAAACCTGTGCTTTAAACACCAGCATGAATGTCAACCTTACAAATGGCAACTGTGACAGCAACACAGTATCTCACTGTCAGAGAATTAGCTGATTAGGTGATAGTCGGCAATTGCTTTCAACACGAGTACCATCGTTTCAGTCGGGAGCCACTGTTGGCGTGATCTCTGGCCGGTTTTACATTTTGATCATCGTAGCATGATGTCACTCCAACAGCCTCTGTCACACAAAGACCCCCCAAAGTAGCCGTGTGAAAGCCATAATAGAAGATTGACAGCATTTATCCACAGTTTCTTTCCCACATAATCCACACAGCGACATTGCATCCCACAATCAAATAATTAGATTGCATCAGAGCCAGTATCTTGCTTAGTATTTCAATTATTTGTCTGACGGCAACAAAAGGTGGAAGAAATGCCTGTAAGTGCGCTGTCCCATCTCTGGTCGCTCTGATACTTCTCTGAAAATGCTGGCTAGTCAAACCCTGGCTTGATTCCGTCTTTTTAAAGGTTAGAGTAAAGATGCGGCAACCGAGTGGCACGAGGGGTTAAAAAGGCAAAAGGATTAATTGCCACAGTACCGTGTAGATGGGGAAACAATTTAATTAGCCTGAAATAGCAGTAGGGTCAAATATCGATTGGACCATCTTTATCCTCTCACGGTACAAAATCAATAAGTCAGCATTAAATATTGATTATTGCACAGTCACTGTATTGCATTGTTCTTGTGATGATAGTTAGTCGATGTTTCTCACCCTTTGTCCAACAAGCTCATCATACACAGTATGGCTGCTTCATTAGGTACCAGCTACTGAAATCCAATAAGAGCTTTACCGTTACAAAAATAATAATGCTCTCTGTTGCCCGATCACATCAACTATTCCTTCTGTCCTTCGTATTGCTTTGTTAACAATGTCAAGTGATGCATGTAAATCCTTCATTTTGCAATTGTTTCAATGCAGGAAATGTGTACGTGAGCAGCTCAAAGTTCCAGAAGCAACATAAAGGGACCTCGTGTGCATGTTGGTGTGTTAGTGCACGTGTTATATTGGTCTCATCGTGCCCTTTGTCATGTGGTAATAATAGCCGTGGCGTGATACCTCAGTGTGGCGCCGCCTGTCAAGACTGCACGAGAGGGTCATGCTCTGTATTAGAGGCACGCTTATGTATGTACGTGGAGGGCTTTGTCCGAACTAAAGACGGATACAAGGGCTTGCATTTGGTTGGATCGTCATGGGAGCAACTCGCTGTGGCGACCACTGACTGAAAAAAAGAGACTAAGCCAAAAATCAAGCAACAATAAAGGATCGTTTTAATCTCCACATCGTGTGCAAACGTGACTCCCCGACCATATCTGCTAATATAACATGACACCTTTGATCAAATTGGTCAAACAGAACCAACTGTGTTGATAAACACTCACCAAGAACAAATGTGGACGTTTCTAACATGGCAGCTGAAATATGATACAGCAAGTAAGTCATCTCTGCGATGTGGCGATATTGATATTATTGCGATATTTAACACATTCCTAAAGATCTTTATCTAAATAAAGACTTGTTTTTTCATGCAAAAAAATACGTAAGCTCAATATATTCTTAGCTAATTAACAATCATGTCCAACTATTGGGTGGTGATTCACATTTAAGTTTGTGTCTGACTGATTAAATTCAGATGAAAGCATGCAATTCCATAAGAAAATGATTGCATCGCTTTGCAATATGGCTATATTACATAGGCTATTATCGCGATATCAATATTTTTTTATATATTGTGCAGCCCCTAGTGCCAAGCTAGGAAGAAAGAGTCAGTGAGAGAGGATGTCCAAAGCCTCTTGTAATATATTTAACTCATTCACTGCCAGACATTTTCAGCCCTTTTTTTACCCTAATGTTTGAAATAAATTTTAAAAAACCCCAATAAATTCCTGGGATTTTATGTCTTGACTGTAAAAAGACATATAAATATGTCTTTGGCAGTGAATGAGTTTTAATTATCGGACAATAAGATGCTATTTTTTCTTTATTAAAAACACAAAACAACAGAATAATGGTAAAGTTAGTAAATTAAGTTACAAGCTTGGTCGCGGAACGATTAAACCTGTAAGTCAAGGCGCTACTGTATTGCATTAGGCTTTTGATTCGGTGAAGCAGCATGTGACTCATTGCCCAGTGTTGTTTTTGTTCGCCCCCTTTCGAGTAACTGTAAACATTTTTAAGTTCGTTGGCGCAATTTGGCTTATATTTAGCAAAGTGAGGTAGCAGTTGGTATGCTGGCCGGAAGACCTTGCACTGCTTTCTGCGTGCTCTCTTAAATCTCTCCTCTTTGTTGTAAGGAATAAACTAAAAAGAAAGAACAATAATGTTGCAAATATTGACACAACAGGTTGATAAATGTTTTAGCGTCTAATCGTCATTTGCAAACGTGTTAACGTGATCACCAACCGCTGCCCCGGGTCACAAAACATGTCCTCCTTTGATCCAGTGTTTGCCAGACAGCTTTCAAAAGGTTCCTCACACCATCACGGCTCCTCCACTCCCCTCGCCTGCTCTTGAAAGACAAAAGTGACACATTGCTGTTTTAGGCAGTTCTATTCCTGTTCTGCGCTCTCGCCCTCATCTCATAGACGGCTATACTGTACGTCGCTCTCCTGGCATGTGGGAATGACTTCTCACAGCTTCCCACCAGGTTGTTAGCGCATCGCCTGTGTCAAATTGGGATGAAAGGAGGAAGAGGGTCATGGACGGCGCAGATTATGGTGGTGCTTTAAGGGGGGGAAGTGAAGTAGCGCTGCCAAATTAAAGAGTTACATCACAGTTGGAGTCGAGCGGGGGACGAAGCAACAGCATACACATTTTGTCTTTTTTTTTTTTTTTTTTAAGTAATCCGACTATGTTGTCTTTTTTTTCTTTTTTAATCCTGTAATGCCGCAGGATGTTTGCATCATGAGACAGTTGAGGAAAAGGTTACGGCTGTAGAGATATTTCACCATACCGTGCTCTAATTGGAATTTTATACAGAGATATTTAAATTTTGTTTAACCAAACTAAGAACAACAAGTGCTCTTGTCTTTCAAGGGAGACGTATTATGCATTTTTTTTTCACAGTTTAAGAGAGTTCCCATGTGTCCTATTAAAAGGTTTCTGACACACTTACTCTGGCTAAAATCACTCAGTTCTGTCTCACACAAATGTCAAGTACGGCTTTTGTTATTATAACGACCAGGTTCGAAGCATCGGCTTTAGAAGCATTATTTAGTCCGCCATTCGTCCGCAGTCCTTGATTTCGTGGCGAGGCTTTGATGGCTGCGGCAAGCGCGTGGAGGAAAACAGTGAGTTGTTGTTGCTTCAGGGGACAGACTTGAGTGAGGGACCAGGCTGCGAACAGGCTTCCAAAGCGTACTGAGTCACTATTTCTGTTCAAATATTGGCCAGCGGGGGATGGGAGTTGGGTGTAAATTGTAAGTTTAGTCGGCCTCGCCGACGGACGGACGTTTGAAATTAGGGGCTGACCGACCTATAGACCGGTACTAAAGGCGAATGACGAACAACGGAAGGGTACCCATGTTGCAGATGGATGATGGACGCTCAATTTTTAGTAAAATGCCCAGCTCTGGGTATTTGCATCCATTATCCAAATCGCTTACCCTCACAAGGGTCGCGGGCGTGCTGGAGCCTGGCTGTCTATGGGAAGTATGTACCGTGAACTGATTGCCACTCAATCGCAGGGCACACAAAGACAATCAACCTTCAGTATATGGTACATAGCTGTGCATTCTTTTGGATGCAATTCATTTTGTTTTATTTTACTTTATGTTCTACTATATGCATCTACTCGAAATGCATGCTGTGGACCTCTTTTTTAATTTTTTTTTCTAATATTCAGTTTTGATCAACACAGTCAAATAGGTGTAAATTTAACAGTGGTTTTGGCTGTAGCTAACAGTGGTGTGTAGAACTGTTCTGAAACTGCAATCTCTGTAAATGTTTGATCAGGGTAGCACGGTGTTTCATGGTTAGCACTCCTCACAATTGTGAGGTTCTGGGTTCGAATCTCGGCTTGGGCATCCTGTGTGGGGTTTGCATATCCTCCCCATACTTGAAATACGTGAGAGTTATCTCTGGGGTACTACATTTTTCTGTTAGGTTCATCGAAGTCTCTGTAATCAGCTGGCAACCAGTCCCGTGTGTATCCAAACTCCGTCCCAAAATCATTTGGGATAGGCTCCTGTTCACCCACGACCCTAATGAGTTTAAGGGCTGTAGAAAATGGGTGGATGGATAGACTGTGCAGGTGTGGCTAAGTGGCCGGTGAGTGTATGTTAACACAGAACGATGCTGCACCAACCTTTGCCCGTTTAAACATGAGGAGTTCATTAAAAAAAAAAAAAGAGCTGGCTTAATGAGGGATGCCAGCTCAACATGGCGCTCGTCTCTGCGGCACAGCGTGGCAGCGACATAGAGGAGGGACAAGACACGACCATTTAATCAGACCGCTTAATGGTCTGTTACTTTTTATTGCACCTCTGCAGGGAGCTGCACCGTGGAAACTGCTTGGGGTCGGAGGTTGCTCTTCTTGGCACCACCTGAGAGCGTCTGACTCAAAGTGTGAAGATAAAGATGTGGCCAAGAACCCTTTTTACGGTTAAGGCAATAGCACTTTGCTGCAGTAAAACCAGCCTGCCGCCATTGTGTTGCAGCTAATAAAGACTAAGAATTCCATGTCAGGTGCGGCGGACTTGCCAGGTTACTTTGCATGATGGAGCGAAGGCAGGGACAGGAACGCAACAGTGAACCGGAGGTTGATTGGGATCAGTGAGGATTAATGATCAGATAAATGCAAACTATAATCTGATCTCTTCCTCCACATACCCAGGATCACAAAGCGCTCTAGGCAGACTCTATGATGGAAAAGAAGGATGGAACAATACGGATTTAAAGAGATGATGTTTAAATGCCTCGTTGTGATGCGGTGGAACCTTTGAGGTTGAACGTCATCTGTTTCGTAAGGCTCATGATCTACCCATCCATCCATTTCCTATAGCCCTTATCCTGTTCAGGGTTGCTAGGCGCTGGAGCCGAGCTCAGCTGTCTTTGGGCAACACCCTGGACTGGTTGCCAGTCAGTCGTCGGTCTCATATACTGTACAAAGTCCGATGAAATCGGGATGTTGTGTTGGGACATTGCGTAACATGTAAATAGAAATGGAATACAATGATTTGCAAATCCTTTTCAACCTACAGTGGAAACTACGGAAAGTAGAATAAAACTACTCTCCTTTTGAAGTAACTTAATGCCTATCAATTATTTAACCAACTGCCATACAGGTGTAAAAATAACCTAAGCGTTGTATCTTAAAACAATGTGTGTACTTGTCATTCATTATGTTGACAAACAAGGATTTTTTTTTTGTGTACCCGGGAAAATAATCTCTTCACATAAAGACTTTTTTATGATTATTGTACTGGCAGCCAATGACAGAGACACACGTACTGTGCCACTATGTCCATATGAGTTCACTCTCCGGTTCTTTGGGTTATCACCACACTTGATCTATTTACCATCACGAGTACCCTTCTCTGGTGGCATTTTAAGCAAAGAAAAAGAAGAAATGAAAACTCACTTCAATGCCAATTGTTTGATGCTTACTGAGCTGAAAGTTTTGCTCAACTAGTACTACACATTGAGTATTTTTTTAACAAAAAAAATGTTGCTCTGTTTAAAAATTGTACGAATCGAGGGCATATATTAATATCTATGTTATATGTTTTATGTGTCCAATTTATGAAGCGTGAGTGTAAATGGGATTTTAAAATGTATAAATTATGGAGTTTATAATAGATATAAACAGCTCTCGGTTAGGACGCAGTGCAATTTTATAGACAAAATACTATACACAATACAATACCTCTCTGACATTGTCAGTCAAAAGTGAGTATTATGTTTTGTAAAGGTTTTTCTTTTAATCTAGTTCTTGTACTGGATCTCACTGGTGTATCATAGCCTTGCTTGTCCCTCATCGCTCGCACTCTCTTCTGTGTTTCTGGGTCATGCGCCACCCACCCCTCTCAATGTTTTGATGGGGTCTCAAGCCAGCTGACACTGTTGGCAGCTTGTCTATTTTTCTCCCCTCAACCCACTTGGCGCCTGTTGATCGCTCTGTATAACTTAAAGATATGCACCTCGCTGTTCCGTCCTGTTAGTTTTAGAGCTTGTTTTTATTAGACAGGCAAGCTTTTTAGTGTGCAGTATATTCTATTTTTAACAGTTCTGTGTTTGATGTGTGTAAATATGTTACATTTAAAATGGTGTTCACTCCAATATCAGGTAAAATAAATTGCACAAGCCCTGAGAGGCATTATTGCCCCGTTGTCAACAGGTCAAAATTCCAATTTCTGAAACATTCTGAATAACCCGTTTACATGATTGAGCGGGCAGAGTTACTCCGACATTTGAATAACCCACTGTGTACGGCGACACACGGCGTCATGACTCAAACGGACGTCATTTCCGCTTGTTACTTTCAACTGTCAATAAAACACTTGATGTCACTCACCACTGGAATGATGCAGCCGGTTTCCTCCTCGCTCCAAAAGTGTGCTTTTGTGCTGCGTTTCTGAGCTTGTTTACTTCTGCTTGTGTATTTGCGTTGGGTTGCAAACAATGGACATTCGCATACAAGCACTTCCTGTACTGCAAAGACCAGCATTCCTTGCGGTTGAGCATGCGCAGAGTGTAAATTGAGGACTTGTAATTACAAAAAAAATTTTCCTACTTCGCGGATTTCACCTATCGCGGGTTATTTTTGGAACCTAACCCCTGCAATAAACCAAGGACCACTGTATTTAGACATTAAAACAAAAGGTATTTCTAGCAATTGTACTTATTTTTTATCCTTTTCAATAAAAATAATAATAAAGTTGTTAGTGTGATGAAGAATGACATTGTTATATATCTTGCCATAACACACTAAACAAAGATGGCTGACATGCTATGTTGAAAACTCTGTCTTTAGCAATGAAAGCACAACTTTTTCAGACTGTTATCACAATTTTTGGTGTAATTCTAAAGTGGTTAGTGCACAGAGAGAGATGGCCAACCGCACCCCACAAAGATGTTGAAATTTGAAAATGGTATATGTCACCATGAAATAAAAAGTATGGATGTCAAACCTCCAGTACGTGAGGGTCTGCTGTATGTGTGTTTAACAAATTACAATGATTAAAAAAAAATCAAATTCCACTTTTATTTGAATGATAATGAGCCCATATTATTTATTATTTATCCTATGCAGTATATCTTTATCGTTACCAACAACGTCTTCAGTTAGTTCATACATTCTGTAATTTCTCTTAGCGTGATGCTAAAGCTAATGGTAGATTAAAATGTGTGTTGCTATTCCTTTTGTATCCTGTATATTATTATGCAAACCATGGAATGTTATTAATCAGTGGTAACTTCCCTGAACACCATTTGGCCTTGATATTTGAGTGTAAAAATCCCAACCAAAAAAAAATCCCATTTATTCATGGCATCTCTGCCAAGGTTATGAGGGCTCATTAAAACAACAAAGTGCTTGTTCCAGAACTTTTCAATGAATGATCAGTATTGCACGTTTGAGCTGTGTCAGCCGGGTCGCTCTGCCAACGGATGTTTTCATTGAGGCCAAAGTGTTATGAGCCTTGTCCAATGTCGCTTCATGAAGAACCTTGGATGTTGACAATGCACTCTGCTAACCCACAGAAAGATCTTTTCGTCAACCCAATTCAACTTTTTTTTCAACATTATGTTATAATAGGTAGAACATAAATGAGAAGTGGGCTTGAACACATTTTCTTTCATCTTTACCTGTGTTTCTATTTATATCTGCTTTTCTCTCTCTCCATCAGTGCGCGGGGGAGGAGAACTGGGTCGACAGTCGGACGGTCTACATCGGCCATAAAGAACCCCCTCCGGGAACTGAGGCTTACATCCCTCAACGTTACCCCGACAACCGTATCGTGTCCTCAAAGGTCAGAAGACCCTAGCTATTATTTAGAACTGCCAAGGGAACCTACTGTATCAGGGGCCTTTTTTTCCTTTCAAAAACACACTAAATTTAGGAACAAATGAATGATTATCATAGATAACAACCAATTGTTGGTTGAATATTATTGGGCTTTTTATGACTATATTAGGCAATCGTTTCATGGCATTCTACATCAAATGTCCCAACTGGACGTACAGTATACGGCCAACGGGCAGTAGTTTCCCCACCCCTGCTTTAGTGTCTCAACCCTCCATTGTTATTACAGTGAACTCCCGCTATAAGTAACAAAATTGTGCCTGCAATTTGCCCTCATCAAAAAGGTTTGAAATATCCTATGGATGCTACAACATAGCAGGCAAGCACTTTTTCGGTGAGACAAAACTAGGGCCTAACTAAATGAAGCTCCTCCCCTCATTGGCATACCACCAGAGGGCGCCAAAGCAATATTCTTATATTAGAAATGGCTTTGGCATAAGCACAAAAAGGTGTGTTTTTCAGCAAATAATGAAGGCTAGTTTCCCTCAAAAATCTATGAATGCCACCAATATATGGGTGTTCGCTGTATTTTGTTTAAAGGTCAAATTGAGATTTAGTTTTTTTAATTCTGTGAGTGATGGTGGTTTTGTTTTTCACGTTGACAGTACACCTTCTGGAACTTCATCCCCAAGAACCTGTTTGAACAGTTCAGAAGAATTGCCAACTTTTACTTTTTGGTCATATTTCTTGTCCAGGTGAGTAATATCATCGTTCAAGTGTTTCCATGAAACTGTATAGTTCAGTTCATATTGATGGTATGGTTTGGAATGGTAAATGTGTTACGCTGTTTAGTTTATTTTATGTATTTTATACAAAACAAAATTCCCACTGATTGGCTTGGAGAAACTGAGTTGTACCACAGGGTTACTACAAGGTACAATTCCTAGTACCTGGTCAGCCGGGTTCCAAGTGTGCCGAGTTCATCCCATATTGGATGTGTCAACCACTGCTCGTCAGATTCCACATGGGAGCGTTATTGTAACTTTTCACAATATGCAGCTATAAAGCACAAAAATAAGTATGTTAACGTCCTTAGCTCTCGCTGCAAAATTATACTCCATCGTCTCAACTTTGCAGCAGCACTTCGTATTCTTCAATTGAATTGAACTGATCAGTAGCAATTAGGTGTGCAACAAAAAAAAACCGATTTGAATTAGAAAATCCATTTTTGACGGAATGAACGAAATGGTTACATTGTAAAAATTGTAGCATCCTTCAATGGTATCACACCCCATGTATCGAGATACGTATCAAATCGTTTTTTATGAGAGAGGTACACCAGATATAAAACGGTTTGACATTGCTTTTTGTTTCTGTTTTGGACTGTGAAAAGACGTGTAAATTCTTCAATGGCAGTGGATGAGTTAACATGGATACTTTGGGCACTCGCACCTAATATATGTCATGCGTCTTCCCCTCCAGCTCATCATCGACACCCCCACTAGCCCAGTCACCAGTGGCCTGCCCCTCTTCTTCGTTATCACCGTTACCGCCATCAAGCAGGTATACGACACACACACAAACACACAGTCACTTCTAGCCCACACCTTGCAGCCTGGGACTCCAATCAGCTGTTCTATTATCCGTACATACACACATTCCTCTCTGGGCGCATTGAAAATGTCTGCTGATGTGAGAAATATGGTAATGAATGCTCTCCTCTGTTCATCATTGGAGCCCCAGGGGAGATGCAGCCTCCCCCCGCGCTACTATCAATGATAGATGGGGCCGTGCTGGCTAAAGAGAAGCGAAATTTAGCAGGACATAAATCTAACCCGTGATGCTTCGGCTCGAAATCAAGCAAGCAGGTCACCCAGCTCAATGTGCGCGACGCTAATTAATCACACCCAGTTCTACGTTTGCGCAATCATCTGTCCAACCCGCACCCTCTCCTCTTCTTCTCCATCGTTAACAATCGTGTCCTCTCAGGGCTACGAGGATTGGCTGCGGCACAAAGCCGACTGCTCCATCAATGAGTGTCCGGTGGATGTGGTGCAGCGGGGGAAGGCGGCGAGGACGCAGAGTCACAAGCTGCGGGTAAGACCCGGCTTGTTAAAAGCGAACTGCACCTGAAGCCACGAAGCAGGCATTGCTTTGTACACATTTGTCTCCTGTCTACCTCATGCTCTGTGGCCATCTTGACAATGCGACGCCTCCAACTACAGTGTTATGAAATGTTCAGTATACACAGTGATGCCTTGACTTACATGTTTCATTTGTTCCATGACCATGCTTGTAACTCAAAACAATCATTTTTCTCTGTTGAAACGAATGGAAATGTCATTCATCTGTTTCAGCCCCACAAAAAACACTATAATTTTTTTTTTGTAACAAGTGTTTAATTTAAAAAACAGTACTCTATGTAGTGATGTTCAAACTGTGGTACCAGTACCACTAATGGTGCATGCAATTCAATGTTCCAACTGTGTATATTGTTAGAGTGACCCACAGTACAGTTCCGTTGTATTTAACTTTCAAGTAGCTACAATATTCATTGATATTGTGCACGCCTTGGCCACCTGGGAGCAGTATCATGCGCAGATACATAATTCACAAAGAAGAGTCTCACAACTAAGCAGGTCAATAAATTGCAATGATGTTAGTTGTTTTTTGAGGAGGATAAAGAATATATGCCTGTGAACAGTGTTGATAAAGTTCATTTTCCACACGAACAAGTTCACAGTTCAGTTCACAATTTTCTAATGAACTTTCTGTTCATAGTTCATAAAAAAGATTTTTAACTAGTTCATTTTTCCCCAAATTATGTACTTCATATTGGGTTTTTTTTTGTTTGCAAGCCATTACCCTCAAAATATTGCCATTTCCCCATTTTTCCCCTCCAAGCTCCCATCGTGCTTTTTGATGACGCATGCGGCCACCCAATGCTCCAGGGCTTGGGTTGCCAAATACATAATTCCTTATTCTCCTACATCTGAATGCTCATTTACCGTTTGTTTAGCCAGGTTTTGAAGAGCAACAAAGTCTGGCACTCTTGAGAAAAAAAAAAAACTTTCGTTCAAAACCGTTCACAGGCACCAGAATGAGTGCGTTCGCAAAAATGTTCATCAGGCAGAAATACAGTACATTCAGTTCACATTCGCCCAAAAATGAACAAGTTCATGAACTTTTGTTTATTGATCTCGTTCAGGTACAACACTGCCTGTGAATATTGCTTTATGTTACTGTCTCTGTTGTTGCACCATTTATGTTTGAATATCAGTGCTTAAAGGGATTATATCTATATAAAATTGATACTAGTTTCTTTAGCCCATCTATGGCATTTTGCATTGTATGTTGGGATTAAGCTAGTGGGCTTTTTAAATTATGGTTAGATTGATGTCCCTGTGAAGGACAAGTAAATATCTTCTAAATTTCACACACCACAGAGAAGAGTGTTGTTAACTACCCTGCCAAATTTGAATTATTTAAGAAAAATTGCCATGTCTTTAAAAAGAGGCTTCTAAACTGAAAAATCAAGCCATTGCCCCCACAAAATGAGGCTTCAAAATAGTGAAAAATCAAGTCATCGTCTTTGCCCTCAAATACTTGTTTTGAACTGCACTGTATTATATTGAGTATCTGTGCCTAACATTTGATTGCCCCTTTGACATTTCGGTGACCTTATTTAGCTGCATAAGAGGTTAAAAAAAAAACAGTTCTCAGTATGATGCACTGCAAACTCCAAGCACATTAAT
Organism: Filicampus tigris; assembly: GCF_054856515.1. NCBI lineage: Eukaryota > Metazoa > Chordata > Actinopteri > Syngnathiformes > Syngnathidae > Filicampus > Filicampus tigris. The sequence goes on along the minus strand of NC_141230.1, from coordinate 9,938,086 downwards.
ATGGAAACTAAATGCCTGCCAGTTAAAACTGAGAGCTTTGTTTCCTCTCTTGCTGTTCTACCTTGAAGTATTACTGCCAGTGTAATCTTCCCTTGCTTCTAATCGCTCAGGAAAAAAAAAAAAGTGTTCTTCGGAATAAATTCCACATCCACGTGCAGGGTAATGTGTCCCTTTTCGTGTTATTTTCTACTCTGCCTCTGCTCCCCGATTTATTCCCCACCTTCCTGTCGTCACGACTGTCTCTCTTGTGTTTTGTGGTATGGATCAAACGGAGCGGATTAGCGCCTGAGCCGGCAGCAGGAATAATGATGAATATATTAATCACGCAGATTCGCAGAGCATGTGTCATGTGTACGGTCACCATGACGATGGGATTTTATCCACGCGACGTAAGATGCTCGCTTGGCATTATCTGTTATGCAACTTCTCAATCCTCTAAAAAAAAAATTTTTAAAAAAGAGTGTAGTGTGTTCATGTTGGCAAAAGGCCTCTCATCTATTATGGATGTCGCCACCATGATGGGACTGTTGTGTTGCTGTGGCAGGTGGGCGACATCGTGGTGGTGAGGGAGGACGAAACGTTCCCGTGTGACCTCATCCTGCTCTCCTCCAGCCGACAAGATGGCACCTGCTACGTCACCACCACCAGCCTGGATGGGGAGTCCAGTCACAAGGTGCCACAATGACGCACCAATATACATTTCAGTCCAAATGATTCATCATAATGCTATTTTGCTTCATTTTCCTAAATAGTCGATGCAATTCACAGTGAAAAAAATGTTGATTTTTTTTTTTTTTTTTTTTTTTTTTAACATCAACTTTATTACATACACATTAGTTGTTGTTATCCTTTCGGCTTTTCCCCTCAGGGGTCGCCACAGCGAATCAAGTGCACGCATGATTCGCATCATTGATTTGGCAAAGCATTTTACGCCGGATGCCCTTCCTAACGCAACCCTATTAGCAGGGCACACACACAGACACCATCACTGAGCGGGAATCGATCCCACGCTGCCCGCACACAACTCGGGCGCGTGTACCACTACACTATCAGTGACTCATTGCATGCATATTAATATGTGTGAAAAAAAAAAAAGAATTTGGCCATATTTGGCCGGACAGTGAGGATATGTAGTATTTAATTATACAGTGGTGAGCATGAACTGCCTGTTTAAGGTCGTACCTTGACTTACCAGTACCCCAACTTTGTTTATGAATGACCATCCGTCGCTTGGTCCATTTTTTTTTTTTTTTATTTGTGTTGCGAGGCAGGATTTGTGTTACCAGTGGGCTTCAAATGCGCTGGAGTCAAGTGAGAAGAAAAAGAAGCAATTAAGATACTCTTAATGCCCTACAAAAAACATTTGCCTATCACTTTATTGGAAGAAACCCATTTGCCCGAGAATTTTCTTGAAATCTTTGTTGTTTTCATTCCTTTTGCAAGGCATTGGATTCTTTTGTGCTTTCTTCATAAAATGGAATAGTGGTAATCTAATTTTCTGTAAGTAGTCTTACCTGGCAACCTAGTAGCTGTTTCAGATTCATGTCACTAATGGATATAAAACAAATCTCAAATTGATGTGATTAATTCGACTCCAATTAATGAAACATTTATTAAAATGATGCATATTGAGTTGGAACATTGTGTATTTTTTATATTTTTTACTCTTAATGTCTCTCCTGTACTGATCTCCACTGATGTCACACACACCAACCACACGCATGGCCGAGTGCACACACATACAGGACTCCACCCACACTTTGCGCAAATGGGACCCCCTGATGAGCTCCCAGCCAAGCAATGCTTCACTTACTTGGCCTCTGCTCCTTCAGACCTACTACGCCATACCAGATACCATGGCCTTTAGGACGGACCAGGAGGTAGATTCCCTACATGCCACCATCGAATGTGAACAACCGCAGCCTGACCTCTACAAGTCAGTGTGACACCTTGGTGTTTGTGTGAAAATTCTAGGTCACATTTCTCAATGTCTGCCTTGTCTCGTCTTGTTGTTCTGCTTAACTCAGATTTGTGGGACGTATCAATATTTACAAGGACAAAGAAGAGCCTGTTGCTAGGTAGGTTTTTATGTGATTCATTCTATGTTCATTTTACTAGACTTCCAAATGTAAGATTTAATTTTTATGGCATAAAATGACAACTTTATTCTCAGAAGAGAACTTGCTTGCATAATATTGTGAAAAAAAATCCTGTTTTGTATACACACACAGTGTTTGTATATATATATATATATATATATATATATATATATATATATTAGGGGTGTAACGGTACACGTGGGTGTATTAATACGTTTCGGTATGGCATATGTTTGGTTCGGTCCACTTGTGTTCGGTTCGGTCCATTTATTAGCGCGATCTTACTCAGCAACACACAAATCCAACGACAACACAGATAACCCAATTTGTTACAATATGCTGTTTTACATTCAAATATTTCAATGCCTAAAAAGTGTATACAATTTCATAAAGACTTTTAAAAAATTTTTCATTATAAAAAGAGTTTTAATATAGTTCGCAATAATTGTAACTGTTATTGTATGTATTTTGTTCATCACAAAAAGTGTATATATGTACTGTAATTACAACTTGGCTTTAACTTGAATACTTAGATGTGTCATAGGCTCTTGCTGCTGAGTGTTTAAAGTCTGTAAAGTATTTTTTTTAGTTGGAAAAATAGTGTTCTACAGTATTTTACTTTGTTAAACACAGACAGGAAACTTGTAATTAAATAGAATGTCGAAAAACTAAGCAGTTTGTGCATCATAATTTCATGCTTCAATGCCCATTGACATTGTGCTCCCTCTGGTGTATGCGCCTTGACCTCCTGGAGACAGTATAATACAGACATAAATGAAGACCTACAACTAAATGACTCTGTAAGCTGCTATAATATTAGTCGTTTTCCACGGAGGAGAAAACATAAGTGCCTATGAGTATTGTTACATCATCTGTCTGCAAGTGTTGCTGCACCGTTTGTGTTCATATTCATCGTTTAAAGAGTAATAACGATCGCAACATTCTTGCTAGTGTTGTTACCCCTTCTATTGTGTTTTGCGTTGTGTTAGTATTAAGATAGCTGACTTCTGTAAGTTATGTAGTTTGGTTTAACAGACAACATGTATTTCACTTTATGCTATGTGTAAGTGTCATGTAATGGCGTGGAAGAGGACCCAAACGTAGGGAAGCAGGGATGAGAGACAGGTTTGCTCTCAAAAAGTAATTTAATTCAAAGATAACAAAAGGCAAATAAGAGGTACTTAGTTAATGAAAAAAAAACTATATCAACAGAGGTTCAAAATCAAAACATTCAAAGCAACAAAACAAACACTGAGGAAAAGACTAGACTTGGCGTGGACCGAAAAACAAACAACAAGACTAACAGCAACTAGACGTGACAAGGACAATGATTCAGCAAGGACTGAATGAAAGCAGGGAACTAAATACAAACAAACTGATGAGACAAAAGGAACATGTGGATAAGACACAAGGGTTGGAATGACCTGATTGGGTAACACAAGGACACAATAACTCAACGAGACAGACATTGACAAAAAGGACAACAGGAAAACATGATGAAACTAAATTCTAATCAAAACCAAATCAACAAAGACGGATCCTGACATAAAGCTGTGACTGGTAATGGCAATTCACATCTTAGGACAAGCACTTGGCATCTTTTTGAAGAATTGTTTAGTCTGCTGCTTGTTGTTTGCATGGTTCGCGTGGGAGCTGACAGAATAGTACATTTTCATCACTTCACTTATGATTCTCATTTTTTGGTCTTTTTTTTTTTCAGGTAAAGCATAAAACACAATGCAAGCATTTTCATATAAAATATATAAAGATCATAACTTCATTCTTGGAAATGACTGCTTTTATTCTTGTAATAAATTGAACTTTTTTCCCTTATCATGATGACTTAATTGTTGTTGTTGATACCTAGCAGACAAGTTAATCTCTCGTATTTTCTTCTAGACCACTTGGTGCTGAGAACTTACTACTCAGAGGTGCAACATTGAAGAACACACAACATATATATGGTGATCATTTATTCTAATTGTCTCTTCATGTTGAGGTTTGTTGGCATAGGGTTAGAGGTTAGGCTTAGGGCAATAGTAACACATTTTTCGTCCACCTCTTTCTTCAGCCGTTGCCATCTACACCGGCATGGAAACCAAGATGGCGCTCAATTACCAGTCAAAATCACAGAAGCGCTCCGCGGTGGAAAAGTGAGATCTCGTCTGACCCCATCCAAATTTAATTGAGAGAAACAATTTGGATTATTCCATTGGACACCTTTGTCTCCTCCACAGGTCCATGAATGCCTTTCTGATTGTCTATCTGTGCATCCTGATCAGTAAAGCGGTCATCAACACTGTTCTCAAATACGCCTGGCAGTGGTCTCCGGATCGTGACGAGCCCTGGTACAACCACAGAACGGAAAACGAGCGACAGCGACACGTGGTGCGTTCAGTGACGTTTTTCTTTGATGTCCTATTATCGGGTTTGCTCGATAATTTGGGTTGGAAATGTCCAGGATGCCCCTTTTCAAGTTGTTCTATTTGGTCTTACACTCCTGGTATCCCGGATGGATGAGTTTCTCATTAATATTTGAGATGTAAATCAGCTCTGCTATGATTGGCTCACTTTTCTCCTTAATTTGAGAGTGACCACGGGGGCAGTATACACACCGAACTTGAATAGATTGATTTTTTCCGCTGTGTTTTCACGTTATTTTCTGGCAATCCCACCTCATGTTCCCATTATCCCCATCTGCTGTTTTCCCGCAGGTGGTCCGAGCTTTCACCGACTTCCTGGCCTTCACCGTGTTGTTCAATTATATCATTCCCGTGTCCATGTATGTTACGGTGGAGATGCAGAAATTCCTGGGCTCCTATTTCATCACGTGGGATGAGGAGATGTTCGATGAGGAGTTGGGAGAGGGAGCTCAGGTCAACACCTCCGACCTTAATGAGGAGCTGGGTCAGGTACTCCCAAACCTTTTCCTATTTGTAAGCATTTTATTTTCCCGCTCATCACCATTCATCTTTCTCCGTTTCCAGGTGGAATATGTTTTCACTGACAAGACGGGCACTCTGACGGAGAACAACATGGAGTTCATCGAATGCTGTGTAGATGGGAACGTTTACATTCCGCATGCCATCTGCAACGGTCAAATCCTCAGCGCTGCCTCCAGCATAGACATGATAGATTCCTCACCTGGTGGATTCCGCAGAGTAAGTATGCGCGCATTGTAAACGCGACTACGTTAAACGCATTTGACAAGCACAAATCCCACAATGAAATATTAGGATCATATTGAAAAAAATATATGTATCATAGTTCATAATAATTTCACAAGAATAAGTCTTTAAAAATATTACAACTCATGAAAAATTCCAATATTCTGACTTTTTCTAATATTAAAACTATTCGTTTTAAGGTGTGACCTTTCTCGCGCTATTATTGGCGATCTATTCTTATAAAACTACAACGTAATTCTTTTAATAGTAAAACATTTTCCTTACAACTTATCGTAAAATGACCACTTTCTACTCATAACTTGTTCACATTCTTTTTGTTCAAATTCTTAATTCCTTATCAATCATGACTTTTTTTCCTCCTAACATTACACTTTTATTCTCACACAAAGACAACAGTATTCTTGTAGAATTCAATGTTTTTTCCTTTTTGTATTGCACCGTAATTCTCATAAAATTAGAGCTTTATATGCCTAATCAATCTTAACTCTTGTAAAAATACATTATTCTTGTAAAATTTGTAAAATTATTCTTGTGAATTGACAATATTGACTTGAATGCCAATAAAATTACAACTTTTATTTGTGTTATCACAGCAACTTTACGCTCTTTAAATTACAATTTTTCAATTTTTTTCCTCTTATTGTAGTTTATATTACGCCATCTAATAGGTGTTGAGCAGCTAATTAATTTTTTGTAATCGACTTTATTGTGATAAAGTCGAGTTGATCACGTCAATTTTTTTCGTCAGCGGCCAGTCTACCCGTCCATCATGTGTCATATGTCAGTCTGTCATTTTTCGGGACGAACCAAATTGTAATCGTCAGTTGGTCATTCCGCCCGTCCCACTGGTAATCCGTCAGAAGTCCGTTGGTTCGTCAGTCGGTCCATCAGTCTGTCCTCTCACTTCCACCCCTAACGCCAAAAAAAAACTGTCAGCAGAACGGGCTTACTGACGGACGTGGTTGGTGACGATTGCAATGATGGACGAAAATCCACTTCAGTCAGTGCTTAGTCGTTATTTTTAAAAACCTCTCAGACAGTGTCAATCAAAACTGAGCATTACTGTTTCTATAAAGGCATAATTTTCCTTTTGGATCTCATTAGACCTAATGTACCCTAAGGTTTTGTTTGCTGGAGAATAAAGTTGTAGTTACATGAATAACATTAAAAAATACAAGCAAAAAAAGTTTCATTTTCAAGGACTTTTTTAAGAAAACGTTTCAAGAAAAAAATGTCAGTCTTAAAAAAAGTTACTTTGTACAATAAAAGTTCACAGTATTGCAAGTATAACACAAAACAAGTATTAATTTGCATGTTTTTCTGTCATTCATAAAAGCTATTGTAAACCCTTCCTGTTGGCTTTGAAGAAATGTCCCCCGGTACACATAAAAGTGATGGCAATCTTCGTTTCTGGCAACCGTATTCACATTTAGAAAATTGTCCGTCAGCAGTATCCACCACATACATAACGCGAGCCTGCCAAACTGTTCAAGCAAAGAAATGGGCATGAAAGTAGACAAAATACATGCAATGTTTTATTGCCTCATAAAAACAGCATTAAGAAAACCTCTTAAATACACATTGTGATCTGTTGCATTTCCTTTACTTACATTCATTAAATTCTCTGGCTACAGGAACACGAGGACCTGTTTTTCCGGGCATTGTGTCTGTGTCACACGGTGCAAGTGAAGGAGGAGGAGACGGTGGACGGCATCAAGAAGGGCATCCATCAGGGCAGACCCACCTCCTTCTACATCTCCTCCTCCCCCGATGAGGTGGCTCTGGTGGAGGGAATGAAAAGGTCAATGTTCTAAATGGTGCTGCATATTCTTAAAATTGTTGCCCCTGGAATAATTTAGCGCTCATGCAGCTGTAGAATTTTATTGTTGAATTACTGTAAATCCTCCAAATAGTAGTCTCTTCTCAGAGGCTAGATTTACACTGCAGGTCCCAGTGCCTAAATCTGGTTTTTTTTTTGGTGCACATATCCGCTGATTTTGATATTTTTGGTATTAGAATGTGCGTTTCAAGTGTGACATATCCGATATAGCTGGCCGGGAAAAAAAATGCATTTAGAATTCTCTTTTACAAGACTGTCCCGTCCAAACAGGCAGCAAACACATTAAACAGGTTTAACAGGACAAGCTAAAAACATTTAGGCAAAAAAAATCGCATAACACAACAATCAGCAGTTTTCCTTCATCATCCAAGCTCTTTAATACCAAATTAAGTGAAGCGTCGACAGCCTGACGATGAAAACCGTAGATGGCTTCTTTTACACCTTTTTCAAACCGGCTGTCCTCTCATCCAGAATTTGAACAACAACACCCTATTGTTGATCACCTCCCGGATATACATCCACCAAGGCATAAATTGATTGAAGAAACCTTTCAATTAAACATAAAATGTCTTCAAAAAACAAAAAGATTCCAATTACCTTGATTCAACGTTACGGTTTACCATGACCTGGATGACCGAGAATGTCCACAGACAATTACCAAAATTGTTGGCAATCCGATAATTACGCTGTCCCTTGATGTTCAAATATCTAAATACTTGCAGTATGCCTGATACAATATTTGGGCTATATAACGTTCCAGAGTTCTAAAATTAAATTACAAAGTGCAAATTGCATACATGCTGAGGTCAGTACACCCCAAGCAACACGCTCATATAACACTGCTCTATTTTAAGTGGGGACACTGTGTTAGGTTCATGAACATGGTCCAGAATGTGTTGTGCTTCACTGTTGCTTTTCCAGATGGACTGTTGCATGTGCATGTGTGTGATCATGTTTCCATTAAAAATAACCAGTGCATCTTGTTTTTAATCATCATCTTTCTTGTCTCCAGGCTGGGCTACACCTACCTGAGACTGAAAGACAACTACATGGAGATTTTGAACAAAGACGATGAGATTGAAAGGTTGGTGTGCCAAGTGGTTGCTGTGGTTACACCACAGGAAAGGTAGTGGCATTGATTTGTCATGGAGGATGGGAAGATGACGCAACAGCTCAATCATAGATAAATCACAAGAGTTTTTTTCAAATATTTGCTTACTTTATTTGACTCATGTTTGAGTTGATTGTACAGGGCAGTGTTGATGATCTAAAGAAGTGTATTGAGGCTCAGTCTCCTTTTTCATTCATTGGAGGTCTGTCAATAGTCATCTATTTTAAAGGGGAAGTCAACCCAAACATTTTTTCTACAATATGCTCCATGCACACCCAATAGTTGAAACAAGACATTCCGATTAATATTGTTTGCGGAATATGAGTTAAGCAGTAAAATCCACCCGTTTTTAGCCATCTCAGGGGGCAGCCATTTTGTCACGTCTGTCGAGTGAAATTGACATCGCTGTTGCTCAGGGTTCAGTTAACGACCAGTCATGGCTTAGCTTCAGAAAGCAGGTGAGCTGTCATCAGGTTGTGGTTGGTTCAAGCAAGTCCTGAGTCACATTTTTCCCCCAACATTTTGAAATTTCAATTTCATATATATACTCTTTACTTCACTGGGTTGAGTGACTTTAGTTAGCATGACATTGTACTCTATTTAAGTCACTTTATGAATTACAGTGGATAAAAAGCCTCCAGGTACATCTGTTTAGTTCCATCTATCAAGTCCATATCACACTGAAGAGCCTTTTAGTATTTACAGAGTGTATTCATCAAGAAAGAATGGCTTTTCTCCTAAGTGCATAGTTGGCCTAAAAAAAGATGGATTGTCCTTCCTCAGATAAAGACAGTGATTAAATTATCAACAAAACAATATGATTAAAAGAGTTCTTTTCATGCCAACTCTTGCTTTCCTTCAGGTTTGAGCTGCTTCATGTGCTCAACTTCGACTCTGTGAGGAGGAGAATGAGCGTCATTGTTCGGGCAAGCTCAGGTAAGTCGCACTAACATGTGATCGCTGCCAGTGAAAAGCATTTTACTGTATCAACACATGCTTTTGAGGTTAAAATACTTGGATGACATTTTGTTGTGTGGCACTTGAAGAAAAAAATTACATGCTAATAGAGTGTTTCCCAAACTAGCAAAATGTCACGGCACACGACCGAATAAAAATGTCACAAAAAGTATACTATTGTATGTACTGAAAACATATTCTCTCAATTTTTCTCACAAATGCCATCTAATGATTCTGCTTGTCACTAGTCTGTTTTTGACATAGCTGTATGATACATTATTTGTATTAAAAAACAATATTCATTTTCAGACTAATTAATTAAAATTGGGTAAATTCCCGCAGCATACCTGATGATCTCATACGGTACACTAATGTAACAAAGCACGGTGGTTGGAAGCCACTGTACTAATCTATTAAAGTGGAGGACAACCCAAGCATTTTTTTTCCAGAATATTTTCTATGCAGGCCCACTAGTTGAAATGCGGAATTCAGATTAATATTGCGTTTGTGGAATATAAATTAAACAGAATAATGTACCCACATTTAGCCATCTGGGCGACCATTTTGTCACTTTTGTCGACTGAAGATGACATCGAAGTTGCTCAGGGCTCAGATAACGACCAATCACGGCTCACCTGTTTTCCGAAGCTGAGCCATGATTCGTTGTTATCCGTGCCCTGACCAACTTCGATGTCATCTTCTGTCGACAGAAGTGACAAAATGGCCGCCCCCTGAGCTAGCTGAAAACGGGTGGATTTCTCATATTCCACAAACGCAATATTAATCAGAATTCCCTGTTTAGACGAGTGGGCCTACAGAGAACGTATTCTGGAAAAAATATGCTTGGGTTGACTTCCTGTTTAAGGGCACCTTACTGTACCGATAATTTGCTACGTGTTTGTATGCTCTTAGGAGAATACCTGCTCTTCTGCAAGGGCGCGGACTCTGCCATTTTTCCTCTGGTCGTATCTGGCAAGGTTGAGCAGGTGAAGGTGCGGGTGGAGCAAAATGCTGTGGTAAGTGCCACAAACAGTATTTGGCAACTGAAGTCGAAATTAACCTCGCATGGCTTTCTTCACTGCCGTCGAGCCTTGTGGATTCTCACAGCCAATGGTGATCATTAAAACATACTATTGCAATTATAAGGGTGTATGAGGTTAATGACATGCGTTGTGGTCAATATAAAGTTTAATTGAAGGCATAGCGGAAAATTATTAGCATGACTATTCCAGTATAATACTGCAAAATGCTAATTTATTGTTGATATTTAGAAATTGATTAAGTCAGGTAAATCCCCGCTGAAGGCCCAGGTACCAAATGCACGGCACAACCACTGTATTTAAAAATGATAGTTTTCCAAGTATGTCAATGTGTGCCCTATAAAGAATTGAGGACATTAATATGTTTTCTTTTTTTTAACCACAGTCTGGCTAAAAGGTGCCGTTCTCACGATCAATTCATGAATGCGCAATTTGAGTGATTCTGAAGGCACAGCATAAACAAAAATCACTGAGCAGCAAATTCCTTTGTCGCCATGGTAACAGGAGGGCCTGCGAACGCTGTGCGTGGCCTACAAGAGGCTGTCGGAGTCCGAGTACCAAGAGGCATGTCGTCATCTGACGGACGCCAAGCTGGCCCTGCAGGAGAGGGAGCAGAGGCTGGCTGAAGCTTACGACGTCATCGAAAGAGACTTTGTTCTCCTGGGTGCCACGGCGGTGGAGGACAGGTTGGTTGGACAAATGCAAGAAGAAATGAGTCATGAAGTCAATTGTGTCATCAATGGGGAAAAAAAACATGTCTGGTCGGTTGCCTTTGGGAAAATGAAAATTGTTTGGCCTTGTCGGAGGTCTGGCTTTTTCGTAGCGTTACCTCGTTTCTTTGTTTTTACACTGGGACAAGACGGAGTGCATTGATTATCAGGCAGCTCTCTAGCTGATCGATTGCTGGCCTGACAGTTTGACTTCCTAACAGATAAACTGGAGATGGTGTGTGACAGTGGGCAGTCGCACATTGATAAGTTATCACCACTCGCTCATGGATTGATTCGAATTTTGATGAATGCTTTAACCGCCACATCCCACGCGCACACTCTCCACCCTGCTGGAGGCTGATGCATTTATTGACTTATTGATGCGCAGGCTTCAGGAGAAGGCGGCAGACACCATTGAGTCGCTGCACAAGGCAGGAATCAAAGTTTGGGTGCTGACTGGGGACAAAATGGAGACGGCGGCGGCCACCTGCTATGCCAGCAAGCTGTTCCGCCGTACCACTCAGATCTTGGAGCTAACCAAGAAGCGCACGGAAGAGCAGAGCCTGCACGACGTTCTTTTTGAGCTCAACAGGACAGTTCTCAGGCAGAGATCCATTTCTGGGTGAGGACCACAAATCTGCTTAAAGTGGAAGTCAACACAATTTTTTTTTCAAGAATATGTTCTATGCAAGCCCACTAGTTGAAACAAGGCATTCTGATAAATATTGCATTTGTGGAATAAGAGTTAATCCAGCCCATTTTAGCCATCTCAGGGGGGCGGCCATTTTGTCACTTTTGTCGACTGAAAATGACATCACAACTGCTCAGGGCTCAGATAACGACCAATCACGGCTGACCTGTTTTCTGAAGCTGAGCTAATAAATTGATATTAATAATCGGGTTTTTTTTACCTTTTTTTTGGGGAATCGTAGAGTATAATAATCCTAATTGTAATTGAATACCAATTAATTGCACAGCTCTAGTTTTTTGTAGTGGTGTATAACTGTGTTGTAAATAAATGCTCTAAAATTACATTTGAAGACACTTGCCCCACACATCTGTTCACTTGTTTCAAGCAGTCGCATCTCTTTATATACTTTACATATAAGGGAGCGAGCCCTGTCGTAAACCGTGAGTAATTGAAGCACCCCTGAAAAGGTTTATAATTGCCTATAGATGCCACAAGATGGCGGCAAAGCACTACATGAAACATAGAAAGACTGGAAACTCTGTGTGATGCTAACTGACTTTAAATTCCATCCACAATAGTTACATTAAAACCTTTTTGACAGCGTCAATCAAAAGTCAGCCTTACTCTCTTTGTTTGGACTGCATATAATGAAGAGGCCAGTGAGTTTAAATGCAAAGGTCTCAATTGACCGATATCAAAATGTCCCTGCAGGTTGTCTGTCGACTGCCTGGATTTCGGATTGATCATCGACGGGGCAACGCTGTCGGCCGTGCTCAAGCCCAAGCAAGACGGCCACGGCAACTACCGCGAGGTCTTCCTGGAGATCTGTCGCAACTGCAGCGCTGTGCTGTGCTGTCGCATGGCGCCGCTGCAGAAAGCGCAGGTAAGAGATACGCAAACACACACCACGGGTCATATGTCAGGCAGTGCATTTGAGCCAGTGGAATTATTCACTTTATCAGATCGTGAAGCTGATCAAGGCCTCCAAGGAGCACCCGATTACCCTCGCTGTTGGCGATGGAGCCAATGATGTCAGCATGATTTTAGAAGCACACGTGGGCGTTGGTGAGCGCCTTTTGCTGCTCTAACACTATTAAACCATAAGATGTTGTACAAAATATTTTAAAAAATCAAATATAAATCATGTTCTAAAATGTTTCAAGCATTTTTATATTTGTTTTAACAAAAAAGAATCATCATAAACGACTGGAGAACGTCATCTGGCATACATTGTGATCATTGGCCATGCATTTTTAATTTTCTGTTTGTTTTTTTTTTTTAAAGAGAAAAAAGCGTTCACTCTTAAACTTAACTAAATTGAAGTTTTTTTGTCGATTGCATCAATAATAATAATAATCAGTATTATTTCACTTTAATTGAGACGTGGAGGGGCGTGTCTCTGATGTTTGTGCACAGGGCGATACTGATCAGTGACCAATCAAAACACATCCTCCGGTCAAGTGATTTGAAAATGAAAACGCAAAATTGTCATATATTTTGGGGTGAAATATGTCTATATGTGGACATATGTTACATCATCCGACTTCAAAAATGAAAATGAAGACGAACGAAATAATGGTCTAAGTGTATTGTCTTTATTTATCAATGTAGATGTTGGAATTCGCAATTACGTAGATCATTTTCCATAATCGCTCAGCCCTACCTGGTCAGTGTACAAAATTAATTAAGTTAACATTGTACAAAATCAACAAAGTGCTTTTGAATCACTATTCACTGGTTAATATGTGTCCCTAAAGGCATAATGGGCAAAGAGGGTCGCCAGGCTGCCAGGAACAGCGATTACGCCATCCCAAAGTTCAAACATTTGAAGAAAATGCTGCTGGTTCACGGCCACTACTACTACATACGCATCGCTGAGCTCGTCCAGTACTTCTTCTACAAGGTACCTGAAAAAGTGGCCGTCATGATCAGTGTGGGTGTTTTCCATTGCAAGCGCTGAGCCATTTTTGGCAAGCCATTTCATTTTCACTTCCCACTCACTTGACTTTATAGGACACCATAGAAATGTATACTTAAGATGCGTATTTTAAATCTTTGCAGAATGTATGCTTCATCTTCCCGCAGTTCCTGTACCAGTTCTTCTGCGGCTTCTCCCAGCAGGTAAGTATTTAACTTGTCAAGTCAGCTCTGTTCACGGTGCACTACCGCAAATTAGCCTTTAATGGCCTTAGCAATTTGCTCGTCATGTAACGACCAGATGTTATGCGCACATGAATTTAGCTGAGAGCTCTTCGGCGTCCTGACTCTCATCTGTTCAAAATGGCACCTCCTAGGTGCATTAAAAGATGAGAGCCTTTCGAACACTAAACCATGTTGTGCTTTGTCCCACGGCAGCCTCTGTACGACACGGCCTATTTGACCTTGTATAACATCAGCTTCACATCACTGCCCATCCTCCTATACAGTCTGGTGGAGAAGCATGTCACCATGGAGACACTTAAACGGGAGCCCTCTTTGTACAGGTAAGGGAATACAAATAAATATATATGCCTGTTTGTATGTAGCCATCGGACTTGGGGAAGTCAACCCCCACCCCAAAAAAATTATTTGTAATAATATGTTCTATGTGCCTTCACTTTGGATCGCATTATATCGTGCAGGTAGACCTCATGTTCATGAAATATTTGTCCAGTTTTGATGGCACAACCTTGTTTCCCTCAGGGACATTGCCAAGAACTCCCTCCTCCGCTGGCCAGTCTTCCTGTACTGGACATGCCTGGGCGTGTTTGACGCCGTCGTCTTCTTCTTCGGTGCCTACTTCCTGTTTGACAACACCACCTTCACCAGCAATGGCCAGGTGAGCCTCTTCAAGAGCAATGGTGTTTGCCGTGAAAAAAAGTTCCACGCATAAATGGCCTTTGATGTAATAAACGCTGTGCCTGACCTAATCACTGAGAGCCCATTTGAAGAAACAAACATCACGACAAATACCTTTATTATGACTGATGTGACCATGTGTCATTGATTCTGCATTCTGAGCCATCTCTGATTGAAATTTTCACAATACAGTGCCCCCTTGTTATTTGTGCGGCAAATAGGGACCGAGCTCTGCTGCAAAGCGTGAAAATCAACAAATTCAACAACTAATTCATGTCCCGCAAAAAGGTTTGTAATTGCCCATAGATGACACAAGAAGAAGGCAAAGAACTTTTTTCCCCATTAGACAAAGCTATGCCAGACTAAATTAAGATCCTCTCCCCGGTTCAAAGTGGCTGGCACGACGATGCCACCGGAGCAATATGTTTATATTAGACATGGCTCTGGCCTTAGTACAAAAACTGCGAATGATTGAGTTTTTCAGCAAATGACATTGGATAGGTTCCCAAGAAAAATCATCAATAGGTGAATTTATGAATGCCAAAGCTTGAAAATGTGGGGGTTCACTCTATACTCTTACCATAATTCTTATTATATAGTTCAATAAAATATACTATAATATTGTGAGATTATGATTCACATTGTATCATAGTGTAGTGTAGTTTTAACTAACACCAAAAAAATACACGGATTAAATGAATGTTTACAAATGATATATCTATAAAAGACATTTAAATATTGGCACATATTGTATTTGTAAAAATACAGGCCCGTACTCTAATAAAGGCCTTACCTCTAATAAATAGCACTATTTAAGGAAATAGGGTAGTCATAGCATGGTGTTGACTGGTGTCAAAAATGTGTATTGTCAAATTCAAGTTAAAACATCGTTATTATTTAGATTTGCAATAGCACGAGATAGACAACATGAGATATCCCTTCACATTGACAATAGCATATCTCTATTATTGATTTGTATTCGCTTTTTGATTACCTTTGGTCTTGGTTTTTTTCAGTTGAAACATTCATTCATTTGACCTTTTTGTCCTGATTATTTTTCTCTTTTCTTCCCCCCTTTCTCTCTGCTTCCTCTTGTTATTTTGCACCTCTATTGCCTCCTCAAGCTCATGACCACCAACACGCAGATGGTAAGCCTGTCTCCCTCCCTGTCTGCGCTTACAACCTTTTAAGTTTTCATTGTCCCGTTCAGTTCCATCTTCATCTCAGTGTGTAGTTTATTAGTGCTCCATCGTTCCATGATACTCTTCGATGCTTCGCCACACGATCCCTGTGTTTTGATGTGGTAGCAAGTAGAATAAGACCTCAGATAGTGATCCGACATTGGATTGTCTAATGTCTCTTTGTATTTGTCTGTTTGTGTGTGTGTGTTTGTGTCCATACAGTTGCACAAATAATTGTTGCTTAGCCATGGGGGCTGCACTAAGAAAGAATATCATTTTCAATGCAAATATTTAAGAAGGAAGTCAACCCCAAAATTGTCTTTACAGTAATATGTTCCTTGCGCCTCCACTTGTCAAAACACGGCAATCTGATTAATATTCTGTTTGTGAAATATGAGTTATGAGTAAAATCCACACGTTTTTGTCCATGTCAGGGGGCAGCCATTTTGCCACTTGCTGTCAACTGAAATTGACATCACAGTTGCTCAGGGCTCAGGTAACAACCAATCATGGCTCAGCTTCGGAAAACAGATGAGCTATGCTTGGTCGTTACCTGAGATCTGAGCAACTGTGGTGTCTTTTCAGTTGACAGAAAGTGGCAAAATGGCCGCCCCCAAAGATGGCTGTAAAAGGGGGGATTTCACTGCTTAAATCATATTCCACAAACACAATCTTAATCAGAATGCCGTGTTGTGACTAGTGGCGGCTCATAGAACCTATTTTTGTCAAGATATTTTTTGGGTTGATTTCCCTTTTAACAAAGGAACCGCTAAAGTTGAACACAAGCTGTTGACTTCCAAGTTGTTCTCGTTTCAAAACAAAATTTCCCATATCAAGTGAATGAACTCAACAATTGCCTAAAACCTTCATTAAATGTAAGAGAAGATAACCACTGTGAAATTAAATTACTAAAAGGAAATCTACTCACCCCTTGAATACGCTTAATTACATTTTGTATTCTATGGTTATCATCACTCTTCAGCGACATGGGTAGTAACCTTTTGTGGTGGCATAAAGCAAAAGCTCAAGAAAAAAACACAAACTAATCCAAAACACAGTGGACTCAAAAGTTTGCCAGTATCAAACATGGTGATGGTTTGACTTTTGAGCCATATATTTTTTAATTAATTTTATTGCTCATATTGTTCCAGTACATGTTGCAGTTCCATGTTGGCTTCTACTGTTAACGACACACTTTTCCTCTATGCCATCATGGTTACCCTTTTGTGTAGAATCACAAAACACACTCACATAAAGCCAAAGGAAAAACATATTCTAAAGCACACTTGAAGGCTAGTCAAGATGATGGTTTGAGGTTCACGTTTTGCTCGACTCTTGGGGCATTTTCCAGAACATTTGGAGCGAAATGGAAGGCGGGTCCCACTCTATAGACGTGAGAGTAAGAAAATAATAACTTTAACCCTAACATGAGTACTAGCCCATTTTTTAGGCTGCTTCTAATCATTTCCACTAATGTGTGGGAAGAAAACACACACTTTTAACTAATCAATCCATGTCACTGATTAATGTGCTCAGTTGTAAAACCAACAATCTTCTCCCTCCTTTTCCCTGGTAGATGTTTGGCAACTGGACCTTCGGGACTCTTGTTTTCACTGTGCTGGTGTTCACCGTGACACTTAAGGTAAGGCACTTAAGGTTGTATGACATCATGGCGCCACTTTGTGAAGTGGATGATGGACTGCACATGACTGTTGAGCCTGTAGGCAAAGCTATTGATGTAGACAATTTAGCGAGTGATTGCAAAATGTATGTTGTTTGTTTAGCTCGCCTTGGACACGCACCACTGGACCTGGATCAATCATTTTGTGATCTGGGGCTCTCTGCTTTTCTATGTGATCTTCTCTCTTCTCTGGGGTGGCATCATTTGGTAAAGTTTGATTAGCATTTTCATGCTCCAATTACGGCGACATCGATCTGTGCGTCATTGCAAAACTCAACCTCGTGAGTCTCTTCCTGTTGCATAGGCCCTTCCTCAACTACCAGAGGATGTATTACGTCTTCATGCAAATGCTGTCCAGCGGGCCGGCCTGGCTTAGCATCATCCTGCTCATCACGGTCAGCCTGCTTCCTGATGTCATCAAGAAGGTCCTCTGCAGGGCTATGTGCCCCACAGCGACAGAGCGTGCTCAGGTGAGATCCGATACAAATGGATGGTGATCCTTTTCCTGTTGGGTAAAATAGTTTTGTCGTAGAGTCTTAAAGAGGAAGTCAACCCAAAACGACCAATCGCGGCTCACTTGTTTTCTGAAGCTGAGTCATGATTGGTCGTTATCTGAGCCCTTGAGCAGTTGTGATGTCATTTTCAGCCGACAGAAGTGGCAAAATGGCCACCCCCAGAGATGGACAAAAACGGGTGAATTTTACTGCTTAACTCATCTTCCACAAAGGCAGTATCAATCAGAATGCATAGAACAGATTATTGCAAAGAATTTTGGGGGGTTGACTTTCACTTTAACGGTCGCTAATCCAGGTGTAGGCAAAGTATGGCACAGGGACCACATGCATTTTCTCCTTTTAAAAATATTTCAAATCTATCTATCGATCTATAGACTGTATATCTTAGAACTGGTTGCTCTGGTTTTAATTAGCATTGATTAGCTTTCTCCGAGCCAGCTCAGTGTCTTAATGGATTTTGTCGATATTTGCCAGGATTTTTTCTGTAATGTCCCAGAATGAATGAAATGCTCCTTTGTAGAAATGATTTAGTCATTTAAAAAATATAGCTCTCTCTAAAAATGTACATTGTCCAACCTCCACTTCAGTAGAACGACATTGTGCTTTGAATTGATATATTCTCTTGACTAAACTAAAATGAGAAGCTGTGAATTCTGTGACTTAACTTTACCCTAGTTTAGCCTCCTTTGAAGCACACTGGATCATGAATTAAGGCCAGGGGATGAATGGAAGCACTGACAGATTCTTTTCCTGCTCTGCTTCTTCTTTTCATCTCTAATGAACCACCATAATCACATTTCCACCCTCCACCATCATTTTTCCATTCTTCCCCTCGACGCAAATTTCATTGCTGTCCTCCTCCCTCCATGTCTTCACCATCACCAATGCCACCCTTTACACACCCACAACCTATGGTAACCCAACAGTCCACACCTCGCCCGTGCCTTACCGTGGAGCCCTCCACCATCTTCATGCTTTCTCAGTCGTCCAGCAGAATGAGTTTCTGATTGAGCCAAACAGACGAAGGAGGAGCAAGAAGAGCAGGTGACTCTTTTAAGGCCTCAACTCCTCTATGCATGCTGAAAAAAAAGGGGGAAAAAAAAAACACTTTTTAATGTATCCCTTCATCGCTTCAACTAACTGCAACGCAACAGGTGCAACTGATACCTCCTCCTTTCCTGCCTATTATTGTTGAATGCAGGGTTTCGTCAACTTTTTCAGTTTTAAGACCCAAAATACATCACCATAACATCAACATACTATGCGAAAACACAAAAGACATGAATGAAAAATCCCTTTGCCAAGAAATTGTATAATTAAATAATTGCTTAATGAGCTCTAGCAGTGTTTCCCAATCTTTGAGCAAAGGCATCCATTTTACATTAACAGAAATATGTCACGGCATAGGACCAAACAAAAGTACTGAAATAATGATGAACTCATCTCAACTGATTCCCAGACATGGCAAATATGGCCCTGTTTAATTGCATACAAGTCTGATAAACTCACAGGAAACCATGACTTATCCTGTTGTACGAATGGCAATAGAAGGATGCGCACGTTTATTGTTCTTTCTGCCAACTCATGGAAGAGCATTCAATTGTTCTGCCTGGCATAAATCGATGAACATACCTGTATTTTGATGAAATAATATCAATTTTGTGACAAATTAAGTGAAACTTCCCGCAGCACCCCTGATGCGCTCTCACGGCAAACTAGGGAATCACTGGTCAATACCATACAATAGAATAATACTCAGTTCTATAGTCAATGGTAATTGGCGACCGAATCGAAACTCACCCCCAAGCCTAAGTTCGGGAAACCTGAATAATATAACGTTCCTCTGCTCTGAATCCCTTCTGTTGATTATTGATATGCATGCAGCCCATCTATTACTACCCTATTTATTTCCTGGGTCTCAGCTCACATATGTTACTTTATTATTATTATTACAAGAAAAAAAAACATGTTTTACAAGTTTACACTATTTCTATTTCAATAATGACTTTTCTTGTTTTTAATCACCCACCCACTTTTTAGATGGACTGGTATTTGATAGACTGAATAAAAAGTGTTCTTTTTCGTATGAGGAACAGTGATGTCATCTGGTGTTGAAAGACGGGATTGCAAGTGTGACTCCAGTTTTCACAATCATGGTGACTGTTGATGATATTCGATAATGATAACAAACTGACAACTTCGCATTATTCTACTTTTTGCTTTGTATTTGCATAAGTAACACTACTTTGGCGTCGAAAACTATTCATGGAAGGGATTTTCTGAATATGACCATGATTTCAAACATAGACAGGTGAACCTCTAAGGAGGAACATAATCCATTGGTTAACTTCCAAGTTGTTGCAATTTCAAAACAATTTTTTCTCCATAGTAAATAATGAAATTCACATTTCAACATTCCTATCTGTCAAACAAGTATGAATAGTTAACCACTGAACGAAATTAAGTAGAACTACTCATGGTTTTAGGACGCCTGACAAACTTGTAATGGAGAGGGAACAGGAGGGTGAAAGCTAGGATTTATTGGCATTACTGGAATGAATAAGTACACTACTGTACCGTTTATTATATTCATATTAGGTGAGATAAAAATATATTTTTTATATAATTGACAGGACAAGCTTTTGTTGCAGTGAGCTGAATTTTGGCATCACCCAAAGTCACAAAAGCATCCTAAGAAAAATCCCTTTTAGAGTTAGTCTTTCAGATTCTTACTGAGCTGAAGTCTTCTGAGAATATCTTGCATGGTGATGGTGAAAACTCCAAAGTTTTGTTTGCCTTTAGACCATATTTTTAACATTATAAACAGCTAAGATTTGGCTGAAGTCCAAATTGTACAACTTTTGGTGGGGTTAGATTCTTCATGGCGGTGTTGTTTGTCTCTGTAGGATCACGACAAGTTGGCACGGGACGACGTGGCCGAGCTGTCCTCCCGCCGCTCCTACAAAGGCGCAAGTGTCGACTCCTCTCAGCTGCAGCTTGGCGCCATGGAGACGCTGTCACTCCGCACCTGCGACCCCCTTCCCCAAAAACTCTTGGCGCACTTGGCAGAAGGGGGGAGGGCAGACTTGCGCTCCCTCAGCCCGTGCATGTTCCGGCTTTCCGGGGCGGGGATCGCCTACTACGCTCCGGGCCCAGAAACATCAGTCTGAGTCCAAACTTTAGTGTGAGGTTTTGCAGAATGGAGTCTCATGGGATATGCGGGCGGCCATCTTCATCTCAAGGGTGAGAATTTATACAAACACAAGCTCACTGTGTGCACTTCTGGGCTAGTGAATACCACTTTATAGGTAGTATTGTCCAAACTCCTCATGTTCATTCTTTTGCTTTTCTGACATCTTCTGCAAATTGAAAGAACAATCGGAAGATACAGTCCAGCCTATTTGTACAATGACGTCTTTATATTATTTTGTGTCAAAATCTCCATGTATATATGTGTATGTTCACTATGTGGTCCGGCCACGTAAGGGCTGTCATCAAGCTCAGCCCTTTAGATGTGTGTACGTATGTGTGTATGTACGCCTGCGTGCATGAAGATGCCTGCACTGTATGTTTTCTATGTGACACACCTTTGCCTTACAGGTAAACCACACAGCAGCAGGCTAGGAGCCAAATGTGTTCAAAAAGAAAAAGAGGAAGTGGTGTCTTACAAAGCCTTACACACGCACGAACCGCCAACCTGCCCACCCGCCCTCCGCCTCCACCACACACACACCTCATCCTATTAGAATGGGTCAAAATAAGAAAGAGGGATGTGCAGTATTTTCGCCACCCTGCCTTAATTCATAAATGCCTGCTTACTGTAGTTTCTGTGGGACACTTATATTCACTATTCCATCTCACCTCTGTGTCCTTGCATGTCTCAACTCTTTGCATGGTGATGTGTACCCCGGACTGAACTTTGACTTCTAATTTCTTGTACCATGTGGCCACGTGGCACTGAGGAGTATTATGGCCACACTGAAAAGATACACTAAAAATAACATCATTATGAGATTAAATCATTGGATTGCAAAAATAAATGAATAAATACAGTGTAACCTCAGTTTTTGAGAGACCTAGGTCACCAAAAAATTCAGTTTACAAATAACAATGTTTTCAGTTTGCTAACTGTCTTGGCGTGGCTGTGAAACACTCAGAACTCTGTGCTCACATTCCACAGAATAATGCAAAAGCTGCACTGCGTCATGGGAGATGGTGGCCATTTAAGGCTAGCAATAACCACAGTCAACATATACGTTAATGTACCCAAAAAGGCCAAAGACACTGCACAGTGATTTGCTAGCAAACTCAGTTTTTTCATCATAATAAATTGTTTTCACCTATTTCTGTATTGCACAGAAGTTCCTTTTCAAACAAACAAGTATCGAAACAAGGTCAATGTAGCATTTCTCTGTAATCATTTTATTAAAAAAAGATATATATTAATAAAACATTTGGAATTTCAGGAAAATAAAATTGGCAGATAGTTACCAGAAAAAGTTTCAATTTTCCAGGAATAAAGTAGCAATTTTACAAGAATGAAGTCACAATTACAAGGACCAAATATTTTCTGAAAGTTATAATAGGTGACACTTCTTGTTTTACAACAAAAAAAGGTGTTGAAAGATAACAATGTCTGAATTTTATGAGAATAAATTAGTAATTTAATAGTCTTACAAGAAAAAGTAGGAATTGTACCAAATAGTTGAAATATTATACAAGCATAAATGTATCCACACCTTCTCTCTTAATTAACTACTTAAAATGATGACTTTATTCTCGCAAATTACAGTTTTTTTTCCTCATAATTGTTCACAATATTAAGTCCTTTGTGTATAATTTTCACTTTTTCACCTAACATTTATATCTTTAGTCTCATGTTATGACTTTTTTTCTGTGTAACATTACGGGTTTTTTTTAAGTCTAAAAGTAACGTTATGACTTGCCTTGTCACATTACACCATTTTTTCATGAATAAATTTATTTTGGTAATATTACAACTTAATTATCCTAAAATCCTGACCTTTTTTCTCATGTTGTTGTGGCTCTAATACTCCTTCGTAGCACAGTGATGGTTGCGCATGCTCGAAAAGCGTCTGTCTTTTACTTCCGGATGATTTTGTGCTCTTTGTATGTTATGCAAAAACTAATCACGAATCTGAAAGAAGGCCAAGTACGTTTTCCTTTTGTTCCCCTGTCTTGTTGGCAGTCAGTTTTGATGAATGGATGTACAGTAACTTGACACTTGATGGTATGTTGTACTCAGCAGGAAGACTTGAATAGGCGACGTCACAATCAAACAATAGAATGTCAAACCAATTTGTCCGTCATGTTCTCCAGCTGACGATTGTAGCTCATTCCGGATCAACCTCTTTTTCATCTCAAGAACGCAATTTATTTTTATACACATTACCATCTAGCAACGGGTATAGATTTCATTTACACGCACAAAAAAAAACACCAGTAGTTCTTATTGTACATATTAGATACAAGATGTGACACGCATACAGTCTGTTTTAATTTTGGGACTCAACATCCTGACCTCAGTGACACTCACTGTGCTGTTGCTATATAGTATCCAGACAAATTTGATGTACGCTCTGCTTAAACACTTTTTGATTTTTGTATACCCCATCAGGATTTAGTTGTACATCATGTATACCACGTGTTCACATTTTGTCATTTATTTTTAAAACCGCATTTTGAGGTCTCAACATGTGCCAAAAACGATGTTCTTTTTCAATTTTGATAGCAGTGTATTTGTGTTCTCATCCACTTGCCCATTGGAAAGCATGAAAAACATGTGTTGTCCACTAAAACATTGTGGTACAATCCATTTCTACTATTTTCTTTGTATTCAAAGGCCAATGGATGTATTTTTTTAGTCCCATCTACTCACTTAATTGTGCTTTCATCAACTTGTGTACTGAAATTGAGAAAGGAAAATCCAAATGTTGTCCAGTGAGATACATTGGGGTCATCTACAATGCATTTCTACTTTATTTCTTGGCATTTGAGGAATATTTTTTACCCTCCATTTCCACTCACAATGTACTTTCATCCCCTTTTGAATTTGAAAGCATGAAGGAGAAAAAAATCCAATACCCGGTGGGATACATTGTGCTCATCTACAGCAATCTACATATATATAATTCCTTTTGTTACTTTTCACCTCTGTGGCGTTGTTGTGTTGTCCATTAGGATGTTTTGTGCATGTTTCCTTTGCTACTTTTGTATATCCCTGAAAGAAGATTATTTTAGAAGATATTTTAACTCTGTTCGAATGTGGGTTCAAGTTTACCAAAAGGGTTAGTAGAGATTTTTCAGTACACACACTGCACTTTGTGGTACAGATCTGTGTTCGCCCAAAAATGAAGGTCTGTTGTCCATCAGCTAAGTGGGGTGGGGGTTATACTGTTATACTTCCTCACAAGTTATTTTTCTAATAAGATTGTAGTGGGTGAAGTGACCAAATAACTTGAAAATGGAACAAACTGGCCTCCGTCTCAAATGGTTGTGTCTCACCAGCCTTTTTCTCGAATGTCAACGCATCTTCTTCTGAAGTCCATCAGCACAAGTGCAGCGTCAAAATGCTGACATCTCAGAGCATGACAAAGGTGCCAGGGGTGTGTGTGTGTGCGCGCGCATGCGTGTGTGAGTGAGTGTGTGCACGTGTGTGTGCTCCCGCGCGGCACGCGCGCTCTTCCGTGCAGCACTGTTTGTATTACTATTATATATAACAGGTTTTGAAAGGTTTTCTTTAAAAAAAAAAAAAAAAGGTTCGTTTTTTTTCCTTAACTATTTTGCAAGCCTGTCTGTAGCAAATGAGGGATGAAAGCACTGTATTGTCATTTTGCTTGGAATAAAGAAATGTTAAAAATATCTGACTTTTTAAAAAAAATTTATTTACAAATTCTGATGAATTTCAGTTGACTTCTCTACATTGTAGCCTCAGTCTCTACCCCTTGACTTTTACGTGATGGGTGGATAGATGGAAAGATAGAAAATAGATAGATTGGATGAGATTCAATTCTGTATTCATTCCGTGAAAGAAATTAAATTTATTAAGCATCTAAGGAGAGGAAGAAGATCATTTTGAAATACAATATATAAATTCACACACACATTACCCACAAAAGGTTAGGGATATTGGGCTTTCATGTGAAATTTATGGAAAATGGAAAATTTCGTGCTACAGTGATATCATGAAAATTGGACATTTAAATAGAAGGATGCACTGGTGATTTGAATTCCTCATCTCAAACGATTCATTGAAACAAAAGTTAACAATGGTGGGTACACTATAACAAAAAATTTCAACATCTCGATAAGTCGTCATGTGCCCTTGAGCATCAATTACAGCTTGACAACGACATTCTGTTCACAAGTCGATTTATTGTCTGCTGAGGCATGGCATCCTACTCTACTTGAAGGGCAGCCCTCAGGTCATTGAGGTTCTGGGGTGCAGAGTTTCGAGCCTCTACACGGTGACTAAGCTGATCCCACAGGTTTTCAATAGGATTCAGGCCTGGAGAAAGTGCAGTCTCCAACAGCCTGATGTTGTGACCTCGATGAGGTGGAGCATTGTCATCCATGAAGAGTTTTCTAATATCCTTGAGCCTTCTGACGCAATGGGCAAACACCTTGTACCTTTAGAACACTGGCACGATAGTTGCTTGAAATGGCCCTCTATAAACCTATGTAGATGTTACACCAAAAACCAGACATTTGCATC